>NC_092504.1:89359373-89662404 GCF_047511675.1 Marmota flaviventris
GAGATTTCTTCTCATTCTAGTTATAATGGCAATTATTAAGAACACAAGCAACAACAAATGTTGGTGAGGATGTGAGAGAAAAGGTACACTCATGTGGGGCTGCAAATTGGTACAACCACTCTAGAAAGCACTATGGAGATTACCCAGAAAGGTTGTGAGTTAGCAGTAGCATTAATCAAATAGGGAACTCAAGTGGAGGCACACAGTTAGAAATATTTGAGTTTGAGTGCTGGTGACATGGATGGGGTAAGAGAGGTTGAAAGGCCTTAGAAACGAAGATGACAAAGTTAGGATAAAAGTTAAAGCTAGAGACAGAGATTTGGAAATCATGAGGTTCTCAAGGAGAGACTGTAGAAAGGTAGATAAAAGTATGGTGGAAAAAGAAGAGCCAAAAATAATTGAAAAGATGAAGTTCAACCAAAATGCAGTCATTTAAGTGAAGGTATGCAGGTTTTAAGACGAAAGGACTGGCTCCAGATTATTAGGCTACAGAAGGAGCAAGAGAGAAAATAAAGGGCTCAAGTTTGCCATTTGACTTTAACTAAAAGTTAAAGCTTGTAATTCATTAAAAAAAATCCATTGTACATATAGAGATATTTTAGAGTTTTTTCCCCTCTCCAGGACAACTAACACACTAGTTGTAAAACTAGATATTATAGAAATCTTGTTAAAATAAAAATTATAAAATTTATATTTCTTAGATCCCAAACTCTCTCAATAATGTTATGTTCCTGATTTCTGTTTCTCCAGATTACTCTTTTTCCCAAAGCCATGGGGGAAGAAGGGGAGAAGAAGAAGAAAAAAAGAAAGGAAGGAAAAATTAACACTCAGGATTTCAGGATTCAGGTGATTTTTTTTTTTTTCAGTCTTGCACTTTTAAGTGCTTTTCTATCTTTAAAATATTTTGATCACCTTGGTTTATAGAATACAAACTTTGTATTATAATTCCACATAGCTCCCATTTGAGAAACATATAATTGCTTAGATGACAGATAATTTAAAACTACATTAATAGAGAAAAAGGAACCTTCAGTTTCTTGCTGTGTTCTGGACCTCAGCAATGGTTCAGGAACCCAATCCATGAAGAGGAAGATGAGGAGACCCCTTAGTGAATTGAATTTCTTATTTTGATGGAGAGACATAGTAGACCAGGAAACGCTCCTCTTGGTGGTCCATACAAGCTTTCTTAAGGAGTAAGAGGAGAAAGGCCTGGTGTCATGAATGAAACTCCTAGATCTGCCAACATCACAGAAACTAGATCTGGAGGTAGAAGAATCAAAGAGAGAATCAAAGAGAGGAGGGGAAAAGGTTTTGTTTTTGACGAGAGGTGGCTCTTTGGGGAGGACCATGCTGGATGATCCTGGACTGGGAGTTCTAATGGGAGAAGCCACTGGTGATTCATGGGTTTGGTTTTTGTCCTAGTGACTCCACAATTCCAGAAACATCAGCCTGTGGTGACTTTAGAGTTATTTAAATTTCTTTGTTTAGTTCTTTTAATGTAAAACCTATTTCATGCTGAAGTACTTGAATTTGTTAAATGGAAAAGGTAAGTGGAAATAAGTTTCACCTGTGATCTCCTTTCTAACTCTTCCTGGTCACTTATGATAACCCTGACCTTATCGTAATTGACCAAGTCTTATCAAAAGTGACTTGAAGTCACTAAATGTTCACCTAAGCTAAAACACCTCAAGATTGTGCATTTTCTTTCAAGAACTTCAGAACATTGCAGAACAAGGGGTTGATCTCATTTCCCAGAGAAATCTGCAGCAATGTGGGCGTGGACTCTGCTTTGTGACTGCCACCATCACAGGGCTCCTCTAGGAGATGCCCAAGGCACAAATCCCTGGCAGTTCACTACCTCATCACAGAGCTGCCTCTAGTTTCCAGTGTCCCAGAAGCCACAATAAACAAGCAGAATATTCCACAGAACTTAGCCTGGATCTAAATTCGACCCTGCACCCACAGGAAAACCTATCAGTTGAGCCGCTGAGTGGCAAAAGAGAGGCATGTCAAAAATAGAGTTGCCTCATGCTCTTTCTCTCTCTGTCTCTCTCTGCCTTTCACTTTCTCTCTCCCCCTTCAACCTTCTCCTCCCACCACCACCCCCCCTCCGCACCCTCTCTCAGAGCCCTAAACTTTGTGGAGGAATGGGCACACAATATACTGCCTATATTTCTTTCTGATGAGCTTTGACAGACATATATACCTATGGAACCACCACTGCAATTGAAACAACAGTTATTTCCATAACCACAAAAGTGTCCTCGTGGTGTGTTGCAATCCGTCCCTCTCTCTAACATCCTCCCGAGTCATTGGCGTGCTTTCTGTCACTATAGATCTGTCTGTATTATCTAGAGTTTTATGTAAATGAAGTTGGACACGGTCTCCTCTTTATGCCTAGCTCCTTTGCAGCATGATTTCGAGAGTTCTATATTGCTCAGGGTGTCAGGACTTAATTTCTTTTACAGTAGTATCCTGTTACCTGGATAGTTCATAATTTGCTTAACTATTCACTTACTGAAGAGTCATGCTTTATAAATAAAACTGCTGTGAACGTTTGTATACAAGAGTATTTGGAAATGTGTTTTCCTTTCTCAAGTAGAATGGCTAGATCATATAGTCATATGGTAGGTAAATGTTAACATCTTAAGCAACCGGCACATTGTCCATAATTGGTGTTACTTCTTCCTTAAATTTTTGGAGAAGATTTACAATTAACATAATTTGGCCTGAAGTTTCCTTTATAGGAAGATTTTTAATTACAAATTAAAAATCTTTAAAAATATAAGACTAGCGCCTGGGGATATAACTCAGTAGGAGAACACGTGCCTAAAATGCAAGAGGCCCTGGGTACTATGCCACCAAAAAAATAAAATATGAAAATAAATAAATAAATTATATTTAATTAAATATAGGGTCACTTAATGTTGCCCCAGGCTCACTGATACTGTTGGGTTTTTTTCTTTTTTCTGATTATTTTTTGCAGTCTTTCCTTTATTTCTGTGTTTAATTTTGGATAACTGCTATTGCTATGCCTCAGATTCACTAATCTTTTCTTCTGCCATGCTTACTATATTAACAACACTCTGGTATATTTTGCACCTGAAGCATTGATTTTTGACATCTAGTCTAAGTTTGATTTTTTTTTTTTTTTGTAAATATCATCCAGGTCTCTCCTTACCGTGTTCATGCTTTCCTCTACTTCCTTGAACATATAAGGTACATTGATAACAGCTCATTTAATATCCTTATCTACTAATTTATGATCCATGTCATTCCTGGATCTGTTTCTATTGATTGATTTTTCCCCTCATTATATTATGAACTTTTCTATTTCTTTGCATGCCTAATAATTTTTATTACATGCAAAACATTGTAAATATTTGGTTGTATAGTAATAGATTTCCTTTGTTATTGTTGTGGTTCTTTAAATATTGTTTAGGAAAGCTAGGTTACTTAGAAACAGGTTGATCTCTTAGAGAATAACTTTTAATCTTTATTATGTAGTTCTAGAACAGCATTTAGTACAGCGTTTAACTACTATGGAAATGCCTTTCTGAGGACTCTACTCAATGCCCTGTGTATTAAGAGGTCTTTCTGCTTCGAATGGTGGGAAGATGAACTATTCCCAGCTTTGTGTGAGCTCCAGAGACTGTTTTCCTTGCTTGTTCTCATTGGTTCTTTCCCTGACCTCAGAACCTTCCTCACATACATGCACAGGTCAGCATTTTCTGCATATCTCCAGAGCATTTTCTCTCTATCTTGGGCTCTTGCTTCTCTGGTACTCTGCCTTCTGAATTTTAGCCATCTTGCCCTCCTCAAACTACAGGTCTTCAATATTCATAAACAGGAAATAGCTACTTAAGGAATTTTGCACTGCAGCTTGGAAGAAAGCACTTAGCAGTGAGTTGGACCAATAACAGGGCTCACCTTATTTGCATCCCTTCTCTCATTGATCAATGTCTTATGCTATTTTGGTGGGGGCTAGGGGGGATGGGGGTACCAGGAATTGAGCTCAGGGGCATTCAACCACTGAGCCTCATCCCCTTTTTTGTATTTTATTTAGAGACAGGGTCTCATTGAGTTGCTTAGTACCTCACTGTTGCCAAGGCCGGCTTTGAATTTGTGATCCTTCTACCTCAGCCTCCAGAGCAGAGAGGTGTGGCCACCACACCCAGTGTTCTGTGCTAGTTTTAAATATTTAACACTATTGTTTCACACATTTTTATTTTATTTTTTTAAGTTGTTTAAGGTAGGAAAACCTTAGTTCTTGAGACTTCATCATAGTTCAATGTGACACTAAGATTTGGAGGATTTCATGCCTGGTTCAGAAATCTGAATTATAAATTCTATATTATTACAGATTTCTCAGTCTGATGCAGAACCATATGACACGTACGTAGATCAAGTGAATTCAGTGTTCCTGGTTCAAAACCTATTTTCATTCTTGTAGATTAAGATTCAAAATATTAGTGTTTATTACTCCATATTTTCAGACCCAAGCCCAATGATCTGGTAGTATTTTTTCTCTAGATCCACGCATGTGTGCATGTATATGGGGATGTTTCTGTAAACACACATGCTAATATATTTTGCATCTATCTGTGTGATTTGATGTAGGCTTAAAATAAGATTTATGAGTAAACTTTGCTAAATATTCATAAACAGGAAATAGCTACTTGTGAATTAATTAATTAGAATCCTGTTTATAGAAGTACTGTGAAAGATAATCCTTTGTTTGGATGAGGGAGATCCTGTTGTCAGCATGAAAAAATATTGAGTGAGGCCCCATTAAGGAACCACCCTGGGGCCTTGCTGCTCAGTCAGCCAATGTCAGAGAGGAGCCCTCTGTATTTCCCGCGTTCTAGGGTAGGGTCTTACTCTCAGAGGTGTAAGCTTTTAACTGAATAATACCCTTGCATGAGAATTTGTTGCTCAGTCCCCGGCTGCCTTCTGACTCCATCCCTAGAGCCTTGACCTCTTCTCAAGATTAGGCCCGCCTTGTTTCTCATGGCTGACTGAACACAACGCATGGCCATCCACCTTTCCTTGACCTTTGGCATACACTTTCTAGGCTTCTGTCTGCCTCCCCACCTGGCCATTGTTTGGCCTGATGCCCAGTATATGTTAAAAGCAAAAGGCAGGATATAGGAATTGACTTGTTTCCTCTGAACTGCGGAAAGGCAGCCAGCAGTCAAGAGAGATGGATGTGGTACATATTTATAAAGTTAAATGAGCTGAGGGCACAGCTTCAATATCAATGCAATTCAACAAGACATTCATTAAAGCCAGGAGCTACAGTTTCTCCTTGTCTCTCTAGTTTTTACCTTTCTTTTCTTCTGTTTCTTTATTTTCCTGTCTTTCTCTTTACCTTCCTCTCTTTCCCTTCTCTCTGTCTCTGTTTCCCCCCTACTTCCCTGCTTTCCTTCCACCCTCCTCCCTTTCCTCCTTTGACCTTTTCTCTTCTTATTTTGAGACAGAGTTTTACTATGTTTCCCAGGCTGTCCTTGAACTACTGACCTCGAGCAGTCATCCTACCCTACCGCCTCAAGTAGCTTGGACTACAGATGCACACCACTGTGCCCAGCCAACTGCCCAGTTTCTAATACTTTATGTATATATTTTTATTATATATTTATATGTATTTTATATACATATAAATATATAATAGACTCTATTGCTACTAGATGACACTGATATTGCTTCATTTTAGATATCAAATGTCTCCCAAAGGTCCATGTGTAAAAGGTTTGCTCCCCAGGGTGGTGCTACTGGAAGGTGCCATGGACCTTAAGGATGAGGGGACAAGTGGGAGGACCTTGGATCATTAGTGTCATGCCCTTGAAGGGGATTGTAGGACCCTGGCCTCATTCTCTTTCTCGTTTGTTTCCTAGCCATGAAGTAAGTTCTTCTGCTTCATTATGCACTCTCACCATGATGAGGTGCCTCACCACAGGCCCAAAGAAACAGGGCCAACCTACCATGGACTAGAACCTCCAAAACAACAACTTTTCTCTTTATAAGTTATCTCAGATATTTTTCCACAGTGATGGAAAGCTGAACAATGTAGACACCATGTCCAGGCTGGTTTCTACAGTTTATGTCTGCTTTCTGTCTTTATGAATTCCCTAAGGAGAGGGGTCATGTCTTATTCCTTTTGTCACTCCCAAGGACTAATATAATTTTTTGAATTAAATATATGCATTAAACTATATATTAATTATAATATGCATTATATTTTAATATAGTTTTAAATATTTATAAAATGTAATACCTTAATATTTCATATGTGCACTGCATTCATAGTTTAATATATATGCCTTGCATATATTTTAGTGTCTACAGTAAAGTAATAAATTGTACTAGCAACACACACTAAACTAACACATAGTTCTTTATAAATGGTAAGAATTCTAATTTAAGAATATATAGATGGTTATTGTTCACAATGTGAAGTGTTAACAAGGTAAATAAAGTAAATGTTTTAAGATTTTTCACTTTACCAAGCTTCATTTTTTAATATATATCAGTATACAAATATATACCATATATGAACAACTATAGCTCTGCCAGCACTCAGCATTTGGGTAACTGTAAGATGGCAGCTAGAATTCACATTGTTAAACAAGAGAAATCCTGGATCCTGCCACTGTTATTATTTTCCAATCTTCTGGCCACAGTATCATCTACCATATGTCTACTCTACATAAAGTTGTCTGGAGGAGAGAAGATACCCTAGAAAGGTTAGAAGACAAGCTAGATAGGTTGTATACCCAGACAGAGGTAGTAAGTCAAGGGAAGGCAGCAGGTGGGAGGGGCAGTCAAGCCAACTTATTGGTTAGGACTCTTCCACGAGATAAAAAGCCAAACTGCTAGAACAATAAATAAATACTAAAGGAAGCATATAATGCTCAGGCACAGCTGGATTCAGAGGTCTCAGTATCATCAGAATTGTGTCTCTGCATCTCACAGCTCTGCTTCCTCCACATCAGCTTCATTCTCAGCCTTCACTCATTTCATTGGATAATTTTACCTTTGGTAGAAGCTAAATGTAATGGTATATTTTCTAGAAACTTCTTAACATTGTGATTGATACTGACTGAAGAATGAATGAAATTGTTTAGCCACTCTTTGCTTTAGAATGCTGCAATGTCGAGTTCATTGACAATTAAAAGCATAAAACATGAGCTAAACAAGAGAAGAGTAGCACCTTCAACCTTGGCAGTCCCTGAACTCAAAGGTGGTTTCAAGATTCATAAATGTACACTATGCTGTACAAAATGACAGACAATTCTATGTCTTTTGGTGAAACTGAACCTTATTCAGAGTATATATTTGGTTTACTTCTCAAAGACCATGATGGGATTTATAATCCAGTTTTTAATTACATTTTATGTTCTCAGTTTCCCATTTGTCCTGGTAAAATAATATCATTTGGTCCTGCCCTTTAGCCTTTGAGTGGCCTTGCTTAGCACATGTAATTTACAAGGTCAGATTGTGTTTTATTCAACGAGTTATCCCCAAAGTAAGTGGCAGTATGTATATTTTAAGTAAATTATCTCCATCTACCATAGTCTGCCAGTCCCTTTTGTTTACTCACTCTGCCTGTCCCCACATGCCTACTTGCAAACTCATCCACAAATCTGGATCATACACAGTATGTAAGTTCTATGAACTGCACCAATCTCAAGTGTATCAACTAATGAATTTTTACCAAGTGAGAAAACTTGTGTGACCCTCAACTAGCTCTATATACATAAGACATTTCTTGAAGGGGTCCTTATGCCCCCTTCCAGTCAAAGATAACTACTAGTGACCACTATCATGACAGATTTGGCTGGTTTTATACTTATATAAATAAAATTATATAGCCTAGCAGTTATCTTTGCTGTGTAACAAAACCCCCCAAAACTTAGTTGCTTAAAACAACCATTTTTTTTCCTCATAATTATTTGGGTCAGTCATTTGACTGGGATTCAGCTGGGTAGTTCTGTTTGTCTTACTTTGGTCACTCACGTAGCTATAATCATCAGATTCATGCTTTATGATCTTGTGGAGCCAGAATAGGGGTACAGTGAATTTTGCTGTCCTTCAGTGGGCTCTAAGTCTCCAGCAAAACAGCCTGGGCTTTATCACGTGGCATCTGTGTTCCAAGTGCGTGAGAGCTGCCAGACTTACACAGTGTCACTCTCTCCACACGCTGTTGGTCAAGCAAATCCCACAGCAATCCATATTCAAGGGATGGGTAAACACACTGTCTCCCATTGAAAGCAGTGGCAAAAGCAGGAGGCCATTGTGAACCTACCACATGCCTGGAGGAGAGAAGATACCCTACAAAGGTTAGAAGACCAGCTAGATAGGTTATATACCCAGACAGAAGTAGTAAGTCAAGGGAAGGCAGCAGGTGGGAGGGGCAGTCAAGCCAACTTATTGGTTAGGACTCTTCCACATGATAAAAGGCCAAACTGCTAGAACAATAAATAAATACTAAAGGAAGCATATAATGCTCATGTGGACTAGTTTCCATCTGACTTCATTCACTTAGCATTTTACTTATGAGATTCAAATATGATATTGTGTGTATTGCTAGTTCCTTTTTTTATTTCTGTATAGTATCCTATTGCATGGAAACACCAAAAACTATTTTCTCTTTCTACTGCTGATAGATATATGGGTTGTTTTCAGTTCAGGGCTATTTTGAACAAAGTAGCTATGAACATTCCTGTGTGTGTCTTCTGGTGGACACAGGCACTCATTTTTATACCCAGGAGTGAATTTGTGGATCACAGGGTCCATGTGTGTTTAGCTTCAGTTGTAGAGACAAATATTTTTCCAAGTGGTTATTGCAAAGTGTTTTGGTCTAGAAGTTTCACAGTGGCTTTGGAGACTATGTCAACACCACTAGCCATGTGTCTTCTTAGGTTCTCAAAACTATGGATTTTTTTTTCCTCCCTCTTTCAGCTACTCCTGGTACTCCTTTAGTGTTTTTTTTAATTCAATATCGTTATCTCTTAATTTGATTGTTCCAAGATTTTCTTAAACATAAAATGTCAATTTTTCCTGAATTGTAGAAATATATGCAAATTGAGTATTTATATTGACAGGATTTGCAGTCACTAACTCAATCAGACATAATCATAATCATAGCATCAAAGTGAGTGAGAGAGAACGGGAAGAAAATTAGACTGCACTGGAGACCCACTGCATGACAAACACTAAGTGTTGCACCTCTGCCTAAGGAATCTCATTTAATCACAACAATATTGTCACACAGCCACAATTATTTCCATTTTACAGATAAATAAGGTTGACTCAAAGAGGCTCCCCAAAGACACATTCACCTGGTAAGTGGCAGAGTTTAGGTCTAGATTTTCATAAGCGAGACTTGGCATGATCTTATCAAATACCTGTGAAATAAACATCTTCCAGATGAGAAGCATTCATGAATTGGAGCAGACCAGTCTGAAACTGATTCCCCAATCAGCACGTGGATACACTGAGGCTCAGAAGAAGCCTAAATGGCAGGTGCTACAAACCCATTAGCTTGTCCTCAAAACGCAAACTAAATTGTCTTATACAATTTACTAGGAATCACTTTCCAAGCCCAATTTTCCCTCCTGCCTTAGGGATCAGAGGGTGACTAGCACTTTCAGCACACCTAGGAGTGCTGGCCACTATGTGGTTACAGTAGCCCAGGATTCAAAGAAAGTGTATCTGAGTCCACATGCATGCTTTTTGTTTCCTAACAGAAAGAATTCTCCTAATTTTCTCTTTACCCCAAGATTATGGCCTTTCAACCTCCTTGACAAGGTTCCTGATGCTTTGATGAAATCCCTGTGCTCTCCTTCTCGGGTTACTGCGGCCTCACTACCGCCCCCACTCATGAGATGAGTCTGTCTCGCTTGTGTACATACTGACCCTGATAAGTCCTTCTGTCTTAGCTCCACTCACTCCCTAGGCACCACAGTAAAATACTGGATCTGCCTTATAGGCCGTCAAAACAATGTAACTCCATACACAACTATCACTTGGCCCATTCTTCCACGCACGCGGGCATGCGTACGTGCATACACACACACACACCATGCAACAGTCTCTTCATGGAAGTTAACCAATGCCCTTTTCAGCCTATTAAACAGGGCATGTTTTCTTCTGTCAAGTTAAATATTTCCCATAATCATATAGGCCTTTTTATGAAAGAAAAATATCTAAATCAATAATCTATACATGCTGCAGTTGTCTCAGTTTTGGGGGTGCTTTCTGAAGAGGCTATGATTCACTGTGGAGTTCTGAAGATCACCTAACCCAGGCTAAAGAAAATTAAAGTCATTCTCCATATTACTACCTCAAAGAATTTGGGACCTGAAATATTCTGAGTTCTTAGAACATTTGCTCCTGAATAACACCTAGGAAGCATCTATGAAAAAGCAATGCTACTCTCTGGACTGTGGGGGTTTATTCTGGAGGTGGGGTGCATAATGATTAAGACAACAGGTCTAGAGGTTCGAATACTAGGCCTACTGCTGGCTGACAGTAGGGAGGTTCCTTTGCCTCAAACTTGCAATCCTCCTTCCTCAGCTTCCTGAGTAGCTGGGATTACAGGTGTGTACCACTGTGTCCAGCAGCATAACAAGATCTTAATAAAGGTTAGCTGTTATTATCCAATGACTTCAGTCAACACTGCCATTGCATTTTCTGCCTGCCTTCCAATTCCCTTCCTCTTTCCTTTCACTGAAACATTGCCCTAGGTAGAAATGTCCACCCTCTGTCATCACTTTCCACATTCTCATTCTGATTGAGCCCAATTCCACCCATGTCCATAACATGAATCCCTGCACTGCCCCATCAGGCTTTTCCACCATGCCTAGGGATCTCTGTCGTAGTGTAAACACATCACCTCTTTGTCCTTTTTCTCAATGTTACCTTATCCCCAGAGATGCCATTTCCCTCGGACTCCTTTCTTGTGACCACTCATCTTATAGTCCCTTACCTTAATGGTAGGCATGCTCCGATCTCAAGCCTCACTAGTTGTCCCATCATAGCCCATCATCTGCTGGCCTCTGAAATAAAGGCCTTTCTCCATTTTTGTTGTTTCCATGTGTCTTAGCTTTTTCCTAAAGTGTAGAGGATTCAAATTTTGCTCTTATTCCTGTATTTAACAGCTATGCTGGGTCAACAGGTACATGAAGTCCTGAACTAGAATACGGAGGTGAGTAAGATCTTTTTCAAGACCTAGAGAAATTTGCAGTCTAGTGAGAAAGCAGGCACAAAATAAGAGATAAAGACTGGGACAGTGGAAATTCTATCCCTATAGGGACTTCGGTGTTCCTATGTCAACCCTTCTAACCCTCACATGTCCTTGATCTTTTCAACTTTTCCACCTGCCCTGCTCATAAACGGACCACCAATTTAGACCATGTTCTCTATAATTTAGATTCACTTGCAAATTATAAAAGTCTTAAATTCCCCTCTTAGATGTTAACCTCCAATTCTCTAATTTCTATAAATCGTTCTCTGCCATCATTTTCCTTCAATGCCTAAAATATTTCCCATTCTCATTAATAGATGGTCCCTTTAGACTTCTTCACGATCTCTATTTAGTGCACTGATTCTTTTTTAAATTTTTTTTCTTTTTAAAAGACATTCATGACGGTAGAATGTATTTTGACATATTATACATACATGGACTATAACTTCCCATTTTGTGGTTGTACATGATGTGGAGTTATACTTGTTTTAGTCAGCTTTTTTGCTACTATGACTAAAGGACCCGATCAGCACAATTATAGAGGAGAAAGGGTTTGTTTATTCAGGGGCTCACAGTTACAGAGGTCTCCATCCATAGACAGCAGGCTCCATTCCTTGGCTCCAGGTGAGGCTGAACATCATGGTGAAAGAGTGTGGCAGAGGGAAGCAGCTTACATGGCATCAGGAAGCAGAGAGTCCAAATATAAATATCTACCCAAAGCCATGCCCCAACTCCCACCTCCCCAGCCACACTCTTGCACTTCAGTTACCACTCTGTTAATCCCTATTAGGGGGATTAAATCACTGATTGGGTTAAGATACTTACAACCCAATCATTTCTCCTCAGAACCTTCTGGCATTTTCTCATATGTGAGCCTTTGGGGGACACCTCACATCCAAACCATAACAACACTGGTCATGTTCTCATATATGAGCATAGGAAAGTTATTTCCAATTCATTCTACTGTCTTTCCTATTCCCATCCACCCTCCCTTCCCTTCATTCCCTTTGTCTAATCCCATGAACGTATCTCTTTCTCTCTCTCTCTCTCTCACACACACACACACACACACACATCATTGCTTGTTAGCATCCGCATTATCAGAGAGAACATTTGGAAGTTGTTTTTATGGAATTTTTTAAAAATTTCTTCTGTTTTACTTGTTCTTCTTAGATATACATGACAGTAGAATGTATTTTTAGTGCCACTGATTCTGTTAGCCTATGATATCCAACCTTCCTCATCTTAAGACTCCCAAGAATCCTTCACCTGGGTCTTCTTCCATATTTGAGTTTCCTCCTCACAAGGTACTAACACTTACTGCAGACACTAACCAAAAAAAATTAATCCTTGAAGTTACAATTTATATCTCAACTGGCTCTTCTCCCACTACTCAGCAGCTCTTTTATTCAGAAATCCTCAGACATTCCCTACACAGCCAATTCTACATCATTCTCCTTCTTCAAATCCTCCCACCACTGTGCTTCAGCTAACGCCGTGGGATAACTTTTTCGGCTTCCCCAACTCCTCTTCAAAATATCTTTGAATTTTCTGAATTCCTCCTCTTTGCTTCCCAATGCAGAGAATTGGCTCCTGCTCTCCAAGGCTAACAACTATATGTGTGACCTCAATCTAATCATTCTGTCTCTTGAGCATCCGCATCAATTGCTGGTCCCCTAGTGTCTCCCTTCTCCTTCTAAGCTGGGTTTTGTTTGTTTGTTTGTTTTTCTTTTGGCCTGTGAGCAAGGTCAGTCTCCCTTCCTGTCACAGAGGAAGATTCCCTTGATCCCATTACCCCTCAAGCTATGGTGTGTTCTCTTCTTCTCATCACTGCCAACTTCTGGAAAGCAACCCACACTTGCTGATGTCCACCTCCTGACCACCGACAAGCATACTTCATGCCTGTACAATCTGGCTTCCATAAGTAACAGTGCGTTAGCACTGATCACCAAGGAAAGCACAGGATACTAGAAGGATTACCTTAAACAAAGGTTGAAGTGGAGCACAGTAACGTCTTTTCAGTAAAATTCTCACAAGAATTAAATACCACCCAATTCTCACGGTGGCTTGTTGTTGATTTTAAAAGGAAAAAAATGCTTCTAATTGTTTCTCTGGAAGAGGAAGAAACTCCAGGATGTAAATTACAAATCATGTGGCTTTTTCCTCTTCCCTACAATACCCCAGTTTTTACAGCATAATGACATATGTGGTGTTTTCCATAACCATCTTCATTTATAATAAAATTTTTTTTCTTTTTTGCATGAAATGAATCTTATCAGTTCTTATGGTTCATATGGTAGTTCCCAGCAACTGTAATAAATTATTTTAACCAATTCTTCCATTAAAGCAGGAAAGATAAGAAATAAAATTAGGGGAAAACATGTACAAGATGAAGATATAATACAGTGCTTATCATCACTAAGTCCTTGAAACCAAGGACCAAGATACAATTCATTCTAACTAAGGGAAGATAATATTCAATATAATTTTATGCTTTTGTGAGTTTGGGGTTCATACAGATTGCTGGTTCTGTCCAAGTCTTCGTTCTGGCTCATGTTCCCTGAAATTCTGCTGACACCCTCTTGTAATATGATCTGCACTTGCAAGTATATCATTACTTCTGCCTTGACATATCTGTATTAGTGTCATCAATTAACCCCATGCTTTCCAGTTGCATATTACAGAATGCTCTGTAATTAGTATAATGACATTCAATCATAGTGTAAGAATCAACTGAGCCTTCAGAAATCTATGGGTATGGCCTCTCTGCCTGGCAGCCTTGTGTCAGACAACCAAGGACATTTCTACTTTTGCCTTTTGCATTACACCTCATGCTACTTATGATGGTATCTGGAAGCATCTACAGAGTGAAGGTCTTCTTGTTATTTTGAACAAATAAAAAACATTTTGTTGTTTAATTATTTTAGAAGAAAGTATGGTTTGGAGTGTTAAAATTTGTTCCTTAACGTGCTTCTTGTTTGGATGTATTCTTAAGTAGAAGGAGATCATTATAATGCTTATGCATTTTCATGATTAAGCAGGAAAAAATGGCAGAATGCTGTTTGGACACACCTAGAAAATGAGTTAGACAGCCAAGTGGCAGAGGTTATCTACTCTACTTAAAGATCAGGAAGGTAAAAAAGTACAGAAAGCTAGATCTCTCCTTTAATAATCTAAGAATAGAGTTGAGAAGTTATGCTTACTCTATGTTTTGCCAGGAGCGCATGCAGTTGAGAACTTTAATTCTGTTAACTGTAGAACAATAACGCACCTTTCCATAGCTGTTTCCTGGCAAGTTAAGCACGAAGCCAAGGGGAAAATGCCTCTATACTGTAATTAAGGCTGGAATATATCTTATCCTTTGTCCCACACAGCTACTTATGCAATGTCATTCACACACCAAAGGGAATTCTAGTTACAATGAAAAACAAGCCACAGGGACACTATAGAAATTTCCCACAATTATTTGTTCCAAAGTAAATACATTTCCTTTGATTTTGACAAAACCGTAAAACACAGAAGTGTACTGTAAGGCTCTATTTAACTGTGTGTTTACCAATACCCTGAAGGCTTTACTCTTTGAAATAACTTGATTACATCATGCCATTTCATTGCTCATCTCTTGGCATAAGTGTACATTGTATCTAACAAACATCAGCAGGAAAAAACAATAAACTAATTCATGAATCAGGATTCTGTTTTATAGTCCATTTGTGAAGGATAATCATGACTTAGCTTAAATAAGAGTCTATGACTTGATTAAAGCTTTCAGAGCGCAAAAGTGTTGACTGAACCTAATTCCCTGATGTAACGTACACACAAAAACAGAATATTCATATCATCTTTGCTAAAGACCCTATAGGCTTTAATCCACACATAGTATATAAATAAACAACACAGTACACAGGAAATTGTCATTAGCAAATTTTATCATTGTTTTTCTAGGTCATATTAACAATAGCTTAATTTTTACTGAATTTAGTTTTCTCTTCCAAAAAGGCTTTCCACTGTTTGAGTGTATATAACTCTACCCTCCAGAATCAGATAATCACTTCAAGAGAACACTTTGTTTCAATTTAGATGGCAGTCTTCTTTTTTTCTCTCAACAGCTATTTTATTAGATTATGGATTAGGTGGGATTATAAAATAGCAGTAAATGCTCACAAATCACACAACTCAGAAAGTCCCAGCTGGGCCTGGGCCTGCCTATAGTCCCAGCTTCTTGGTGGTGATGAGTGGAGGGGGTTCTGAAGCAGGAGGATGGCTCGAGTCCAGGAATTCGGGGCCAGCCCGGATGACATAGTTGAGACTCCATCTGAGGGAAGAAGAATCCTACTGTTTTAGGTTTTCTTTATGGTTACTACTGGGCATCTTAAAATATGCCAGGCACAAACCTTCCAAGAAACAATACAGAAGGGTCTTGCAGTTCCATGTTGTCTTTTATTCTGTTTTGTTCACATCCATTCCCATGAGCATGCATTAGCTTTATCACTACCTGGACTGTCCACTCCAAACTCATATCACAAACCACAGATTCCTATCTGTGCCCATCTCCCGCTCCTTTCTTTTCTATTGACCTGTTCTTTGATATCATGGACACCTTTAGTTTCTCAACACTTAGATATCTCTAGACACATTTAAGTTCAGATACTAGCTTATCTAGAGCCCATTGTAATAACACTCTAGCCAGTACCTGGCTTTCTAGCTTCCTTTGTCCCTACACTGCCTTCTCTGTGACCACCCCTAGCTTAGAACTGGACTCCTGGAAGAAGAAGTCAATGCTATAGTCCCAAAGTCCTGGCCTTTGGAGTCAATCTGCAGTTTGCATCAGTTTCTGCCACTTGCCAGCTGTGAGACTTTGTGGAAATCAATCTTCATAACCTTAGTTTTTCCATCCACATTGATAGAAATAATAATACCTGCATCAGAGGCTTGTTAAGAGAATAGAGAACAGGCAGCTTAAGCATATAGTATAGATCTTATCATATAGTAGGCATAAATAAATAATAATTAGCATTTTTTCCTATTCTAGCTCAGGATGGCTAAAACCTTCTGGAGAAAATTGCATATTCATGCCTCTGGGCTCCATTATAAATTTATGAGCTCCAACCTCAGTTGGGCCCTCAAGTGTTTCCCATCTATTCAATTTCTGTTCTTCATACCAGCTGTTTCAAACCTTTACCACTTTCCTCAAGGGTCCTACCAGCTCCCTGATTTCCTGGTTCTTAGCAGATGGCCTAATCTCCTTTAGTGATGACAGGTTCCTGTGAGCAAAAACAACTTCCACTGTGTCCTGTCTTCTCCAATGAGGTCCATCTTCACACCTCTTCTAATTCACTCCTCTCTCAGAAAAGGAGGATATCCCTGCTCACTTGACCATTGCTTAAATAACTTACGAAGTATTCACTGAGTGCTCACCATGTATGAGTGCAAACCTGCCTTCTAACAACTGTCCTCTAGGAGAGGAGATAGGCCATAACAACTGGAATCCAGCAATGGGATTCATGTGCTAATACATGTGAAGACATGTACTAGCTCAGACTTGACTTCTCCTGTAGGAGATTGCATCTGAACTAAAAACTAAAGAAATAACAGTGGCCAGGTTGGGGGAAAGGGGAGGGAACTTTAGGGTAAAGAAAGTGAAATGTGAAAAATCATGGAGATGCAAGAGAGTCAGGGTGTAGCCCTAGATTTCATTTCAGATGTAAGAAAACTAAAGCAGCATAGCACTTGGTATAATAACTGGGCCAGAAGCTTAGCTTGTGGCATCGGGGATAGGTAGGAATGGAGAAGCCAGTGCTCAAATCCAAACAATCCAGTGCTATAGAGGATGGTCAAGAAAATCCCTAATTGGGGGTATGAGGCCCCTGTGCTATACATGGCATGGCTTGCCCCACACATGTCTCAGGTGGAACTAATAGGTTCTGGCTATGATCCTCAAAAGAGATGTGCCAGTATTCCTGCACCATTTTCTGTCTGAACTAAAGGAAATTGTCATTAAAACCATCTTTGTTTAGAAATCCTGTTTGCTTCCTTTTCGCTATGTGACCTCCACAAATAGGTTAGAGAGGAAATTGTTCTTTTGTATCCTAAATAAGGCAAAAGGAAATTATAAATAATCTTCAAAATATGAGCCCATGGGTTCTTCTTCAGAAAGAGTACCAAAAATATTGGAAACCTTCATCCTTTAATAAAAAGACATGCTAGACAAGCTGCAGTGACTCTTCATGAGTCATGGCACCCTCTGCCAATGACTCCCAAGTGCCAGGAGACAAGCACCTGCTTTTTAGGTCTGGGTCCTTCTCAATAGCTTCAGTTTCTGATCTCCAAACAGAAGATTCAATGCTATGTAGGCCATATCTGAATGTTTAGATATTATTTTTAAAAGGAATAAAAGGCATATGAAATAATTTCACTGGCTTCTACCCTGTGGTACACGTAATTATATCTCATTACACTTAAAGAATTAAAGTCGTTCACTCTCTTGGTGGTTGTCTCATGTTTGATAGTTTCCATATTCCAGTGACTTCAAACCAAATCTGTCCCCTGAGTTCTACTAAATTATTATTTAATAGAGCTTCTTAACTAGACTTCCTTCTTTCACCTTGGTACTATTAATATAGAAGCCAAGGAAATTCTGCTGTAGCATAGTCAGGGCACATCTGTTTTCTGTCGGATGCCCCCCCCCACCGGGAGAGGGGACTCTTTTCACTCATGTAAACAACAACCTGACATCATCTACCAGGTCAAGCCCAATGTGATCGACCCTGTGACAAGCAGTGTCTGAGATGGCCCCCAACAAGCCCCTCTTCCTGGTGGTCATGACCTTGCATAATACTCCCCTTACTGACTTGCTTCTAACTATTAAAACACAAAAGTGATGAAATTCACTTTTGACGTTAGGATAAACAAAGCAATGGCTTCCATCCTGAGTTTCTCTCATTTTCACAGAGAAGCAAACTACTATTTTATAAGGCATATGGGACACTTCACATGGCAAAGGACTGACTCCAGTGAGGACCTGAAACCTGTGAAGGGCCACTCAAGTGAGCTTGGAAGTAGATCTACCCCCCGCTGAGCCTTAAGAGGACTGTAGTGGGGGATTCTGAAGATGGAGGCGAAGGGAGTGCATTACCCCCGTGTACCGCGTCACTGTGCGGGAGAATGACGAGTTAGAAAGGCTAAAAGTTATCTTGTTAGGAATTTCCAGCAAAATCGGGGTGCTCCAAAACCTAGAGGAAGGATTTCCATCGCACGAGGATCAACTACAGGGGCTCAAACGCGAGAGATTTGTCCGCACGGAGGGTCACGCTGCTTACTCAGCAAATCGCCCCGCGGCTAGAGTCTGCGGCGCGCATTGGGAAACGAGGAGATAGCAACGCAAAGATACAGCACTGCAGTTTCCGCGGGCTTCTGCCAGCTGTGCAATCACCGTACTCAGTGCTGAATTCTGGGTTTGAGACGGGGGAAGGAAGCGGTCCAATTCGGTTCTCCACACTGGTCAGACCACAGAGGAAGCCAGCGGCCACCATCTTGGAGAGCTGACGTCACCATCCCTGTTTTCGACTGATCGCAGCTCATTCAGCCATAGAACAGGTAATTTCAGGCTGCCATTCGCCTGCGGCTCGCAGACAAATTACGCAGGCTCAGTGCTAAATAACCTGCGAAAACTGCTTCTTGGAGCCTGCTCCTATCAGAACATATACCGAGCACGGAGCGGCCGAATTCCGGCTCCCGGAACTGCTCTGGCCCAGGGATAAAGAACCCGCGGAAACTGCTTCTCGGTCCGGGTCCTGCTGAATACTGTGGAGGTAAATACCAACCAAGCCTTCATAGGCAGTGGCAACAGGACTGAGACGGGGCTTGTGAGGGCCGGTCAGGACTCACCCTTTGCTTTGGTCAACCGGCAAAGGGAACGAAATGCTGCCATTCGCATGGGATACCAACATGGCAGAGATCTGATGTCATCAGAAAGCGGCGGAGGAGAGAACTTCATCGATACCAGCGGTGACAGAAACAGTTGGTCTCCTGGTAAAGAAAGTGAGTCACAAACACCCGAGTCTCTCTCACTATGTCATCAAGCCAGAGGGGCAGAGCAGAGCCGCTGCCCGCGCCCAGAACAGGCCCAGTGGCCCGCCGGCGTGACCCCAATTGGAGTAGGGGCAGAGCAGAGCCGCAACCCGTGCCCGCAAGGTGACCTGCGACCGACCGGCAGCACAGGCCCAGTGGTCCGCGGGCGTGGTAGGAGGGGCAGGGCAGAGCCGCCGCCCGCGCCTGCAAGGTAGGCAGACCTGCGACAGACCGGCGGATCAGGCCCAGCGGCCTGCCAGCGTTGTACACACGTCACCCCAACTGGAGTAGGGGCAGAGCAGAGCCTTTGCCCACGCCCGGATCAGGCCCAGCGGCCCGCCGGTGTGGTAGTCACGTAACTCCAATTGGAGGAGGGGCAGAGCAGAGCAGCCACCCGCGCCCACAAGGTAGGCAGACCTGCGACCGACCGGCAGAACAGGCCCAGCGGTCCGCGGTCATGGTAGGAGGGGCAGGGCACAGCCGCTGCCCAGCGGCCTGCCAGCGTTCTACACACGTCACCCCAACTGGAGTAGAGGCAGAGTAGAGCCTTCGCCCGCACCCGGATCAGGCCCAGTGGCCCGCCGGTATGGTAGTCACGTAACCCCAATTGGAGTAGGGGCAGAGCAGAGCAGCCACCCGTGCCCGCAAGGTAGGCAGACCTGGGACCGACCCGCAGAACAGGCCCAGGGGTCCGCGGGTGTGGTAGGAGGGGCAGGGCACAGCCGCCGCCCGCGCCTGAAAGGTAGGCAGACCTGCGACAGACCGGCGGATCAGGCCCAGCGGCCTGCAGGCGTGATACACACGTCACCCCAATTGGAGTAGGGGCAGAGCAGAGCCGCCACCCGCGCCCGCAAGGTAGGCAGACCTGCGACCAACCGGTGGAACAGGCCCAGCAGCCGGCCGGGGTGGTAGGCACGTCACCCCAATTGGAGTAGGAGCAGAGCAGAACCTTTGCCCGCGCCCAGAACAGGCCCAGCGGTCCGCAGGTGTGGTAGACAAGTCACACCAATTGTAGGAGGGGCAGAGCAGAGCGGCCGCCCGCGCCTGCAAGATAGGCAGACCTGCAACCGACCGGCGGATCAGGCCTGGTGGCCAGCCAGTGTGGTACACACGTCACCCCAATTGGAGTAGGGGCAGAGCTTTCGCCTGCGCCCGGGACAGGCCCAGTGGCCCGCCGGCGCGGTAGTCACGTCACCCCAATTGGAGTAGGGGCAGAGCAGAGCCGCCGCCCGCGCCTGCAAGGTAGGCAGACCGCCGCCTGACCCTGCAAGGGAGACTTCTCAACTATACAAGAGCAATATAAATATATAGGGGGAAAATTTTTTCAAAAACACAACAGTTTCACCAAGCAGAAAGAAACGCAAGCAGTATGAAAAGACAAGGAAAGAAAGGACCACAAGCAATGCAGGTCAACTCAACTTTAGAAGAGGTAACAGCTGCAGCAGATGGAATGTAAGATAAAGAATTCAGGATATACATGCTTCAGATGATCTGGAGTCTCAAGGAAGACATTAGACAGCAAAATCAGACAATGAAAGATCACTTCGATAATGAATTACACAAACAAATCCAGGAAGCAAAAGATCAACTATACAGGGAGATAGAGGTTATAAAAAACAAACAAACAGAAATCCTAGAAATGCAGGAAGCAATAAACCAACTTAAAAACTCAATGGAGAATACTACCAGCAGAGTAGAACACTTAGAAGACAGAACATCAGACAATGAAGACAAAGTATTTCAACTTGAAAAGAACATAGACAGCTCAGCAAGACTGTTAAGAAACCATGAGCAGAACATCCAAGAAATATGGGATAACATAAAGAGACCAAACTTAGGAGTCATTGGGATACAGGAAGGTATAGAGGTCCAAACCAAAGGAATGAGCAATCTATTCAATGAAATAATACGAGAAAACTTCCCAGACTTGAAGAATGAGACAGAATCCCAAATCCTAGAAGCCTACAGGACGCCGAATGTGCAAAATCATAAGAGAGCCACACCTAGACACATTATAATGAAGATGCCCAACATACAGAATAAGGAGAGAATTTTAAAAGCTACAAGAGAAAGGAAGCAGATTACATTTAGGGGTAAGCCAATCAGGATAACAGCTGATCTTTCAACACAGACTCTGAAAGCTAGAAGATCCTGGAATAACATATTTCAAACACTGAAAAAAATGGGTTCCAACCAAGAATTGTGTATCCAGCAAAATTAAGCTTCAGGATGGAAGATGAAATTAAAACCTTCCACGATAAACAAAAGTTAAAAGAATTTGCAGCTAGAAAACCATCTCTTCAAAACATCCTCGGCAAAACATTACAGGAAGAGGAAATGGAAAATAACAATGAAAACCAACAGTGGGAGGTAGGACAGTAAAGGGGGGGAAAATAATCAAAGAGGAAAACAAACCATGTTTAGTAACATAAATAAACAAAATGGCTGGAAGAACAACCCATATCTCAATAATGACCCTAAATGTTAATGGCTTAAACTCACCAATTAAGAGACACAGGCTAGTAGAATGGATCACAAAACAAGACCCAACAATATGCTGCCTACAGGACACGCATTTGATAGGAAAAGACATACATAGGCTGAAGGTGAAAGGTTGGGAAAAATCATATCACTCATATGGACTTCGGAAACAAGCAGGAGTGTCCATACTCATATCAAATAAAATAGATTTCAAGCCAAAGTTAATCAAAAGGGATAAAGAGGGACACTACATACTGCTCAAGGGAACCATACACCAACAAGACATAACAATTATAAATATATATGCCCCAAACAATGGTGCAGCTATGTTCATCAAACAAACTCTTCTCAAGTTCAAGAGTCTAATAGACCACTATACAATAATCATGGGAGACTTCAACACATCTCTCTCACCAGTGGACAGATCTTCCAAACGAAAGTTGAATAAGGAAACTATAAAACTCAATAACACAATTAATAACCTAGACTTAATTGACATATATAGAATATACCATCCAACATCAAGCAGTTACACTTTTTTCTCAGCAGCACATGGATCCTTCTCAAAAATAGATCATACATTATGTCACAGGGCAACTCTTAGACAATATAAAGGAGTAGAGATAATACCATGCATCTTATCTGATCATAATGGAATGAAACTGAAAATCAATGATAAAAGAAGGAAGGAAAAATCATGCATCACTTGGAGAATGAACAATAGGTTACTGAATGATCAATGGGTTATAGAAGACATCAAGGAGGAAATTTAAAAATTCTTAGAGATAAATGAAAACACAGACACAACATATCGGAATCTATGGGACACAATGAAAGCAGTTCTAAGAGGAAAATTCATTGCTTGGAGTTGATTCCTTAAAAAAAGAAAAAACCAACAAATAAATGCTCTCATACTTCATCTCAAAATCCTAGAAAAAGAAGAGCAAAACAACAGCAAAAGAAGTAGAAGGCAAGAAATAATTAAAATCAGAGCTGAAATTAATGAAATCGAAACAAAAGAAACAATTGAAAAAATTGACAAAACTAAAAGTTGGTTCTTTGAAAAAATAAATAAAATCGACAGACCCTTAGCCATGCTAACGAAGAGAAGAAGAGAGAGAACTCAAATTACTAGCATACGGGATGAAAAAGGCAATATCACAACAGACACTTCAGAAATACAGAAGATAATCAGAAATTACTTTGAATCCTTATACTCCAATAAATTAGAAGATAGTGAAGGCATCGATAAATTTCTTAAGTCATATGATCTGCCCAGATTGAGTCAGGAGGATATAGACAACCTAAACAGACCAATATCAACTGAGGAAATAGAAGAAACCATCAAAAGACTACCAACTAAGAAAAGCCCAGGACCGGATGGGTATACAGCAGAGTTTCACAAAACCTTTAAAGAGGAACTAATACCAATACTTTTCAAGCTACTTCAGGAAATAGAAAAAGAGGGAGAACTTCCAAATTCATTCTACGAGGCCAACATCACCCTGATACCTAAACCAGACAAAGACACTTCAAAGAAAGAAAACTACAGACCAATATCTCTAATGAACCTAGATGCAAAAATCCTCAATAAAATTCTGGCGAATCGGATACAAAAACATATCAAAAAAATTGTGCACCATGATCAAGTAGGATTCATCCCTGGGATGCAAGGCTGGTTCAATATACGGAAATCAATAAATGTTATTCACCACATCAATAGACTTAAAAATAAGAACCATATGATCATCTCGATAGATGCGGAAAAAGCATTCGACAAAGTACAGCATCCCTTTATGTTCAAAACTCTAGAAAAACCAGGGATAACAGGAACATACCTCAATATTGTAAAAGCAATCTATGCTAAGCCTCAGGCTAGCATCATTCTGAATGGAGAAAAATTGAAGGCATTCCCTCTAAAATCTGGAACAAGACAGGGATGCTCTCTCTCACCAATTCTGTTCAACATAGTTCTCGAAACACTGGCCAGAGCAATTAGACAGACGAAAGAAATTAAAGGCATCAAAATAGGAAAAGAAGAACTTAAATTATCAGTATTTGCAGATGACATGATTCTATACCTAGCAGACCCAAAAGGGTCTACAAAGAAACTATTAGAGCTAATAAATGAATTCAGCAAAGTGGCAGGATATAAAATCAACACGCATAAATCAAAGGCATTCCTGTATATCAGCGAAAAATCCTCTGAAATGGAAATGAGGACAACCACTCCATTCACAATATCCTCAAAAAAAAATAAATAAATAAAATACTTGGGAATCAACCTAACAAAAGAGGTGAAAGACTTATACAATGAAAACTACAGAACCCTAAAGAGAGAAATAGAAGAAGATCTTAGAAGATGGAAAAATATACCCTGTTCATGGATAGGCAGAACTAACATCATCAAAATGGCGATATTACCAAAAGTTCTCTATAGGTTTAATGCAATGCCAATCAAAATCCCAACAGCATTTCTTGTAGAAATAGAGAAAGCAATCATGAAATTCATATGGAAAAATAAAAGACCCAGAATAGCAAAAACAATGCTAAGCAGGAAGTGTGAATCAGGCGGTATAGCGATACCAGACTTCAAACTATACTACAGAGCAATAGTAACAAAAACAGCATGGTACTGGTACCAAAACAGGCAGGTGGACCAATGGTACAGAATAGAGGACACAGAAACCAATCCACAAAACTACAACTATCTTATATTTGATAAAGGGGCTAAAAGCATGCAATGGAGGAAGGATAGCATCTTCAACAAATGGTGCTGGGAAAACTGGAAATCCATATGCAACAAAATGAAACTGAATCCCTTTCTCTCGCCATGCACAAAAGGTAACTCAAAATGGATCAAGGAGCTTGATATCAAATCAGAGACACGCCGTCTGATAGAAGAAAAAGTTGGCTACGATCTACATACTGTGGGGTCGGGCTCCAAATTCCTCAATAGGACACCCATAGCACAAAAGTTAATAACTAGAATCAACAAATGGGACTTACTCAAACTAAAAAGTTTTTTCTCAGCAAAAGAAACAATAAGAGAGGTAAATAGGGAGCCTACATCCTGGGAACAAATCTTTACTCCTCACACTTCAGATAGAGCCCTAATATCCAGAGTATACAAAGAACTCAAAAAATTAGACAATAAGAGAACAAACAACCCAATCAACAAATGGGCCAAGGACCTGAACAGACACTTCTCAGAGGAGGACATACAATCAATCAACAAGTACATGAAAAAATGCTCACCATCTCTAGCAGTCAGAGAAATGCAAATCAAAACCACCCTAAGATACCATCTCACTCCAGTAAGATTGGCAGCCATTATGAAGTCAAACAACAACAAGTGCTGGCAAGGATGTGGGGAAAAGGGTACACTTGTACATTGCTGGTGGGACTGCAAATTGGTGCAGCCAATTTGGAAAGCAGTATGGAGATTTCTTGGAAAGCTGGGAATGGAGCCACCATTTGACCCAGCTATTCCCCTTCTCGGTCTATTCCCTAAAGACCTAAAAAGAGCATGCTACAGGGACACTGCTACATCGATGTTCATAGCAGCACAATTCACAATAGCAAGACTGTGGAACCAACCTAGATGCCCTTCAATAGATGAATGGATAAAAAAAATGTGGCATTTATACACAATGGAGTATTACTCTGCATTAAAAAATGACAAAATCATAGAATTTACAGGGAAATGGATGGCATTAGAGCAGATTATGCTAAGTGAAGCTAGCCAATCCCTAAAAAACAAATGCCAAATGTCTTCTTTGATATAAGGAGAGTAACTAAGAACAGAGTAGGGACGAAGAGCATGAGAAGAAGATTAACATTAAACAGGGATGAGAGGTGGGAGGGAAAGGGAGAGAGAAGGGAATTTCATGGAAATGGAAGGAGACCCTCAGGGTTATACAAAATTACATACAAGAGGAAGTGAGGGGAAAGGGAAAAATAATACAAGGGGGAGAAATGAATGACAGTAGAGGGGGTAGAGAGAGATGAGGGAAGGGGAGGGGAGGGGGGATAGTAGAGGATAGGAAAGGCAGCAGAATACCACAGACACTAGTATGGCAACATGTAAATCAATGGATGTGTAACTGATGTGATTCTGCAATCTGTATACGGGGTAAAAATGGAAGTTCATAACCCACTTGAATCAAAGTGTGAAATATGATATATCAAGAACTATGTAATGTTTTGAACAACGAACAATAAAAAATTAAAAAAAAAGAGGACTGTAGTGCCCACCAGCACCTTAACTAACGCCATGTAAAAGAACTTAAGCCAGAGTCCTCAGTCCAGCCACTCCTGTACTCCTGACCCTCAGAAATGGAGACAGAAATGTTTACTGTTTCAGATGCCACCTTTTGAGGAAATCTGCTGGACAATCATGGGTGATTAACACAGACCTTATTTACCTCTCTGCTCTATTTCTCTCCTTTTTCACTTCCTGGAGCCACGCTGGCATGGTCACTGTTCTTTAAATGTGCTAAGCACATTCCCACCTTCCTGTCTCTGCCTCGACTGTTCCTTCTGCTCATAAGACCTTTCTCCAACTAACTTCCTCCCTCCTGTGATCAAATGTCACCTTCTTGGTGAGGTTTACTGTGACCGCCAAATTTTTTCTTTTATTGCTGCATTTTAATTATACACAATAATGGGTTTCATTGGTGTGACCACCATATTTAAAATTCCACTCTCCCTTCTGTTCTGTTCTTGCATTTACCCTGCTTTATGTACTCTTTTTTTTCCAAACTATTCATCATCTTCCAACTTATTATATAAATTATTTTTTATTTAAAAAAAACATCAGAAGACCCTTTAAAACAGTATAGCAGTAGGGGGCCCAAGTGAGTAATAAGATTATGAATTTATAATGAACATTACATAATTTTTCCCAGCAGCATGAATAAAAAAGAAGATAGGACTGTGACACTGAAATGGGGTGGATTTTTTTTCCCCCAGAAGAATCCAATAGAAATATGAGGAAGCTAGATGTTGAAGTAAGAAAGTAACTGAAGAGAAGGATGACTAAAGATGGAAAACACAATAGGAAAGGTCAATTGAGAAAACAGAGGACCAAGGAACAAGAGTATTGAAAAGGCTGAGGAACAGGTAAACTAGGGGAAAAGAGTTAAACCCACAATTTTAGTCAACTCTTTTACCGCTGTAACTAAAAGACCTAACCAGAACAATTATAGAAGAGGAAAAGTTTATTTGAGGTCTCACAGTTTCAGAGATCTTAGTCCATAGAAGGCTGGCTCCATTCCTCGGGGCTCAAGGTGATACAGAACATCATGGAGGAAGAGTATGGCAGAGGAAAGCAGCTCACATGGTGATCAGGAAGCAGAAAGACTTCACTCTCCAAATACAAAATATATACCCCACAGCCATGGTCCCAATGAACCACTTCCTCCAGCAACACCCCACCTGCCTCCAGTTACCACCCAGTTAATCCCATCAGACTATAATCCAGTCATTTCTCCTCTAAACCTTCTTGCACTGTCTCACACATGAGCTTTTTGGGGACACAATGTCTAAACCATAACACCCACCTCCAGCCCACTCAAGTTCCCTCTGGCCCTGATAAATCAGCCATTCTTCTTCTTCTTAGATCGGCATTCTTTTCTACAGTGTTCCTTCTTCTCTTCCTACAAACAAGTTGAAGACTCTCATTCCACAAAAATGTTTCCCTTTCAACACCTTTCAAATTCTAAGCCTCTTTTTCCCTTCAGCATTAATAGTTTGAAAGAGACACCAATTCTTTCTACTTTCTCACCTTATATTCCCTTTCCAAGTCAGTGGGTTCAGGTTTTACTCTGTACAAAAATGATTCTGACAAAAGTTACCAAGAAATCAAATCCTAACTGTAAAATTGTTCTTTATCCTCAAGCACTTGAACTTGAACATTTTGTGTAGGGGGCAACTTTATTTATTGGGCTCTTTGTGGTTTGCCATTCTTATCACTTTGGATTACCTAAAGAGGGCATACCATGATCATTTCTATGCTAAGGGCCTCTCAAGATCTTCTTCTGTGCCTGGGAGAAATTGTACCTAATATTCATCTTTGTGTCCTCATCATGAAGTACAGCACTGAGCACACAGTAGTCACTCATTGCTTGTGAGTGGATAGATGGATGGATGGATAGCACAGACCTGGTTTCCTATCCTTAAATATTCATGACTCATTTTCCTATTCTTGGGCTTTTTTCTCTTCCTTCTTGCTTGTCTTAAATAATTGCATTCAGTTCCATGGTTTGAACTCATCTCCAGAGATGAACATTGTTACCAGTCTCTTGTTTTTTTCTGGTACTTTTTACAATGAACAAGTGAACAAATTCATTCTACATATACTGCTGTAAAATTTGCTTTTTATTTTCCATCAGTATGTAATGGAAATTGTTCCATCTTATTGGTTACATCATTTTTCTTAATAGATGCATTTCATTGTATTTATAATATTACTCCATTTTATACATGTGCTAAAATTTGATTTCTGTTGATGAACACATAGCTTACTTCTAATATTTCTCTATTACAAATAATATTCAACTAAATATTTTTATAAGTACTTCTTTGTGCATGCATGTGAAGGTTTCTGTGGAATAATGCCTGGAAAATGGGCCCATATAAAAATTTTCACTTACATTGACAATTTTCTTTCCAAAAATAAATATTATATCTATCCACATTTCCACCAGGAGTATTTGTGAGGACTGATTTCCTCACATACTTGCAAATTCTGAATACTATAATTCTTGTTTTAAGTCATTGCCAATTGGTTACGTAAAAAAATAGAACACCATTTTAATCTGCATTTCTTTGCATATAAAGAAGCCAAAGATCTTTCAGTATGTTGAATGGACATTTGTATGTATTGTATGTATTATTTCATGAGCTACCTGTTAGTATATATAACTTGTTCTTTTTTTGGAAGTGTTTGTGTCTTTCTCATTAATTTGTAAGTACTCTTGTTTTGAGGAAGAAAGATCACAAGTTCAAGGCCAGCCTGGGTAACTTAGTGAAACCCTGCCTCAAAAAGAAAATGAAAAGGGCTGTGGATGTAGCTCAGTGGTAGGGCAACCCTGGGTTCAATCCTCAGTAGCAAAAACAAAAACAAAAACAAAACTTCCAGCTATTGCACAGTAGTGACTACAGATAACAAATTTTATAAACTGAACACTTCAAAACAAAAGTAGAAGAGATTTTGAAATTTTTCACCACAAAGAAACCCCAAACATTTGAGGACATAAATACACTTAACCTAATTTAAACATTTTTATGCATGTATTGAAACCTTACATGGTACCTCACTATTATGTGCAATTTTTATGTTTTTATGTATCAATTAAAAATAAATCAACAAAAGATAGGTAATGGTCTTACTTTTTCACTCACATGAAGATTTTGCTTTTTAGTTTGTATACTGTGAGTGGTATAGGAGAAGAATTAACCTGGAATATTTATTCTAACTACTTACATGGTCTTGCTATTGACTTAGTCTTATTTATGCTACCTGTCTTGTGCTTTCAATTTATCTTTTTGCTTCTTTTCTTCTTTAATAGATTTTGCCTTTTTACTCTCACAAATATAAATGAATTTTTACATCAAAATCAAATATTCAGGATCCATATCCTAACTCCACACAACTATCAATATCAGATCTTGAGCAGAATTTCAATTCCTTTTTCATCTCTTAGGCTTCACTGAAGTAAAAAGAAATTTTAGTTACAGACTATTTATTGTTAAAATTTGTTACTTCTGACATTAAAATACATAAAGTTTGCATTAAACTTTATAGCTATAGTATCAGCTACTTTTTTTTTTTTCTTTTTGAGATGCGGTTGTCCAGGCTGGCCTTGAACTTGTAATGCTCCTGCCTTGGCCTCCCAAGAAGCTAGGATTACAGGCATGTGTCCACTACACCTGGTCAATTACTATAAATTTTATACTCACCATTCTATGCTATATATCTTGACTTCCCTTCTTGATTTCTTTATTCTGGTTTCTTTTTGATTTGGCTATAGTACTTCCTTGAATAACTTTTAAAAAAATAAAAATAAAAGTTATGCAGGTAACATGTCTGTTACCTGTGAGTTTTCACATCTTCACACTGGAATGACGGCTTGACTGTGTGTGGAATTCTGGAGTCATGAACATTTTTCTTTAAAATCTATCTTAACTTGCAAAAGTCTGCAGATAAAAAGAACAATTTCAATCTGATTATCTTTCTTGATAAGTAGCCTGGTTTTTCTACCTAGAAGCTTGGACTAAGCATTGACTTTTCAAATGATATAAAGCAAAATGTTACTCAAGCCCTACACAGTGGGATGCACGCCAGTAATCCCAGCAACTCACGAGGCTGAAACAGGAGGATGCAAGTTTAAAGTCATCTTCCAAAATTTAGCAAGGCACTCAACAACTCAGTAAGACCCTGTCTCAAAATAAAAAATTTAAAAGGCATTGATTGTGGCTCAGTGGTAAAATGTCCTACCAGGTTCAACCTCCAGTCCCCTAAACAAGGAGTTAATAATTTCATAAAAGTGGTTAAGAGGGGCAGGGGACGTGGCTCAAGCGGTAGCGTGCTCGCCTGGCATGCGTGTGGCCCGGGTTCGATCCTCAGCACCACATACAAACAAAGATGTTGTGTCTGCCAAAAACTAAAAAAAAATAAATAAATATTAACATTCTCTCTCTCTCTCTCTTTTTAAAAAAAAGTGGTTAAGAATAACTTATATTCTACTTAAAAAATAATGGTTAAGTTTTACCAAAGGCAAAACCAGTTTTTCATTTGTCTTTAGCTCAGTCACAAAAAAATAAATGCAATTTATCTCTATGACTTACGAAAACAAATTAGGTTAGGAAGAAGTTATTTTCTAATGATAGTTGATTTTTTAAAAGTTTGTAAAATTGGGCTAGGGATATAGCTCAGATGGTAGAGTGCTTGCCTTGCATGCACAAGGCCCTGGTGCTGAGAGCCACCGGCAGAGTCTGCATGGCCCCTGGCATTTTGCCAACAGTATTGATTGACAGGCGAGGCATTACTATCCGCCTCTGCCGCTACTTTTGAGTTCTCGCACTATTTTAGAGTTCTCGTGGGGATTTCCGGGGATTCCCCGAGAGTTCCCATTGGTTGGGGAAGTGCAGGAGGAGGGATTTCCGGGAGAGATATTTCCAGCTGGGGGTTCCTGGACAAGCCGCGTGGCGTTCGGGAGGATTCCCTGGGAACCGTGTGAAGTGTTTTCCTGCAGTTCAAAAATAAAGTTTGTTCCTGCTTCAGTGGCTCGTGATTTGTGCCCAGCCAGACTGCGGCACCCTGGGTTCAATCCCCAGCACCACAAAAAACAAAAACAAACAAACAAAAAAAACAAGTTTCTAAAATCAAGTATTGCAAAGTAAGTTTCTCAAGAGTCCCTGGAATAGAGAAAGAACCCCGGATTCAGGTACTTTACCTATATTATTTTCTTCAGAGTTATAGAACCTTAAATTTGAAATGAAATTAACCAAATTACACTATGCATATACATGAATATATTACAGAGAAATTTACCTTTATATATATCTATAAAGCACCAATTTTAAAAACTATAAGTAAATAGAAGGTAGACTAATAGAGCAGCTACAAGAAGGGGAGGAAGGGGGGAGAGAAAGGGAGGAAAAGAGGAAGCACTAGAGACTGAAATGAAGCAAATTACATTCCATGCACATATGATTATGTCAAAATGAACCCCACTATTATGTATAACTACGATGCACTAATAAAAACATTTTTTTAAAGAAAGAACCTTAAAAGGGTACTATTATCTATCCCCAGCCTTGGGAAGGAGAAACTGGTTCTCAGGTAAGTAAAACACTTCCTCAAGACCCCACCACTAGAAAATAAGCAGCAGAACTAGAATTTTAACCCAGGATTCTATGATCCCACTATACATCTTTGCAGTACATTGTTATCTGGAGCATCCACATGTTCAAGGCCCTGGGCTAGGAGCTATAAGGGATAAAAAGGTGAATGCCACTGAATTTCTACCTTCAAACTGTCATCCAGGTTGCACTATTTAATGTACTTAGTTTTGAGCAAAGAAAGCCAACATTTTTATTCTTGTTAGTAAAAGTTTATTAGATCATGAATCTGTGATTCAGAAGAAAAATGTCCTTATCCAGGTGCATTTTTATACATTAGCATTTAGGGCAAATTGCCCAGAAATCCAATACTAATTTACCCCCAAGATCTCAGCCCATAGTTACTGTTGGAATTTTTGGCAAGTAGATTTCCCTGCAGGTAATAGTCAAATTAAGGAGTCTTCTTAAAGAAAAGGTGTTAGAGTGTTAGGCAACAGTTCAAAGCTCAATGTTCAAAGGTGGGGAGGGGTACCCAACCAGGCGGTGCTCCAGCAGTAAATGGGGTAAGAGAATGCCTGTCCCCTCCCCTAAAAGCTGCTGCTTAATGGATTCAGTGCTGGAGTACATTGTACAATGGTGACAATCCTTACTTTGCACTCAAAATTACAATGGACCATGTTTTAACTTCTAACTGAACAAGCATTATAGCAGATTTGGGAGGTGGACACTTTTCCAGGGTCAAACCTGAACTCTCTGCAAGTGTGAAATGCTAGTATGAGTTGGAAAGTCCAGAAAAGTATTTCCCACACCTCTATCCCTCTCCTACTCCAGGACTCAAATTAGTGATCAACCAGGAAAATAATAATAGTAACAAAAGCCGACTTTATAGATCATTTACTATGTGACACATACTATTCCAAGGGGTTTACAATTAATTTAATACTCACAGCAACTCTATGAACTTATATACATATTTATAAATGAGAAAACCAAGATGCACAGAGACTAAATGATTTGCCAAAGATTGTCCAGTCACTAAGTGGCAGATACAGGATTTGAACCTATAGACTGGTCCTTAAGCATGCATCACTAACCAATGCCACAAAGTTTCATGTGGTCGTGTCTCAACTTTACAGGAAATACCCTTCATCAGTTAGATCACTTTTTCTTGGATTGAGTGTCATTTTGGTTAAGAAATTGATTCGCTCTAGGACTGACTCCTACAAGGTTAAACAGTATTCTTTGCACACTACTAAGAGATCTAAAAGAAGAAATGTCAAGGAAATTTAAACCTCAGGAGGGGATGGAGTAGAAATCACTAGAGGGACAATATCAAGGGAAAGCTACTGCTGAATGGGCAGATAAGTACTCATCTCTAAAACAAGATTAAGTCATGCCCCACAACCTGATAAGCCAAAGGTACTGAACCTGCTTACTGTCCTGATCAGAACTGATTTAAGAACGGGGTGTGACTGCACCTACAAATGGAAGCTATTACAAGCATGGGCTGAAAAGGCAGAGACTGGAAACTGGAGTGAACATAAAAGAAACAACTTTCAAGCCCACATCCAATTTCAACTTGGTAAAACATCCACTTATAATTTTCCAATTTGAGGTGAATTTCTACTGTCAAGATATTTAACCTATCTTAAAATACCCTTGTTTTATGCATTTTATAAAAGAAATGGTCAATACAAGTCTGTTGATTTATGACAAGGGTAAGGTAGAAGGAAGGATTGCCTTGGGTGTCCCTTCTGTCTCCCCTGTGACACTCTTGGAGAGTGTCCTCCATTTTGTCCATAAGCACCTTCCCAGGAGGTTTCTCTAGCAACCTGCAGGTGTACTCCCAACCAGGCCTGGCTAGCTAAGTTGCAGCTGGCCTAGATGAGCTTAACCATAAGATAAGGCAAGCCAAGGAAGGAGCAGTTCTGCATAAAACAGAAAATGAGGCATTTCTACTCTTTTTTTAAGTTATAGATGAACACAATACATTTACTTTATTCATTTATTTTTATGTGGTGCTGACAATCTAATCCAGTACCTCACACGTGCTAGGCAAGCATGCTATCACTGAGCTATAGCCCCAGTCCGGCATTCCCTTTAGATCCACAAAGAATGTCTCATCTTGACTAAAATTCTCCTTTAGCAAAATGAGACTGACTAGGGACCCAGAGATAAGAACTTTGGATATAGGCATTCCTGGATGGCCTTGCAACTAAATATGGCTGTGAAAGAACTCGGTTTTTAGTTATTTGCATCTTCTCACATTCAATGGGCTAGGGATGTAAGCAGAAGAGCACTTGCTTAGCATGCATACAGCCCTGGGTTCCATCCCAAGCACTGGGAAAAAAAAAAAAAAAAAGTCACCACATTCAAGGTTTTCAGTTAAGGATCTTTCTGGCTGTCAAGAGAAAGTATTGGCAGTAAGAAAGGGGAGACTGGCCACCTTTTATTTCCATCAACCTCAGAGGAACTGCTTTCTGCCAATCTGCCCACCCCATATGAAAGGATTCTCTTTTTTTCTGGTTTTGATCTTGTTCCCTGGCAAAATGGATATGATTTTCTTAGCACTCTCTTCCTCCTGCCAAGGCACAGACTGTTTGTTTGGACACATGGTCCCATTTCTAGAATCCTTTAACCTACAGGAAATTTGTGCCCCAGAGTTGACGGCAGATCTGTTGGGGCTCCATCCGGAACAGCTAAGGAATCCGAGGGGTCACTTCCTCATGGAATGCATGTCTAGAAAAAGACACATGCTCCATAAGGTGAGGGTCTGTGTGAGTCTCATGCAGCCCCATATTTCCAGCACTGGCACATAATGTGCACTCAAAAAATAAGGGTGTTCAATAGGATCTTTGAAGGGAACTTCTCAACAAACACACCTCTGTGTAGAATCCAGTGGTGCAAAATGGCAGTACGTGGGATAATCTGGAAGAAATTTTATTCCATTTGTATTGTGGTCAGCTAACACTATAAATTATAACACCTCTTCCTAAAGTATTTCATGGGATACTAGACTCAAAATGTGCTCAGCAAAAAACTGATCCCACAATCAAGTAAGCTTCACAAATATTACATCCCAGAACCTCCTTCCAAGAGTCCCTGCACACGTTAACCTACACTTTTTTGGGTTTTCTGTAAAGAAATATGTTTAACTTAAACCCTGTCCCCCCTGACCCCCCCTTTTTTTGTTTTGACGATGAACTCTTCATCTTTCGCCTATTACTTATTATTCCACGGAAAGACTGCGTCTCTGAACTCACCTTGGGACTCTATTAGAAAGCATAGTTATATCTTCTGTGCTCCCCCTCATACTATGGTCCTTAGAATAAATATTCAGTTCTAGACTTCTCTCCAAAGTCATTTATTACATGAGGCTGAGAAATTGAATTTCCAAGTCATCTCAAATGCAAATGGGGTGACAAGTTGCCTCTTGCTTCCTGTGAGGAGAAGTTAGTGCTCTCCTCTCTCAGGAGAGCAGCTGGCTAAGGACAACTCCCAGTCATCTCACAAATCTTGTGCATTGTCTAGTATGGAGTTCAAAGGGGACTTAGGGACCGGGGAAGCAGGAGTCAGGCCACTATTCGTAAACACTGGCTTCTTGTGACTGTCTATTATGGTCAATTGTGTCTGTCAACCTGGCTAGGTTGATGTACCCAATTATTAAGCACTGATTTAGGTTTTAATCTAGGGTACTTTGTAGATGTAGCATCTACAACCAGTTGGTTTTAAATAAAGGGGCTCATCCTCAATAACCTGTGGCCTCGTACAATCAGCTGAAAGACCTTAGGAGCAAAACTTGGGTTTCCTTGAAGAAGAAGAAGAAATTCCATCTGTGGAGAGCAGCCTCAGATCCCATAGTCTCCTATCTCCAGTTCCAGGGCTGTGGGAGAAACCAGTGGTTAAGTGCCCTGGTTGACACACTGCTTGTTGAAACATTCCCTCATCAGTGTCCCTGTCAGGCTAGGCATGATCTGTGCTAACACACTTCTCAAACACAAAGAAGAACCACCAAGGACGCCAATAGCCTCCACCCATCATGCAAGGTAAAGGATCTGCATCAAAGCCATGGGGAATTGAGGGAATCTGCAGGTCCAATAAGGCTGGGAAGGGGAGACAGGAGGATCCTTGGCCCTTCATGCTGAGCAAGGACTGGTTTTTCAGATGCAGTTTGTGTCTGTTCCTGCCCAGTAATGGGATTGGGGGTAACTTAACACTGGTGAATATCCATGCCTAGGTACAACCTAGTGAATTAATTCCTGAAAAAAAAAAATGCTTGCCTTCAAAATTAATTAATTTTTACAGTTTAATAGTATCTCAGGGCATTTATTTTGCATTTAAGATGGAGAGCATAGATTTGTATATATTATGGAAATGGACTGGAGTTCTTATTTTGATAAGGAAATGTGAAAACCCAACCCATTCACCAGTATTGATAAGAGGGAGAGATAGGACATGCTTGTGCACTTACAAGGATGTTTAGTTGGCTGTGTATAAGGAGGACTTTAATTTGCATAATATATGTTTCAAACCTTAAAATGTGCATACTCAGCCATTCCACATCTGAGAATCTATTCTGAGGATGTACATGGTTATAACTTATAAGAGATTTCATCTTGATTGTGAAAAACTTAAAATCATATCCATTAGTAAGACATTAGTAAACGTGGTGCATCACTCTAATGGAACATAATTTAAAAAGCTATTGTATATTGAGTTGTATGCTGAGCACTGTTCTATAAAGATTACATATAAATTAACTCACTTAATTCTCACCACAATCCTACAAGGTAGATTCTATTTTTCTCCTTTTACTAAGGCTCAGAGTGTCAGGGTAAATTGCCCAAGGTCACACGATAGCTCCAAGGGATGGAGCCAGTTCTGGCTTCAGAACCCAGGCTCTGAGTCTGAGTCTCAAGAAGTATGATGTCATTTAAAAAAAACCTTTACATGTACATAAAACAAAAGTCAAAAAAAAGGAAAATTGCACATTTTAATATTAGTGATCTTCGATTTTTCTTCTTTGCTCATCTGCATGTATTAAATTTTCTATAATAAATATCAACTGTTGTTAGTTTAAAAATAAAAACAGCTAGACATGGTGGCACATGCCTATAATCCTGGCTGAGTTGGGAGGCTGAGAAGGAGGATCAAAAGTTTGAGGCCAGCCTTGGCATCTTAGCAAGAACCTGTCTCAAAATAAAAAATTAAAAACAAGGGGATATAACTCAGAAGTAGAGTGCCCCTGGGTTCAAACCCCAATACTGCCAAAAATAAATAATAATTTAAAAAAAAAACAATGCAAGTGATGCCATTATTTTGATTGGAAGTCAAATTCCTAATTTGACTGGTCAAGACTAATGTTAACTCCATGCAGAGTGATGTTCAGGTCAGTTCCATGTTCCTTCAGGTCACACCTTTATCAATGAGCCTGCAAGCCATCATGCCTATCAAGATGGGAGCAAACCAGACAATAGCTCCTGGAATATCTTGAAACTCACTTCCAAACCTCAGTTTTCTCGACCCAGCCAACTTTTGTGATGCTCAACACTGACCATGAATTTCAAGTCCATAATCTTTTTTGAAAAGTCAGGAAATAAAATACATAATACAAGGGGTGAGTTTTGAATTCACAGAAAGTTCAGTCTGTGGGAATGCTCCAGATCTCTTGTAGATCTATTGAGTGATAGGATAAAAAATCAGAAATGTGAAGGTTAGAACTATGGACTCTTAGAGATAAAATCCATGTATCTTCATTTGACAAAAAAAGATGATGAAGCTCAGAGAGGTTGAATAACTTGCTCTCAGTTATACAGTGTGTGAAAGGCCAAACCAGAATGAAAGGTAAGTTTTTTTGCTGGGTTTGGTGGTGCATGCCTATCATCCTAGCAGCTTGGGAGGCTGAGGCAGGAGGATGGTGAGTTTAGAGCCAGCCTCAGCAACTTAGTGAGGCACTAAGCAACTCCATAAGACACTGTCTCTAAATAAGATAAAAGAAATGGCTGGGGATGTGGCTCAGTGGTTAAGTGCCCCTAGGTTCCATCTCCAGTTTAAAAAAAAAAAAAAAGAAGAAGAAGAAGAAAGATAAATTTTAGTTCCTAATCAATACCCTCCCATTGAGCCATACCAAGTCAGGGGCTTGGGCTCTGGTGTAAAAAAAGGAAGGAGGTATTGGCATGAGAACAACAGATATCTTATGTCTCTTTCATATTCACTCTTTGCAAGTACATAAAGCAAATGGTCAAGGTCCCCTTCTACACACTACCACTCCCCTACCCCAGAGGTGATTACTACTACAGGGGTGTGACTTTTCCAAACTCCTTCTGAGTATGTCATATATGTATTTAGTGGTGTGCTGAGAGCCAGCTTAAATTTTTAAGAAAGCTATAGGCCAGGTGTTAAAAACAGCCACTACTAAAAATTATATTACACATACAATTAAATTATGTTAAAATCAGAGTTAATGAGTACTTAAATATCACCACCACTGTCCCTTTTAAAACTACATTTTACTATTTTCTACATCCTTAGTGTTATGTATGTCTATTGCATCTGCTGGAGTGAGCTACTGTGTATCTCTTCTCAACTTAGATGTTCCCATCACAGTGAAAGCATTTACACCAGAGAAATTGACAAATACCAGGGCCTGCCCCACCTCTCTGCAGACAGCCAGTTCTGAAGCATTTGCTAGCATGCTAAAATAGACGAGTTGTTTTCACCTACCTTTCTTCTTTACATAAACAGATGACTGAAAACTTTTTAAAGTCTGATAAATGCATGCCTTTGCCTTGGTGGAAGAGAGAGGCAGCACTCACTGAAATATGTAAAATATCTGTGCCATCAAAACATTTTCAAACTCTTGTTCACCTTTCCTCAAGGCCTTCCTCTCTCAGTAATCCAGTCTTCCATTATAATGAAATCCTGATTCCTTTTAACTTTCCTCTTCAACTATGTTCCACCTTTTCTATTCAATCCCCCACACCTTTCAAGGCCTCTTAGAGAGAGAAAGAACATTTTTAATGGAACAGTGACATTTGGGGAACAAAACAAGACTGGCTGAATTGGCTTTGCCTTAGTAAGCAGTAGGCCCCTCCAGCTGCTACCTGGCGGCTCCTGAGCTCCTGAGTGTCAGAGAGAGAACAAGATACTTAGTACCTTTTGTTTACACACCAAAAGATTAGGTTTCCTTAAATTCCTAAGGAATTTCAAAAGATTAACTTTTAGATAGGAAACTTCATAGGCTGAGCAGGCTGAGGAAAGAAAAAAGAAGAAAATCATGTCACCCTCAAGCAGTTCCATCAAGGGATGAAATTTTAAATCACATCATGTCTCACACCCATTTCTTAGTGCAAAATAAATCACTTGAACAGAGTGCAAGCCAATTTTTACTTTAAAAATGTTGTGTCCTAAGGCTGTCTTCTTGAACTTCAAAAGCACACTTTGTAATTACTCTACCTATCAAAGGAAACCCAACATTTCACCTCCAATCTTCTTCGGCTGGGGTTATCACTTTTAATTGTTAATAAACCACATTAATTTTAAACCAATTATTCTGTTTGGGAATTCAATGTTTTCAAACAGAAGAACTAAATTATAAATAAATAAACTTATTTATGTACAAGCAAAAGTTCAGTGAGGCTTTTTCTCACTACCTGTCATTGGTTTCATTTTTAATCATTTCTGTCATTTTGGAGAATCACAGCATTTGATGTCTCCCATTTTTTTAAGGAATATTTTTCTGGGAAGAAGAAGGATAGAAAAGACCAGGGATTTTTTTTTTTTTTATCTCAGTCCCTTCCCAACATTGATATCATTTAAGAGTTGTCAGTCTTCTTGGGACTTGATAGTTGTGTTTGTTTATTTAGGTTTGGTTTTAGTCTTAAAGAGAAGTGGAGGGCTAAAAAATAATTTGCGAAGCTCAGACCACATTATCAACTTATCCAATTCATTCAGATTTACTTAAACCTTCATTTTCTTAACAAACATTTTTCCCAAGCAGGAGTTAACTAGAGAAGTGTTCCTTGTTATCAACTCCCCTGCTGCTATAGGCACTGATTATATCTATTTGACAAAAGCCTTTGCTTGCAGACCATATTTTTTCCCAGCCCAGCCAATTTTCTGTGTGGTAACAAACAAAATGTCCTTGAGACAGAAACATGGCATGCTTGTTTCTATTTTGGCACAGAGCTCAGAATTCATGAACTGACAGTAGCTCTTACCTAACATCTTTCTCTCTATCCTACCTGTGCTTGTGTGCTGAATTCACCCCTGAAGAGTGTTCCTGCTCCTCCACCCAGCAAGATCAATTCTTCAGTGCCTTCCTCAGCCTCCTGGACACAACTGACAGGCTTTCCTCTGATCCCAACCTGGAGCATCTCTCATCACCACCGTCATCATCCTCTACCAAGGATTTACTGAGATGCCAGATACTGTTCTATGTATTCTAAGTGTCTGATCTCAAGTAATCCTCACCATAACCCTATTTGGTAAGCACCATGAGTAATCCCTCTCTATATATAGGGACACCAAGGCATGGAGAAATTGGTGGCCAAGGACCCTCAACTGGAGATTAACAGAGCAGGCCAATCCAGGGATTGTGCTCACAAGAGCTCTACCATATCTCCTCTACCATTCAGCTGCTTAGTCACCTACATAGCTGTATCTCTATTGGACCCTGCATTCCCAGGAGACAGAGGCCATCACTTATTCATTCTTACATTACCATAGTGATATAAGCCATAGTGACTGGTAAGTGGCAGGGATTCATTAACTACTCAAGGAAAGAATAAATGGGTTTCTCCTAGCATTTCTAGGTATATGAATTAGGAAATGTCTCCACAAAAAGATGGCCTTTACAACATCAGTGAAAAAGCCCACCACACTAGTGGCCCTGAACTGTACAGGCCTTAAACCCAGGTCTGTCCTTTCCTGGGTAACCAATATAACTGACCTTTGCAGCCAGGTAAACACTGACCAAGTATCATCTCCCCTAGAAAGTGATAGGAAGTTACGGGTCACAGATGATGTTTGACATATTAGAATTCAGTGATTGAGGTTGGTATAAGCTAGCAAGGCTGACCCTGGGTTGGTGGTAAAGTAGGGAAGGTTGGCATCACGTATCTTTCTAATTCTTTTTGGCACTCAACTAGCAAAATAATAATTAGGTCCTATCAAAATGTATGGAACTTGAGAACATTATTTTAAGCAAAACAAGACAAACTCAGAAAGTGGAGAATTGTATGTTTTTTCTCATATGTGGATGTCAGAAAGGAAAAGGAAAAGAAACAGGGGAAATCTCATGAAAATCAAAGGGAGATCAATAGAGGAAAGAGACCAGCGGGAGGGAAGACAGGAGGGAAAGGGGAACTACTGGGGAATGATACTGGCTAAATTATATTGTTATATCATGTGCATGTATAAATATGTAACAACAAATGCCACTGAAGCCAGATTTAAAGTTAGGTAGTCAGTGTAGTTAGGTAAATCGGGTCTAATATGGGTCTAATATCAGTGAAATCTAAAATGGAGGCCGTGCGGAGAATGACTCAGGGAAAACACAGGACAACTCATGGAATGTTAATGAAGTCCCGAAAAGGCCCTAGGCCAAAGTCCACCTCAAAGAAAGGTTAATGAACAGCCCCCAGCAAAAAGGTGCTGACTCAGAAGTCCTTCCTGACCAGATTACTTCTTTGGCCCACCTGTGTCCCACCCCTCGGTCCTTCCCACCTACATTCCATCACTGAAAGAACTATAAAAAGGGGAGACAACATCCCTTCCACGGATTCCACCTCTTGGGTCCCCTTCTTCCTCCGGGAGAAGTCTTTTCTGCTGTCCTTTAATAAACTTCTAATTTCTACTCTGACCTTGCCTCGGCGTGCTTCTTTGGTGTTATTCTTCAACATTGGGAAAGCAAGAACTCGTCACCGGTCAACAGCGGTAACACCACCACTGTGTATAATCATACTCCACCAAAAAATAATATGGAAAAAAACCCCAAAATTAGATCCTATCTTTTCCCAAAATTTAATTAAATATTCAGCATATTTACAAATTGGAAGTGGAAAAGAAATAAAGAAACAAAAATAGGAGAAAAAAATGGAATTTAGAATGAGGCTAATACACAATTGCATAATGGTGTCATTCTACAGTGGTTATGGCTGGAGCAAAGGATTAAAACATACATAGTACTTTGTCATATATGTTCATAAAGAGGCTCTTACTGGATCTCCAAGGTGGCCATTTCTTATAGCTAGTGTTTCTATGTCCAGGTGGCAAGTGAGGAGCTAACTGGAGGCTCAGAGATCAGGGAACTTGACTGAGTTCGTCCAGTCGTCAGTGCTGTAGCCAAGGCTGAACCCTTCAGGGTTGAGGAGCCAATTTTCAAGTGTCTTGCCTGAGAGGCCTCACAACTCAGACACACCTAAGCCATCTTTCCCAAATAGGAGAAAATAATAACTACAGTTCTGGTCAAATATTTATTTGTCCCTTCAACCTACAATTAAGTGTAATAAGAAGTGCAGCTGTGTGAAATCTGAGTTGATTCTGGAACCAGTGTTTTGTGGAGTATGATGGCGCATCTGCCCACATTCCTCCTGACGTAAGTCACACGTTCTCTCTACCTTCCTCATGGCTCAGGCCTAGACATAATTATCCTCTGCCAGCTTTCAGGTTTACAATCAGAAACTTTCCCTCCACTTCTTTACTATGAGTCCCTTGAATTTTACTGAAACCTCTTAAGGAGGATGGGGTTAGGGGTTGTGGCCCTGGGCAGAATGGGCATCTCTCTGCACAAGGCATGAGGAAACATGTGGATCAATGTTATGTTACACAGCTTTCCATCACTGTTGTTTTCCTGAGAAAAACAACTTAAAGGAGAAAGATTTATTTTTGGCTCATGGTTTCAGAAGTTTCAGTCTGTGGTCGCAGGCTCCATTGTTTTGGGGCCTGAGGCAAGTCAAAACATCATAGCGAGAAAAGGGGAAAAGGGCAATCACTTCATGGCAGCCAGGAAGCAGAGAAAGAGGAAGAAGGGACTGGGAACAAGATATATTCTTCCAGGGCACACCCCAGTGACCTTTTCCTCCAACTAGGTCCCATCATCTACAGTTTCTACCACCTCCCAACAATGCCGTCAAACATGAATCCCTCAGTGATTGACCCATTGGTGTGGTCAGAGCCCCATGATCCAAAAACTTCCCCAAATCCCTACCCCTGAATATTGCTGCATCAAGGTCCAGGCCTTCAACATGGGAGCTTTTGACAGACACTTCATATTCAAACAATAACAACATATCCGCATTCTGATGCTGCTCCCCCTCCTTTGTTAGGTTGAGACTAAAATACGAATCAGGAGCGTTCAGACATAGGTACCTGAAAAAAGTGCAAAAACCAAGCAGAAGAAAGGGTGCTCATGAGCAGGTAATTTCTGGGACAACTGCTTCCAAAGAAGAACCTGTATCTCACTGGTCTCAGTGATCCATGATCTCCTCTCCCCCATCCCCTTTATCTTCCACACCCCCCTATGACCCCCCACTGCTAACACCAGCTACCTCAGAACAGCTCCCCACCCTAATGAAGTGGATTCAGACATTGCCTTCCCAGAAATGTGCTTCTGAGCCTCTGCTGTCATTGTCAACATCTGCAGAAGGCCCCACGGCAGGGTACTCCAGTCAACACGGGGAAGAAACATAATGCTAGCCACTTAGACGTGGGATTAGTGCTGGCCAGACACACCAAGGAACAAAAATTCCTTAGCCTCCTGCTGACTGATTGTGTGCAGGAGAGGTCCAGCTGATGCGCTAGCAATCTTCCCTGAACAATAAAATAATATAGTGCTTTCTATGTGGAGATGGAATTACCACTAATGGGATTTTGCCAGTGACACAGTGCAAATGTAAAAACTGCCCCCACCTTTACTGACCTTCCTAACATGGCCTGTTTCTGGCTGTGATAATGTACCAACATGTAGACAATTTTTCTATAGAAAATTAATCACAACTCTAGGAGGGGGAGAGAAACCCAACACCATTTTAGCACTATCTTGAGTCCTACTACTTTGTCTATCCATTAAATCATCCATACTCAATAAAATGAATTTATTTTTTAATGCTTGTGGAGGATCAGGAAATAAAATCAAAAGATATCTTTTTTTTTTTAAAAAAAAGGGCATTTTAGGAACTAGTTGAACAATCTTCTTAGTCAAATACTCTGACAAAACTTCCTCAAAATAGCAGACCACTCGTTTACTAGAACAAGCTTTGGAGATAATGTCCAAACCCTCATTTTTACAGATATAGATGTTGAGGCCCAAAGAAATTAAATGAATTTCCAAAATCAGATTACCGATTAGTATTAGGACAAGAAACTACATTAACAAGACAAGTAGCTGGGAAAGTAGTAAAAGATAACAACTTCCAGAATCTAAGACAGCTGGGAGAATGCAAATCAGAGACATACCTACCCTGACATCCCCCTCTGATCCCACAGGAGCCCCCATTGTCATTCTCACAATTCAGCTCCCTCTATCTGTCCTGGAGGAGGAGCCATCTAATAGCAGGGGACAATGCTGTCAGAGATATTGAGATGACCAATCATTTGAGTCCCTTCCTGCCCTCAGAGGACCTATCTTGCCCCCAGATGATTGCAGAAAAGCATATGGCACCTAAAGTAGCCATAATTTCTTTTTTAAATCCTTATGAACAGAGAGAGAGAACCAAAAAAATATGAACAGAGAGAGAGAGAGAGAGAACAACAACAACAAAAAAAAAAACTGTTGCAAAAAAGAAAAAAAAGTTAGAGCACTTATTTTCTTAGGCTTAAGCAGCAGAAGTATATGACCTACAATTTTTTTTTTTTAAGTGCCACAATGAAAATGAGTTCAGAATGTTCATCCTTTTGCAAGTAGATAGCTGAAAGACCCTCTTCAGGTTGCTTACAAAAATAAATTAAAGAGGAATTGGAGAGAAGACTGCTGTCAATGCTATTGAGCTTTAGGGTTTTTTTTTTTTTTTGTAAATCAATATTATCACTTAAGAACTAGCTTCCTTTTTTCTACTATCTGATACTTGTAGCTTGAAGTAATAGTTGGCCCTTGGTGACAGCACTCAATAAAGAGGCCACATCTGCCTGAAATGGTTCTCAGGGAAACTGAAGACCAAGCTTGTAGGTCTTAAGGGAATCCCAAAGACTACTTGGATCCTAATGTATTCACTGTTGATTTATTTACGGATTTTTTTCCCTCTCAAACTCCTTTGTGATGTTTAATAATACATAAAGATAAGTTTTACCATATAAATTAAACGGATCACCACTGCCAGCTGTATTGAAGACAACTGTTAAACTGTGAATCTTCACAAAAAGGGGGAGTGTTCAGAGCCTGGATTTGCAAATCAACATCTAATACTGCACATTTCAAGTAACTGAACACATCTGGGAAAAGAAACCCACTGCCACTTTAAAAACCTGCTTCATTCTCTAGCACATCGTGGGTGCAATTAAAGAACCAAGTACACAATTAAAATTCAGGTCAGCACACAGCAACAACGGGGCCCTTTGATGTGAGGTCAGCCTTGGTCATTCTCATATACTCATTAAACAGGTTAATCAACTTAGTGCAGGATATAGGACAGGAGTAACCAAAAATCTATTTAATTACCATTACCATGAGAGTTTCGGCAGGAAGATCTGTTTTATATGTGTGACAGAGCAGCTGCTGTTTCGCTGTCAATGTATGCTGAAACTAAAGGCGCCATTTCTAGAACTATGTGCTTTCTTCAGGTTTTGAAATATAGTTATAAATATTTGCATTTATCATTAATTAAAATATTCTAAGAATAAATGGTCTGGTACATGTCTTTCTTTTTTCTTCCTGTACATCTCTCTTTTTTGGTTAAAGAAACAAACCACAGGTCAAATTTGCAAACTATTTCATGCTCTTTGAATTGTTTGCCTTTCTTTGAGTCAAGGTGCTGTTGTGATACATCCAGTTCAGATGAATAAACTGCATCCGTATTCTCCTAATGGGCTTTGTACAGTTCACAAAAGGTACAACAGTTAACGTGAACAATTGGTTCCTGTTGCATATGCTATAGTAGAATGACTTGGACTTTAAGGTCAAATTATATGGATTCAAATCTAGCTCCCTGATCTTCAGATAGTCATTTGTGAAGATAATAAAATTTACCTTGGAATGAGGTTGTAAGGATACAATAAAATAATGTCTATATTGTACTTAATGTAGTGTTTAGAACATGGAGGAACTTAATGGGAAAAAAATTTGTCGTTAAGAAAATGTTTTCCGGGGCTGGGATGTGGCTCAAGCGGTAGCGCGCTCGCATGGCATGCGTGCGGCCCAGGTTCGATCCTCAGCACCACATACAAACAAAGATGTTGTGTCCGCCAAATACTAAAAAATAAATATTAAAAAATTCTCTCTCTCTCTACCTCTATCTCTCTCACTCTCTCTTTAAAAAAAAAAAAGAAAATGTTTTCCTAAGTCACCCAGAAATCATTAATCAGGGTGCAATTTTCTTTTCCTAAAATTGTAATTCAGTACTTCTTAATACAAACCAGTGATTTATGGTGATGAAATTTAACATACAACATTTAATGTAAAGTTAAAAGAATAAAAATCTCGTGCCAAGTGTGGTGGTATACACCTGTAGTCCCAGCTTCTCAAGAGCTGTCAAGAGGTTCACTTGAGCCCAGGAGTTCAAGGCCAGCCTGGGCAACATAAGAAAACCCCATCTCAAAACAAACAAAATTTCTCTCCTAGACTTTTAAATAACAGAAGAAGAAGAAGACACCAAGAAAGGTTGTTATGGGAATTGGAATGCCTCTTGTTTCACACTCAAACAAGATACAGAGGACTCCATTTTGGGGCAGTGGGAGATGGTATGGATACAGTCATGTTTAAAAATTACAAATAAATAAAATAACTCTGACTATTCCTAAGGAAAATTCACTTGATTCTTCTTGATTGCAGAAGTTATGTTCTGCAAAGTTACTGCAAACACTGAGTCAGCAAGCACTAAGCATTTGTTCTTCAGGGAAATATCAAGTCTGGTTCCTTCAAGCCTCTAGTCACATCAATATACAAGCTTGTTTTATACGTGTGTGTGTGTGTGTGTGTGTGTGTGTGTGTGTGTTTGCTGTGACCAAATACCTGACACAAACAACTTAGAGAAGGAAAGATTTATTCTGCCTTTATTACTTTGGGCTTGAGGTGTGGCAGGACATCATGGCAGAAAGGCGTAGCAGAGAAAAGCTCCTGAGCTCATGGCAGTCAGGAAGCAGAGGGAGAGTAGAAGGAGTCAGGGACAAGATATAGTCCCAAGGGCATGCCCAGTGATCTATTTCCTCCAACGAAGCTCCAGCTACCTATAGTTTTCATCCTCTCCCAATAAACCATTCAAATTAATTCATCAAGTGGATTAATCCACTGATGAGGTTAGAGTCCTCATGATCCAATCATTTTCCAAAAGACCCACTTTTGGACATTGCTACATTGGGACCAAGACTTCAAGTACATAAGCCATTGGGGGACATTCCAGATCCAAACAAGAACATTGTACTTCTGTTTAAAGACACTTATTTAATATAGATTATTGATTCATGGTCACAGAATTCATGGACAACAGCACTAAACTCACACCTGAGTGAAGCTTATCTAACATACATATTTATCTGTATGGTCTTCTTGTACTTAGGAACACAGGATATCCCTTCAGTACTATGCTTGGGGCACTGTAAGCAGTGCAAGCAGTGAAATCACAAGAAGAAGAAGAAAGAGAAGGAGAAGGAGAAGCAGAAGAAGAAAGTGGCACTAAATTGATTGCCAAAGGGAAAAGTGTGCAAAACCTTTTTTTTTTTTTGGTACTGGGGATTGAACCCAGGGGGACACTTTATCACTGAGCCACATCCTTAGCCCTTTTTATTTTGTCTCTTGAGACAAGATTTTGCTAAATTGCCAAAGCTGACCTCAAACTTGCAATCCCAGATTGCTGGGATTACTGGCGTGCTTCATGCCCAGCAAAAATCAAAGAACTGAAATGAGAAGGTGGAGCTTCCCTTGTTCAACATTGGCTGGGAAACTTGTATACTGGGCAACTTGAATTTTTCATTCTTTGGGACAGGACTAAAAATGAGTGAATAAGTGCAAAAGTATAGCAAATATGGATTGGAGTTACTAGTAAGTTTTAGCAAGTTGGTGAATTCATAAATATGGAAACTACAAGTAATGAATATCAATTGAAAAGTGAACATCTCATGTCAATAAGTCCAACACATCAGGATTTTTCTTCAATATTTGAAGGAAGACCATTTCAATGGGTCACACCTGTTGAAGTAGATGACTTGCATTCAGGGGCCAAATTGCAAGAAAAACAATAGAACAAAAGTAAAAATAAAATAATATTCTGGACAGTCTCAGAATGAGGAGCTTCTACATGAAGCAAGCGTGAACTGAAACCAACAAAAGGATCAGAAGGTTTGGCTCTCTTACCTCACATTTATCACAGAAGAGTAAATAAAAAAATGACAAAAAATAATAGCTAATAATTATGTAGTGTCTATTATGTCCAAGGAACAGTTTTAAATTTAATTTATTAATTAGATATATATACATATATACACATAGTAATTTGTTCGTTATTTTTACTAATATTAATGGTTTGAGTTATTGTTTTCCTTAATTCCCTTCTCCTCCCCTCTTTGGAAAAGATGGTTTTGGAGCTCCAGAAAGGAAGCTTCCCATGTGCTCAGAAGCTTCCCACATGCTCAAGTTCAAAGCCAGCCTCAGCAACTTAGCAACTCAGAGAGACCCTGTCTCTAAAATAAAATATAAAAAAGACTGAGGAGGTTGCTCAGTGGTTAAGCACCCCTGGGTTCAATCCCTGGTACCAAAGGGGAAAAAATATTATAAAAGAGTATCATTTTTTTTAAATGTGGCCAGGGTCCTGACCAGAGTCCCAGAACCCATAGCAAATCCCATTTCCCCAATGAGCCCTTCTCTGCCCATCATGGCCCATGTTGGTGATCTAAGTAATCTAAGCTCTCTGCCTCAGCTTCCTGAACTATCAAGGAAGGAAAAGTAATTATTAACTTGTCTGAGGTGTAGTCCAGTGGTTGAGAACCCGGGTTTGATCCTCAGCACCATGCACATGCGCACACACATGCACACGTGCACACTCGCACACGTACAAGCACAAAAGAACAACAACCAACTTCAGAGGGCAGCAGTGAAGAATATAAGAGGCCTAGAACAGTGCATATTGGGTACTCAAGAAATGGTAGCTATCATCATCATCTACTATTGCTAGGATAAAAACTTGAGTGCTAACAGGTTTTGGCACTCAAAATGTCTATTAAATGTAACAACAACAAAGGATCAAGCATCCAAAGGCCTTGACTCTGAGCTCCATTTCTCCCTAGCACTCCTCAACTGTGCACAATGGCTACTGGAACATTAGATTGGTCTGACTGGCCATACAAATTCCACATGTTCTTCTTCTCATGTCTGTGGTGGAATGCAGCACTTTGAACCATGTCGAGCGTCTGATTGAGGAGACAACTTGTCAGCGTGCCCACACCTGGGGTAGCAGAAGAAGTATTTCCAGAAGTTGGGGGATAACTGCAATAGCCAAATAACTGGTCTTTCCAGACCATTTGCTTCCCCTTCAGGACATTCTCCACAGGGCAAGAGAGTCTTTTGGAAGACGTGAGATAGATGGCATCACTTCCCCAAGTCCCCCTTTAAAGCTTCCCTTTAAATTTAAGGTACAACTTTCAGAGGTATCCTGGGCCTCTCCCCCACCCCAGGCTGCCTCTCCAGTGTCACTTTCCCCCTTTTCCCTCCAGCTCCACACTTCAGGCTTACCCTTGGCTTTCAGTTCTCTTATCTCACAGACCTCTCACCTATCTCCCCCTTGGGTTTCCCTCTGTCTCAAGCAATTTTCTTTTCTCTTCACTTGATTAACTTCCACTCTCCTTCTGGGAAGTGAGTTTGACCCTTAAACCAGATTAGATCCCCCTGCTTTACTTTCTCCCAGCACCCAGTATTTCCTCACCCACCTATGCAGTCTACTGTAATGATCCATGTAATGTCTGCCTTTCCCAACAGACCCCAAGCATTGTGGGGCCATTATGTCTGTTTGATGCATGACTATATCTTCAGCACCTACCACAGTGCTTGGCACATAGTATCTCTGAAAACATATCTGTTGTCTAAATGAATGAATGACTAAAACAAAGAATAAAGCCCAAGGGAATTCTATAATTTGAATGTTGAATGTCTCCCAAAAGCCCATGTGTTAAAGGCTTGATTCTCCCAAAGTGTTGCTTTGGGAAGTTGCAGAACCACTGGAGGAAGAACCTTCTGGGAGGTCCTTAGGTTATAGGAGGCATGACCTTGAAGGGGACTGTGGGACCCCAGTCTTCTTTCCTTCCTGCTCATGAGGTGAAAACTTTTACCCAAGTTTTGTTCCACCACATGCTCCCACCAGAGTATGCTGCCTCAACACAGGCCCAAAACAATAAGGCCAACAGATCATAGACTGGCACCCTCAGAAGTGTGACCCAAAATAAACCTTTTCTCTTTATTAGTTGATTATTTTTCAGGTATTTGTAATAGTAACAGAAAACTGACTAATACAAGGACAAAACCAAAAATTAATCTCAATGCCAAAAAATAATCTGAATCCACTAAAACAATATAGGGTTGGGGTCAGAGAATAAGAGAGAGAGACGGGTAAACACTTTATGGGGCAATTTACTCCTCTGCAAGTCTGGCGTACTAAATACTTATAACAGGACTGTTATGAGTATTAAGGAAGTTAATGTAAATAAAACACTTAGTACAGGACCTAGCATATGTTGGCACTGCGTTATAATTGTTATTGTTATTCACTTGGGCATTTTTCCTAGGCAGTGCACCCCATGACAAACAGTGAATTTGGGGATGGTGTATAGAGGCAAGCATGTGCCAGAAAGGACATTTTGTGGCCTGGGATAACCCTTCCTCATCCAAGAGGGCCTAGAGTGCAAAGGGTTGAGGGGTCTATTAGTCCCTGAAGTTTCCTGTTATCTATCATATAGTACAGAGTAGAATTGTATATGGAAATGCACACAAACCATTGCTGTATTTTCAACCCATCTGGAGAGCTGGGCCAAATGAGTATTCCATCTTTATCCTCCCAAGTCCCCAAGAATAACACATCAAAGAGCATGTTTGCATCCTTACAACAGATAACAGCACTGCCATAAGCTTCAGGGTCCACACATGCTACAGATAGAATGAATTAATAATTTCACATATTTATAAAATATAAATTAACTTGAGAAATATATAACTCCAAGTAAAATTCTTGCTTTTAAAAAATGAGCAGAGAGAAAAGCTCTTTGATAAACGAAAAGCTAGTAAATTTTTATTATGTGGCATTATCAAATTGGCATTTATCAGAAGGAATAAATCATTCCTCTCTATATGCAGGTGTTTACACAACAGAGAAGCATCAAGCTATGGTGGGGGGTGCAGAGGGGTTCAGACAACTGACTTTTTAATTACATTTGCTTAGTTGGCTATTTTTTTTTTAAACAAAAGAAAAGCAAGTAATAGGATCAGTAAGAATTCTAGAGGCTCCAGTGCCTTTACATAAGCACAGTAAATTACTCATGAAAACCATGGAGCATTTACCTTCGTCTTTGTGTATAATATACCATGTCTGCGTGGAACCAGTTTGCTTTGATGGTAAACAGCTATTCTCTCTGAAACCTCGCCTTATCTTGTCTTGAGAGGCTCCCTTAATAGCCGAACTGGTTTCCCTGGAAGAAGAAAAAGAAAGCAGTGCAAGAAATGTATGTATTAGATGTCTTTCTTTTTCATAATACTGTAATGACAATTTGTATTCATATTAAAAGATGTGAAGAACTATATACCAATTTTGTAGAGAAGTGGTAAAAAATGTAAAACAGCATCCCATATTAAATACTTAACAAAGAAAAAAAATTGTCCCTGTATTCTACAAGGACACAATATTCTGAAAATCAACCTTTCTATTTTCATGTTCCTGACCCTGAAATAGAAGAGTATGTATATCTGCAAGAAGGTGGTAGGCAAGTAGATTACTTATTATTGTTCCTGGGGATTATTTTGTTGCTGAATAGGCCTGAGGGAGGCTGTGTATTCCTAAGAGGTGTTTCCACACACTATTAAAGACACCATCATTAGAAACGAGAGCAATTTTGGAACTTGAGGTTCTATTTTTCTCATTCAGAATTTTCTACTCAGAATCTGAACTAGTACTACAGATTTAAAAATATCTATGTATCTGTATATAGACATACACATAGTGTAGGATTTTATAACCATGAAAGAAAAAAGTAAGATTATAAAAAGAAGTCATTAGCATCAGCCCCAGGTAAAGAAATACATTAGCTGAGATAGAAGGTCTTTATATGTAAAGCCAGCAACACTTATTTCCATATTGCAAAACATGTCAAGTTTTGCAGAGATAATGGTATTGACTGAAAAATGTTAATTACAATATATCTCCCAGAAACACCCTGAGCTAGAATTTCACACTCTAGATCAGGATGGTCTATAGAACAGACCAAAGAACTCACCCCTGGCCTCTCCTCCCACTGCCTTTTCTAAATGCCCCCAGGTGAACTAGAAAATTCCCCATTGGCACCAGAGCCTGGAAGTAGCATCCAGAAGGACCAGAGTTCCCCTTAGCGGAAGCACTCTAAGGGCCCCCCCCCAGCCACAGATAGCAGAAGATTCACTGAGAATCAGGCCTGTGAACTCTATCCAGTCTAGGCCACCCGGCCTCTTGGCAAGACCCACCTGGGCAGACACTCAAGCACTGCAGCCACACACAGAGCCACCTGAGAGAAGGGAAGTGATTCTTCCTGATCCACATTCTTCTACCCTCCATGTGTAAACCGAGTAAATTCTGTCCTTCCCTCCAGCATATCTGGGAAAACTGTACAGTACAGAATAAAGTAGCAATGCGTGGAAAGAAGAGAAGCAGAGTAGTTTGTGTTTCCATGCTTGACCAGAACCCATATTACCCAAACTTCATCCTAGACCTGTTCTTTCACTGCACAAAAATTATGTTGCTCATTTCCAATATGTGGTCCTGATATAAAGCTGATCTGAGAAGTGAAATGGTGGGGATGGACAGGGTATAAAAACTACCTTTATCAGAAATTTCTACTGTACTAATGTTTCTGAATAAATCATCTCTGGAAGTGTCTAATATTACTCCATTCTACAGAGGAGGAAACTGAAGCTCAGAGACATTCATTATTTACCCCAGATTTGTACGGCTGATATCTGAGCTAGGATTCAAACCCAGATTTTTAAAAACCCTGTTTTTCTTTTTTTTTTTTTTTTTTTTGTACCTGGGATTGAACTCAGGGGCACTCAGCCCCTGAGCCATATCCCCAGCCCTTTTTTGTATTTTATTTAGGGAAGAATCACTTAGTTGTTTAGTGACTAGTCATTGCTGAGGCTGGCTTTGAACTTACAATCCTCCTGTCTCAGCCTCCTGAGCCACTGGGGTTACATGCATGCACCACCACGCCTGGCAAACCTTGTGCTTTTAACCAGTGAACAAAACTATACTGCTTAATTTTGTAGATAAGGCAAATGTGGACAGTATGAAAAGAACCCATTTATTCATTTAACAAGGATCAATTTAACATCGATTTGGCAATGGTTTCATCAAAATTCTCATGACAAGGGCTGGGGCTGTAGCTCAGTGGCAGAGCTCTTGTCTAGCATGGGTGAGGCACTGGGATCGATCCTTAACACCACATAAAAATAAACAAATAAAATACAGGCATTCTGTCCATCTACAACAACAAAGAAACTTGAAGAAAAAAATTCTCATGACAACCTTCTCAACAGCATTTGAAAGACGGAATTACAAAGGCATAAAATGTGTTCACCAGTCATATTCACAAAGATATTCATACACACACATTTAGGTTAAATGAATGGAATGGTACAAACACAAGAAGGCACACAGGGCAGAACGCTGCATCATGTGATCCAATGGTCTGTTCTGTGGGTATTAGGGGTTCCCTCCAGCCACACAGACAATAACACGTACTGTTAAACCCAGAGGCTGAAAAGAGAGAGGCTAGTGTTGCCTCCCTCGTGAGCTAATCAAAGAGCAACACTACCCAAAAGCAATGTGGGATTCCCACTAGATCTGGGAACCAAAACAATGACAGGGAGAGACAAACTGATGAGACCTGAATAAAGTCTGGGGTTTAGCTGATAATAACCTTCCAATGTAAATAATGTTTTGACAGATACATCATAATTATGTAAAATGTTCACAGTAGGGTGGGACTGGGTGCAGGGAACATTATACTGTTGACCCTTGAATAACACAAAATGAACTGCAGAGTCCTATTACACGCTAATTTTTTTTAATGTTTTTTTATTGAAGACAAAATTTATAGCCTGGAAATATTGAAAAAATCGAGAGGATGTAATATATGTAGATTCTACCAATTTTATCATCTACTACCATAAAATATACACAAATCTATTATTAAAAAGTGAAATGCAGGGGCTGGGGTTGTGACTTAGGGTAGAGTGCTTGCCTAGCATGTGTGAAGGACTGGGTTCAATTCTCAGCACCATGTACAAATATATAAAATAAAGGTCCATTGACAACGAAAAGTTTTTTTTAAAAGGTGAAATGGATAACACTTTTGCACACACAAACCATACCTGGTGCCGTTCACAGCTAACAGAAATGGAAACAAATGTAAATATTCGGTATGAAATCATAATTACATAAAATTAACTGAAGTGTACACTGCAGTACTGTAATGATTTCATAGCTACCTCCTGTTGCTGTTGTGGTGAGCTCAAGCAATAAAGTACACGCTTAAAACATCATGTGACCCTAATCAGCTCCATGTGAGCAGTTCCTCTGTCTAGTATATTGTACATCACGATAAAAACAGATTTCTTGCGGTTCTTATGCATTTTTAACCATATAACATACAAAATACAAGTTAATCAACTGTTTATGTTATCCATTAAGGTTACCAGTCAACTGCAGGCTATCAGCAGTTAAGTTTGAGGGGAGTCAAAATTTATATATGGATTCTCAACTGCTCTGGGGGTTGGCACCCTGACTCTGCATTGTTCAAGTGTCAACTGTACTATCTTCAGAACTTTTCAGCAAATCTAAAGTTATTCTAAAATAAAATATTTGATTTTAAAGTTAAGATTTAAATAGAAAATGAGAACGAGAACAGGAAATCATCTTCCTAGCCCCTTACATCCATAGACGTAAACCATAAAAGATAGTTTTGCAAATGTTGAAATATATATTGTTACACAGCTATTAAAATCATTGACTGGGTATATTTAAAGACATATAAAATGATTCTCAAAGATTAGAAATACACATCAGCTAGACCAGAATCTTGCTTTGTCTGAGTAACTCTCCAGGGAGCTTATTCTCCTGTGAGTACTTCATTAGGAAGGATTCTCTTTGCTAGGATGGGTATTAAAAGATTCTGCCACTAGACACAAAAGAATAATTGAAAAAAAAAACAGCAAAAAATGCCATCTTCTTGGAGAAAGACTTGACATCTTAAAATGTCATTTTTTTTCCCCTAAGCAATCTGTAAACTTAATGTTTCCCCAAAAAAGCTAACTATTTTTGTAGAAGTAGATGAGATGATTTTGATATCCATAAGTAAGCAAGCATCTCCATGAAAATTTGGAAAAAGAAAAGTAATAAAAGGGAGTAAGTTCTGCCACATTTAAAAATTCATAATAAAAGTACAGATTCAAAAGCAAAGTGGGCCAGGCACAGTGGCACACACCTGTAATCCCAGTGACTTCAGAGGCTGAGACAGAAAGACCGCAAGTTCCAAGCCAGCTGAGACTCTAAGCAACTTAGTGAGACCCAGTCTCAAAACAAAAAAATAAAAAGGCCTGGGATGTAGCTAAGCTGTAGAATGCCCCTGGGTTCAATCCTGAGTACTGCAAAACAAAAAACAAAACAAAACAACAAAAAACAGTGGTACTAGTGTTTGACTGAACAAACTAATCAATGGAATAAAGTAGAATGTCTAAAAATAGATCTAAATTCACAAGGGAACTCAATATATAATGCTAATTCTCAAGGCACTAATGAGAAGATGTGTTATTCAATAAGTGATATTGAGGCAAGTGGGTGGTGATATGGGAAATATCACTAACACCGGTTTTTGACTTACAGCTTTCACCAAAATAAATTCTAAATGCATTAAATATGAAATCATAGACAAACATATGGTAAGATTTTTTAAAAATAATCTATTTTGGGAAAAGTCTTTTAGAATATAATGCAAAATCTATAAATCATAACAGATAAAAATATATACATGACTACATAAAAATATAAACCTTCGGCTTTGGAGGAAAAAAGCTAAATAAATAAAATACAAACAGTAAACTGGAAAGTATGCTTACAATTCATTCAAAAGACTCTTTGAAGTTATTCAAAGATGTTCATTCCTACTTAAGAAGAGTATATTAAGGCAATATTTCAAATTAGCAAAGATGGAAGTTTGATATATTATGTTATCAAGAGTTTAAGGAAGCAAATGCTCTCATCTATAGGGAGTATAAAATGGTATGATCTTCATTGAAAGCAATTTGGCAATATGATTTCAATCAAAACCACAGTACTGGGGCTAGGGGTGTAGCTCAGTGGTACTAGCCTTGCCTAGCATGCACAAGGTCCTGGGTTCGAGCCCCAGCAGCACAAAAACAAACAAAAACCACAGTGCTTATCCCTTCTGACACAGCATTGTGATTGTTATTTACCCTTCAGGCACATTCTCAAAACTGCAAAGTCACACAAATTCAAGAATATTAATTGCCACATTGTTCATGATAGTCAAAGATTAAAAACTACGAAAGGATTCGTCAATAAATGACAAGTTAAATAAACTAAGGAATACACACTACATATAAAAAGAATGAAGCCACTCTATCAGAACTGAGAGCTAGACTGAGAGCCAAAGGCTTCTAGAATAGATTCAGTTAAAAAGACAAACAATGAAACAACGAATGGTATGCCATCATTTGGGGTGTGTGTGTGTGTGTGTGTGTGTGTATAAATGGATATGCAGACTGTGTAGGAGAACAGTGTGATGGGGAGGCAAACATGAGAGGTGATGAACTTTGTTTTTCTTTTTGGGCCTCATTTTTTATAAACTAATGAACATTAATTCCACTTCAAATAAGAAAAATAAACAAAGTTAATTTTCCTAAGGAACTCAATCAAATGCCCTGGAACTATCCAAATTCACTTTTGAAAAGGAAAGAAAGTGAAAACAAATAGAACCACCTGGCCTTTTAGGCCCCTCTCCCTGATCCTAAGCAGTCCCCACCCTCTTGCTAGGGAAACAATGCCATGTTAAACCCTCAAAGCCTCCCAGCTCAGTTGTTAAGGTAATTGTGTTTACTCTTTTCCAAACAAAGTAATTTGAATCAGAAAAGTAAATGTGCTCTGTCTTCAGGTTCTTTGATGTCATCTTCCTCCTTGCTCTGGAGTGTGTGATGCCGCCCACAGCACGGCTGCCCAGGGCATTGCAGACAAATTCCCTAAGCATTGCCATAGCTACACCATTCTGCCTGTGATAATGATGTAAAACAAATAAAACATAGGGAAAATCAAATTTGAAAAAAACAATAGACCCTGCAGAACATAAGCCAGGAGGGATTTCTTCTTCTCTTTTAATATTGGGGCGATGATGAAACTTTGGAGATTTTTTAAATATCAGAATGATTTTTAGGATGGGTGAAGTCCCAGAGATAGGACTATTTTCTTTCCTGAAAATAACATCTGATCAAGGCAAATGGCATGTTTGAAACATTAAGAGCCAGTGTCTATCTCCTAAGCCTATCAGATGATTTCCCTCTGGATGACCTGTGTTCAACATCACATTAGCTCTAACTGTGATTTTAGGATTTTAGGTTCCTAAGACTCCGAAGCTAGTAGCTGCTTATCTACCCAGGCCAGATCTATGCAGGAAGAGGACTGAGAGCCCATGCTATATTAGATGAACTATCTGAGTCATCCCAGTAAAACCCTCCAGTTTGTGGGCCACCTACTGTCTCCACTGCCCCAAACAAACACTCCACAGTGTCTCCTTTCTCACTCAGTGATACACTACTGGGTCTACTTGCCTGGATTTGGTTTCCTGTCCCTCTTTCACCCTTTTAACACTCTTTCCCCCCATTTTCCTTGTAATATCAGATTTAGACTTGGAAGTCATTTTAAGAAGAAAATAAAATTAGAAAAAGATTCAAAAGATCTGCTAAAATATGCTTCGTTCATTTGACACCCAGAGGTTAAGCTTCTATAATGGCTTCTAAATCCTTGGATTTTCTTTCTTTCTTTCTCTCTCTCTCTCTCTCTCTCTCTCTCTCGTTCTCCCTCCCTCACTCCCTCCCTCTCTCTCTCTCTTTCTTTCTTTTCCACTACTTTATGTACATGCAATAAAAACATTCCTTTTAGACTTTAGAAATTCTAAATAAAACAAGAACAAAAGAGTGCTCCTTCTTTTCAACTCTCCACCCAAATGTTACCATTGTAAATCAAGGTAGCCAAGTAAATTAACCACTGGCATTTAAATGTTTGCTGTCGCAAATATTTATTCCTTCCCACTCCTCCAAATTTGTTCTATATAAAACAATGCTCATAAAAACAATAAATATTCATTGTTTGTCTACTAAAAATTTTAGATCAAAGTACTGTGTGGCCCAAATCCTCAATAGTAAAAAGTAATGCTCTTTGTTCAACAGGAAGCCTGACCCTTCTCAATAGCGAGTTAACCAAGTTTGGTTTTCATTTATCTCTAAGCGCTAGGTGAAGACACAACAATATGATTGTCATTCCACATTTGCATCGTGCACTTTGCAACTGGAGTTTCATTTACTCCCTTTGATGCCATGTATGCTAGAATGGGACACATTTGGCATCAGACTTGGGTTTGAATCCAGGTACTGTCACTATCACCAGCAACTGTTAGGTGACTACTATACAGTTTTGTCTTGATAAGTCTACTTCACAGGGATGCTGTGATGTTGAAGGAGCTGAATTTCAGTTTCCATAGCTGCTGGACCACAGCAGTCCTGCCCGTAGTCGCAGGTACCACATTATGTTGTTTTTCTTTTCTCTTTTATTTTAAATTAAATTTTATTTTTTACACAAATGGAGCACAAATTTTCATTTCCCTGATTGTACATAATGTAGAGTCACACCCTTTGTGTAATCATACCAGTATATAGGGTAATAATATCCGGGTCATTCCACCATCTTCCCCCACACACCTCTCCTCCATTTTTCCCCACCTCTGCCCAATCCCAAGTTCCTACCATGTTGTTTTTCTATATTTGCATATTTGCCTCCCACTACTGGAAAGCAAACTCCCACCCCTGGGAGGAACTAGGTTTTGTTTCTCTCTGTATCCTTGGAATAGGGTCCAAAGGTATAGACTTCAGCATATTTAATATTTTGTTCTTATTCAAGATCACAAAACCACTACTATGCTCCCATCAAGCCCCCCCCCCCCCAGCAAGAGGGTACAAGAGCCTCCATCTTTTCTGCTTCATTCCTACTTCCCCTTACCCTCCCTCACTAAAGTTTATAGGGGCTATGAAGACCTCTGAGAAGAGGGTTCTGGGGTCCCCAACCCCAGACCATGCTAGATTGGAAGAAACCATCCTCATCATTCCCTCCCTGGGTAGGGAAGTCCTTCATACAAGAGGTGGGACATAGGATGAGTAGTGAAGGATGTTCAAATATGGGACAAATGACCTCCATTAATTGAGCTTTGCTTCAAGACCCCTTCCCCACATATATGCCTGTGCATGTGCCATGCACACACACACATACACTCATACACAACTCCCTAGCTCAGAATACCAGCAGCCAGCAGTTGTTAAGAGAGAGTTTCAGGGCATCTGTACCTCTCTGCTGGCCGGATTTCCTCTGCCCAGTGGGAAAAAACAGGGCTGTGTTTCCCTAAGGTAGAGTCCCCACCCCGAAGCCTTTGTCTCTGTGCCTTGTTAAGTGACAAAGTTCTTGTCTCTGGGGACATACTCTTGAGTAATGAACTTGGCAAACAACTTTAAAATGGCTACTAACAAACCACTAAAGGCAATAGTCCTCTAAGTGCCGGTGGACATATCTTTCAGACCATACATGAAGAGAGGACTCAGGATAGTTAGTCTGGATAAACACTTTTGGGTGAGATGGATACTATCCTACTAAATTATCCTGAGACACACATTTGTTGATGGGCTATGGATCCACTATTTTAGGAGTTAATATGAGAGAGAGAACAGTCAGGCACTGTCCCTGCCTTCACCAGACTCCATGAGAGGCAGCATAAGCCTAAGTTTGGTTTGGTTTGGTTGTTCCTTTGAGTCCTTGGTGAGAGGCACAATCCATCCTTTCAAGGGACCTATGGATACAAGAAAAGGAGGCAAATGTGGAAACAAATCACAGGTATGCAGAGCAGACTCCTCCCTAGGTGAAGTTCCAGGGTGGCAGGCAAGCATGATCATGCTCCCTGGGTAAGGAAGTCCTTCATAGAAGAGGTGTGACAGGCCAAGTTGTGAAGGATGTTCAAACATGGGACCAATGATGAAGACTGGAAAGGCATTCCAGATGCAGGGAAGGCATGAGCACAGGCCTGGGAAACTGCATGGAGTTGAACAAACAGAGCCTGCAAGACAAGCCTGGGTCATATGGTGCAAGGCCATTGACTGGGAGAAAGGATCCAGGGAGAATCAGAGGCAGACCATAAAGTGACTTCTCGTAAGCAGCTGGGGATGACAGAAAAGATGCTGTAGTTGGACACATTTTCCCTTGGATCACCATTTTTTTTGGGGGGGCGGGGGCGGTACCAAGGATTGAACTCAGGGGCACTCAACCACTGAGCCGTATCCCCAGCCCTTTTTTGTATTTTATTTAGAGATTGTGTCTCTAAATAAAATACAAAAAAATGAGGCTTAGTGCCTCACTGACACTGAAGTTGGCTTTGAACTCAAGATCCTCCTGCCTCAGCCTCCCAAACCATTGAGATTACAGGCATGTGCCATCATGTCTGGCTGGATCACCATTTTAAAAAAATAATTCTATCTTTAATTGGTACATAATAATTGTACATATTTATAGAGTATGTACATGTGTCATGATCCCTTTGATAATGTTCATCTTTATTCATTTTAATTGTAACAATAAAATGTTCATTGCTAAAGGAAAATCAAGTAGTATAGAAGGTCAGAGAAAAGGAGGCAAATGACCCTGCCCCATTTCCTAGAGGTATGCTTTAATGCCCATCTTCTGGACTTTTCATTGAAGAGTGTTTTGAATAAGAAAGGGCCATGATCAGACTTTGTATTAAAAACATGACTGTGGGCATAAGGTGTGCGGTGACTGGAGGGAGGGAGAGAACCTCTGTAAGTGACTGGGTGGTTCCTTCAGAAGGACAACTCTTTGGTAAGGCCGAGCTGAGGCAGCTGTTTACTCAGCAGTGATGCAGGTGAGGGAGAAGGAAGTCAAGAATGATATCCTGATTTTGGCTTCTGTTAATGAGACTGTAAACACAGAAGAAACATAGGTTTGGGGAGGGGATATGAGTACAATTTTAGACATGATGAGTTTGACAAGGCCATGGAAAGCCAGCTAAGGACACCCAAGTCTAGAGCTCAGGAGAAAAACTGGGCTTAAAGAAGTGGACAGGGAGAACACTTCATGAGATGGAGGAGGTCACTCAAGAGAATCAGAGGAAGGGCTGCATTTAAAAAATGAGCAGAGATTGTCAAGCTCTCTGGGGATACGGAGAAGGAAAACCCAGGAGGCGGAGGAGAGGAGCAAGGGAAGTCAGTAGGTCAGGGGAGGATGTCAGGAAGGCACAGCGGTGGCTGATGCTGTGAGGGGAATGAGGTATCTGGCAAGGGAACCAGCTTTTCTCAGAGTGCAACTCGAACAAGTTCAGTGAGTCACTTAAATATATCATTAGAAAAGAATAGGAAAGCAACATAGCACAAGGTTAGCAATACTAATTTCTACCTGTTAAAATTATGGGAGATTGCTATTATGTTCTAGAAGAGAGTTATGGAATATGGGAGAAAGAAGATGCACTATTTCAAAGGGAACTATTTAAAAACAGATGAAGCAAATTTATTTTACATGCCCAAGTATTTAAACTTGTAAGAGAAGATACCAACTTTATGAGGGATAGGGCATAAAACAATACAGCTGTTAGATATTACTACTTGCCATTTAGTAAAGGTACCTGGGGAAATCCCCTATTTCCTCCAAAGATCCCAAAGAGCCAGTTCAGCTTCCCCCAGGAGGGTGCTCCCCCAACTTTAGCCATTTGAGTCCATGATTTTCACCAAATCCCTTTACCACCAGAGTTATGATCCAATAAACATCCTATTTAGGCCAACTCCCTTTTTAAATTTAAGTGGGTTCATTTGTTCTGGGGGTGTGTTTCAGTAGTAGAGCATGTGCCTAGCATTCGTGAGGTGATGGCTTCAATCCCCAGCATCACTCACACACATGTACATACACACACACACACACACACACACACGCACACACAAACAACAATAAATGGATCTAATGTATCACAATAGTAAATAAAAAACTATCATCATAATAAATAGAAAAGAAGTAAAAAATACATATAAGGAAGAAAAAAAGTTCTTAGAAATTCTAACAAGATGCCCTCACCAACCGAACATTTGTAGCCTAAGGCCTGATCTCTGATAAAAAGGGAGATTAACAAGCACTAGAAGTGGTTAAAGATTACATGGACTGTTTTAGTTGGATTTCCCCAGAACCAAGCCCTGTGATAGGAATTCAGTTGCAACCAGGTGAGGTGGCACACCCCTGTAATCCCAGCAACTCAGGAGGCTTGGGCAGGAGATGGCAAGTTTGAGGACAGCCTGGGCAATTTAGTGAGACCCTTAGCAATTTAGTGAGATACTGTCTCAAAGAAAAAAAAAAAATTCATTTGCAAGTAGTTTACTTGAAAGGTAAAAGAAACATGGAAACATGAATAGAGTTGGGAAGTAAGGTGGAAAGAGGAAGCCACCAAATGATGAGGGATCGAGTCAGCTCTCACTCTCGAAGTAAAGTACAATCCCCCTGGGGAAACTCTAGGAGACAGTGTGACAGCTCAGAGTTGGTCTACACAAAGGGTGAGAGAGCTGCGGCATTTATACACCAATTCCTGTCAGCCACTGGTTCAAGGCTGATCCCTAGGATATTAATTCCCCAGCATTCCAGGGCTGCCTTGTAGGCAGCAAAGCAAACCCCAGAGGCAGGAGAAAAGGCCTGGCAGGCACACACACTGACTTGATAAAGGTGAAGAAATGTGGGCAAGGTTCCAACAGAGGCTTAGCTCTAGGGCCTAAACTGAGATTGACAGAGAAAAGGAAAGGAAATGGCTTTCTCATTATTCAAGTCAAAGGAATTTATTGCTGGGCCTGTAAATCACTCAAAATCATCTTCCATACCACCAAGTTAAGGCTCCCCCTACCCCTGGAAACTTCCAGGCCTGGCTAAATCTCATCCACATCAGGCCTCTGAAAGACCTTTTAAGATATCCATTCGAAATGGGCCTATTATTATCTGCCTGCCCAATGAGTTTCTAAGATTCTCCTCTGTAGAAGCAAGTTAGTATGATGAAAAGCTATTGCTAATGACACAGACAAGTCAGAATATAATTTATCATTTTCAAAAAGCAATTTTTAGCTAGGTGCCAAGGTGCACACCTATAATCCCCATCTACTCAGGAGGCTGAGGCAGGATGGCTGCAAATTCAAGGCCAACCTTAGCAACTTGGCAAGACTCTGTCTCAAAATAAAATTAAAAACGCTGGGAATGTAGCTCACTGGTAGACCACTTGCCTAGCAAGTGTGAGGCCCTGGGTTCAATCCCCAGTAGTGCCAAAAAAAAAAAAAAAAAAAAGAAAGAAAGAATTTTTACCCATATAAAAGGACCCACCAGGCCAGCATAGTTGTACACGCCTGTAATCCCAGCAGCTAGGGAGGCAGAGAGATCACAAGTTCAAAGCCAGCCTCAGCAAAAGTGAGGTGCTAAGCAACTCAGTGAGACCCTGTCTCTAAATAAAATACAAAATAAGGCTGGAGATGGGGCTCAATGGTTGTGTGTCCTTGAGTTCAATCCCTGGTACCTGCCCCCCCCAAAAAAAGGACCCATTAAATGCCTTCCAGTAACAGCTTCCTTGATTCATTTAGAATGAAGATACACCCACTTAAGGATCACAGGGAAAAAGTGCATAGGTACCATCTGCTACCACATATGTGTATATGTATTTTTGTAGATATTATTTCACTCAATAAACATTTATTAGACTCTACTTACATGTCAGGGACAATTCTAGGTGCCTGGTTTACAGCAATGAAAGAAACAGAAAAAGTCTCTTACTATTAGGGAATGACATTCTAGTGGGTAAGAGAGTCAATCAATAGATAAAATATATGGGATGCCAGATAGTGATAAGCACTACACATTAAATAGGAAAAGAGAGAGTACTGGTGGCTGGGGAAGGGGTTAGAATTTCAAAGGTGATCAGAGAGGACTTTATTATTAAGTGACGTTTGACCTTGAGAACTTCTTTGGAGGTTCTAGAGGGGAGTACAGCAGCTCAAATACACTTGACTGAAAAACAGTTGTTCTCTATCAGGGAAGGTTGTCCTCTTTGAGCACACAGCTTTAGAAAGACAAGCACAGGAGCAGTGCGGATGGAAAGGGATACACATCTAACCACCCAGGTCAGCCAAATCAACCCTGGAAATCAATGGGGTGACAGATGTTGCAGCCAGATTGCCTTCACATCCAATAAAGGACATTTGGAAGGATCTGAAGGAGGTGAGGGAGTAAGCCATGTGAAGATCTGAGGAAAAGATTACTACAGAGAGAGTAGTAATCTAAAACTAGCCTGTGCAAAGATCCTGGAGCAAGAACATGCCTAAGATTTTGAGAAATAGCAAGAAAACTCTTTTGGCTAGGGCAGAGTAAGCAAAAAGAATAGTAGCAGGTGACAAGTAGGAGGCAAGTGTAGATCACATAAGCCTTGCAGACCAACATGAAATGGTGAACTGCTAGAAGAGTTCTCAGCAGAGGGCAGACATAAACTGATTTAGGTTTAAGAGGAATACTGGCAGCTTTGCAGATGATTGGCAGGAAAGGTAAGGCAGAAACTGGGAAGCCAGTAAGGAGGCTGTTGTCAAAATCCAGATGAAAGATGATGGTAGCTTAAGCTAAGTCAGAGGGAAGTAGTTGGTTTGGGTGGTGTTGTATATGTAAAGTATTTGTAGAGGGATTAGATGTGGACAGAGAGATACAGAGGAGGATGAGGGGCTGGGGATATAGCTCAGTTGGTAGAATGCGTGCCTCACATGCACAAGGCCCTGGGTTCAATCCCCAGCACCACCAAAAAAGAAAAAAAGGAGGACGAAGGATGGTTTCAAGGCTTCTGGCCCAAGCAACTAGAAAAACATACCTGCCATTTCTTGAAATAGACATGACTACAGAACAGGAATTTCTCCATTGTTGGTTTTGAACGTGAAGTACCCATTATACATCCAAATGGCGAGGTTTACAGGCAGCTGAATATGCAAATCTACATAAATCAAGGTCTAGGTCTAGGCCACAGATGACTCTGTGAGTTATTAGCCTGTATGGTCTGCTTAAAGGGAGAATTGTTGAGGTCTTTGGGGGAATGAAGAGAAGGGCTGAGAGACTGAGCCATAGGGGCACTCCACCAACTAGAGATCAGGGAGAAGATGAACAGCAAGCAAAGGAGACAGAGAAGGGGCAAGGAAACCAGGAAAGCAGCAGCTGATGGCATCCTGGGAGCAAGGGAAGACAGTAGTTGAAGAAAGTGTAATCAACTGTGTCAAAATGCTAGCAATGGATCAGATAAGGGCATTAAAGACTATCAGATTAAACAGTTTTGGTGGAAAGCTGGGGCCAAGAGCACATCTGAAGCATGTTCCAAGGAGAATAAGAGGAATGTAAGTTCATTTGCTATCCTCTGTAGGCTTGTGATTTCAATACTGCTTAGAACCTAAAGAATGTCTTATTATTTCCCTGGCAAAGTGAAGTATAATTGAATAGAGTTCCACTCAACTTTAACTAATTAATTTCATTTTTAAGGTTTTTTCCAATGGGAAAGTATTTTGTGTAAGTTATTTATTTACTTATTTAGGCAGGTAGTTTCCAGTGCTGGGGATTAAACCCAGGATCTTGTACATGCTAAGCATGCACTCTCCCACTGAGTGATACCCCTGGCCTTAAGTTATTTCAATGATTGGTTTAATTCTCTGCTTTACTTTTTACATGAACAAAATATTGGCTATATTACAGTATGTATGGTATATATGATGGATATACTGCATACATAATCTATAGAGTAAGTAACTGTCTTATAGTGTATAAAATAATAAGTCCTTCCTTCTTTATTCTCTGGTGAGGGACTGGTGATTTGGAAGGTAGGAAAAAAGAGAAGAAAAAGAGGGTAAGCAATACTTCTGAATTATCTCCAACCTGCATGATGGAGACAGTTCTATTTTAATCCAGTATCAACATAATTAATGGACACAAACTCACTTCATCAGTGTTCACAGTGAGGCTGGCAGCATAATTGCCGAATCATGGCACAATGTAAATTGAGTTACCAAAATAAAAAGAAAAGAGAAATCGCCCCCTCCTTCCTTTTAAATTAAATCTTGTGTCATGTTCCTGGTTAGATCTTAATACAACCCTGTTTTTAACTATATAAATTAGTTGCAATGTTTGCAATACAACTTTTTATTTGATTACAAATTCCTCTTTCATCTCTCTAAGACTAGAAGAAACTCTGAGGAAATAGGATATCACTCATCCTCTGATTAACTGGAAGTGAGGGCAGAGTATTATTCACAGGATCATAGTCCTAGGCTTCAAATATAGTTATTATTGTTTTCTTTTTCTTCTTTCTCTTTAATAATAATTTTAAAAAGAGTAGAAAGAGACATTATGGTTGAAATAGTGTTACTTCCATGAAATGTTTCTTCCACAGTGCTGGAAACTCTAAGATAACAGCCTTGTATTCAAATGTGAGAGGCAGAAAATGTAATTTACTTGAAGCATTAAGTGAAACAGAATAGAGGTTTTTTTTTAATCATCCATAGTAAGTGAAATACAGTAACTAATGTACAACGTCCATTCGATTTTCAACATTTCTTCCAATTTTAGGAACCAAGACATAAGTAAATATAATGATAGTAATTTTCATTTAAAGATCATTTTTGTTGCTGCAATTGTTGGAGTAATTAATATAATTAATAACTAATCATTGAGCTTTAATTCTTGCATTGAAAACAAACACCCACCTTGGTTGACAGGTAAAGGAAAGAGACAAGAAATAGTTAGCTATTATGTAAACTTCCTCTCCTGCTAACTTCTAAGATTATAATTTAACTTACATCATTGCTGTCTGTCCAATTGCTCTCGTCATTGAAATGAATATTTCATCTGAGTCTCAGCTTACTTACTCTTTCTAACTTTCACAGCCACTCTCTAAAGGTGTTTCTCACCTTGCTGACTTCATGGCAACCAATCCACCACTTTGGACACCAAATCGTCCTTCCTATCGGTTCTAATTCCCTTCATTTTCAGGGGTCAGACTATGAAATTCTCATAGCGCACCAGTGGAAACAGTTTATCAAGGGATTTCACACCCCACATGCTGCAGGACCTGGGAAGAAAGGGGGAGGGATAAAAGAGCCAGCAGCTCTGGAGGGTTTCACAGGCCATACTTGGAGCAAATCCTTAATGCTGTTTTCACATTATTGTTTTTATTTCCCTCACAGCATGCAATGCCTTTTTGGACTCTTGGGAGAGTCATCCAAGAGGCTCTGACACTTAGCTAAGAAATCGTCTGACCTTAGCCACGCTTCAACACATTCCATAGTCCCCTTTGGACAATTCTGACCTATTTATTGATCAGATTATTTTGACATGGCTTATATTTAAGTTGATTAAATTTTTCCCTTTCTGAAATCCAGGTTTATGTTCATGTTGAGAGAGGGAAAGAGAAAAAGAGATAAACTTCAGTTATCTCACAATAGGGGGGAAAACATCAGACTATGTTCCATCAGTATTTTCCAATACTTCCATTAAGGGAAATTTAGAAAATGTTCTTTTTTTTCACATGGAGTGCAATTTTGTGCCACAGCCAAAAAACACTCCTGTGTTCAATTGCATGTTTGTGTGGACTAGAGCAGACAGCAGTGAGAGGAATGCTAAATCTGGAAGGCATGTGCTGGGGGCACGCATGAAGCCACTGTATTGCTTCCTGTGTTTTTGCACCCACCAAAGAGCCTCATATTCCTAAGTCTCTGGGACTGCCTCTGGAAATTACCCTATCACTTGCTCCTTCAGCCTCCTCCCCTAGAACTTTCATGTCTGGAGAAAACAACAAGATTTCAAAGCCAGCCTCAGCAATTTAGTAAGATCCTATCTTAAAATTTTAAAAAACAGTTGGGGATGTAGATCAGTGGTACAGTACCCCTTGGTTTAATCCCCAGTACTAAAAGGAGGGAAAGGGGGAGCTTAAAAGTGACCTGAGGGTTGTGGTTGTGGCTCAGTGGTAGAGTGCTTACATAGCATGTATGAGGCACTGGGTTGGATCCTCGGCATCACATAAAAATGAATAAATAAAATAAAGGTCTAAAAAATGTTGTTTCTGTTTAAAAAAAGAAAAGTGATCTGAACCAGGTGCAGTGGCATATGCCTGTAATCCCAGCAGCTTGGGAGGCTGAGGCAAGAGGATTGCAAGTTCAAAGCCAACCTCAGCAAAAGCAAAGTGCTAAGCAACTCAGTGAGACCCTATCTCTAAAGAAATACAAAACAGGGATGAAGATGTGGCTCAGTAGTTGAGTTCCCCTGATTTCAATCCCTGGCTTCCCCTCCCCCTCAAAAAGTGACTTTAAAATGTGTTTATTCCATAGGGGAAATTTCTGGGGTGACTAGACTATCTTGACTGGAGCAATGGTTCCATAAGTGTGTAGTATTTTCCAATCTCATTGAATGGTACACTGAAGACCTATGCACTTTGGTGTTTAAATTTTACTTAAAAAAAATTTAAAAGCCCATCTTGATGATTGCTATATACCATCAGAACCCTTTTGTACCAACTTCTGCCTGCACCAGGTGGCCCAGAAATTGTGCCTGCTGTGATGTAGTAGCTCCAACCTTGACTCTACCTCCTTTTCCTCTTCCTTTACAAATTATTAATTTCTTGTGTGTGTGGTTGTTATTATCAAAATTCTCTAGGATGGGTTCATTTGTTTTTAAAATCTTTTTATCATATTACATTTAAATTCTGATTACTTTAAAAATGTTGGTTCCTTGCATATGTTTTTAAAAAGCACAAAGAAAGTAAAAATCACTCATGCTTCCAGTACTCAGAGGAAACTAACGTTAGTATTTTAATGTCTATCCTTCCAGATATAGCCAACACATATTGACTGAGTACTCACTTTGTGCCAGGAAATTGTTCTGAACACTGGATATGCTTTGGTAAAGACAATATCCCTGTTCTCATGGATCTCATGGAGCTTACATTCAAATAAAGAATAAGTAGAGGAGAATTTTTTTTAATTGAGCATGATTGTACTTGTTCTCTTGTAACCTGCTTTTCTCACTTAACCAAGTATCATTACTACTTTTCATATGAATAAAAATAATCATGCAACATTATTTTCATAGCTGCATAGTATTTTACTAAATGGCTATATTAGAACTTATTTAATAAATAAATAGCTTTTCACAGCACTAGACCTTTTAAAGTTACAAATTACATTTCTATGGACATCTCATTGAGAGTCTTTTGAATTGTTCTTCTTACTGGCACAATAATTTCAACAATTGTTGTAAACATACTTAACTCTTTTCTTAAATTCCCTTTACTTTAGTGGTGGCATAAACTTAATCCTTAAATCTCTGTACTTTTGATGTGAAATAATCTATAGGTCATTTAAAAAATGTTATTGTATTTTTAATACCTTTATTTATTTTTTATGTGGTGCTGAGGATTGAACCCAGTGCCTCACACATGCTAGGCAAGCATTCTGCCACAGGCTTATGGGTCATTTTTTAAGTCATAGTAAAGGATAATGCGTTCATGCACTTAGTTCCAGTAATACTTCTCTATCACAGAGACACATCAACACCTTGGAAAAAGTAACATCGAGGCTTTAGAAGTAGATCTTTCACCAGAAGATTCTTTACCCATTTCTTCCAGGAAATAACCCTGGTTTCTTTTGTTTACCTTCATCCTCTTGATTCATGAGGGCTTTTATATCTCTGCAATGGGGAGAATGATTTTTGCAACTATAAAGTATTTGCCTAAGCCTAGTCCTAATTCCTTATTTAGTGGTTAAATAAGGAATTTGGTGAAAACTTCAGGCATAGGCCAGAGGAGATTCACCATCTGACCGGCATGTACCAAGATGCATTTGAGGAAGTACAGCTGAAAATGAAGTGGATTGAGGGAAAAGGTGCTTGCTGTTATAGATTTCCTGAGAAACTTTTGATCCTGAATGATTCAGAGAGCTTTGAGTGTGGCAGCTTTATGGGGAGGAGAAAGTTATCCTAGAATATAGAATATAGAAAAAGTTATATATTTCCTAAAGTTCAATGGTAATTCTATTATTAGAATGTGGAAAAAATACTCAAACAATTTAGGAACATACTGAACCAAAACTATTCATTGAACACTGATCATGGGGGAAGCACTTTAAATGAGTATTACAACCTTAAGCTAGTTCACAAGACTTATTTCACTTTTAAAGAAGTTGAAAGTTAAGAGAAATAGTATTAATAACATATTGGGGGATATTATTTTCTTTGCTGTGCTGAGTATTGAACCCAGGTCCTTGCATATGCTGGGCAAGCATACTTTCATTGAGCTATACCCCCAACCCAACATATTGTTATAATATTCTTTGATACATCTTTGATCATCTACTGTTTTTAGGGAATTGTGCAAGGCACTATGGGGGATTATAAAGATGAATCAGACAAAAATTTGTCATTAATGAGTTGATTGATGGCAGACACACTAAGATAGCAGCCTCTAGCTATATATGCTATTGAGCCCTCAAAATAGGGCCAATCCAAACTGAGATGTGTTGTAAGTAAACAATGCACCAGATTTCAAAGACAATATTTAAAACATATAAAATTTTTCATTATAAAGTGTTTATAATGGTTGGGCCGAGTGGTACTCAGGAGGCTGAGGCAGAAGCATCACAAGTTCTAAACCAGAATCTGTCACTGGCAGAGTCCTAGCATGCATGAAGCCCAGTGTTCAATTCCCAGGACTGACAAAAAAAAAAAAAGTGTTTATAATAATTACAAGTTAAAATGGTAATACTCTTGACCCTTTGACCCTGTGTATATGGGGGTTCCATATCCAAAGATTTAACCAACTATGGATCAAAATATTTTTAAAAATTGGGTCTGTACTGAACATACACAGACCTTTTCTTATTTCACTCTAAATAATAAAATATAACAATGATTTACATAACAATTACATTACAAATTATCAGTAATCCAGAGATGATAAAAGTATATTGGAAGATACATTCTACTGTCATGTATATCTAAAAAGAATGAATAAAATAAAAAATTTTAAAAATAAAGTATAATGGATGGCTATACATAGGTTACATGTAAGTACTGTACCATTTTATATAAGGAACTTGAGCATCCTCTTGGTTTCTCAGGGATCCTAGAACCAATTCCCCTGAACTGATTCCCCAATTCCCCTGAACTGATTCCCCATGACTATATTTTGAATATTTGCATTAAATAAGCTATATTATTAAAAGTAATTGAATCTGTTGCTTTCTAGCTTTTTAATTTAAAAATACATGTTACTTGCATTATATTTCTATTAGCAGTGCTGTCTATACAGTTATGGTTGCCACCTACTACTACTATAGGCCAGATTTTATCAATTATTTGTAATCTTCTACTGGGAAACTATTATATATGAGGAAACTGAAGATGTAAGGGTTATGTTAACTTACTATTCCACATATATTGATAGGTTTTTTCCCTATGCATTAAGAGCTGTTTATGGCAGTGGGGATATAACAGAACAAAGTGGCTTCCCTCATGGAATTTATGGAGAGAAAGCTAATAAACAAATAAGTACAATAACATGCCAAGCAGTGACAGTAAAAAATAGATGAAGCCCTTAAAGGAATGGTGACCAGAATTGGGTTTGGGGTAAAGGGGTGAAGAGGCTATGTTTTAGATAACACTGTCCAAGAAGGAGGTGTCATCTGAGCAGAAACCTGGATGGAGCCAGGGAGTGAGCCCTGAAAACACCTACCTGGCCAGGAGTTTCTGGGCAGGAGCAACAGGTAAAGGACTAAGGGGTCTGTGCATGCACACATATACATGCACATGTGCTCTGTACTGGAGGAAGAGTTGGACAGCCAGCACTGCTGAAGAACAGTGAGTAAGAGGAAGCCAGGAACCAGTTCACATGGAAATTTAGGAGCTACAACTAGGAAATCTTAAAGGCTACTCTATAAAGCATAGATTGCTGGGGTCATGCAGGAACCCAGCAAGAGTAGAAGTTGGAGACTAGTTAGGAGACTACTGCAGGACTGCAAGGGAGAGCTTACAGTTGGAGAACTGCCATTTCAACGAGGTCTGACTCAGCCACTATGAAATTTTGTTCTTGTAGTGCAGAGTAAAACAATCTAAAAATTATCTAGAGAACTTGAAGAATAAAGACCAAATCTGTAGAATTCAAGCTTCAAAATACATTCAAGAGTCTGGAGATTTATCTCAACTGGCAGTCAAAAATTACTCTCTAACTTCACAGAATAGCAATTAATCTCTGTCCCTTGCTCTCTGCCAATTTAACCTAAGGGAAGTGGGCTTGAGATCTGTAATTGGCAGCGTGGGACTGTAGGACCTTTAAGTCCAATTCAGATAAGGCAAATTGGTTTTATTTTTGCCAAAGAAAAGTATTTAGTTGAGCCAGACAAAAATTTCTTAGCCTAAACTATTTGCATTGGCTCTCTCAACTTTCTGAATCCACTTCCCTAATGGTTCACTTTAAGTTTAAGCATAACCTTGCAAGGCAGAGTTAAGGAAAAACTAGAAACTGGCTGTGTTTTGGACAAGTGTATATATTAATAACTATAACTTCACCCCAAAAGTCTGTTTTACAGATAGAAGTGCTTTATAAAAGAAAGCATCCTCAAAGTCAAATGTTATGTAGGGCAAATTCCTCCTCCTCAAGAGGCAAATAAAGATTTAAAACAGTTATCCAATTTCAAATGAAAACAAATACAAATCAATCAGTAGGACCCCCAAAAGTCATGTCATGAGAAAAAAAGAGGTTCAATCCTGACCCTCCAGGTTGGCTTACTTACTTTGACGGAACTCACTGGAAAATTGTTCAACTCCACGCTTGGTGTGCCTGTGTTTTCTGGGCATTGGATGTACAGCCTGTCAGTCAGGGACTTTCCTGGAGCACTAAAATGTACAGATTACACACATCAAAGGCAAGCTGCAACCACTGTAGCTGAAATTTACACAAATCTGTGCTGCAAGTAACTGGATAAACAATGAGACTAATGACCTGGTTCTGCATTAATCTCCATATGGCTCAGTTGGTAGTGCTGTTGCCTTAAGGCAAGAAGGTTGTGGCTTTGGCTTCTAGCCTCAAACCAGGGATTAGGTGCTTGTCTAATACCGATACAGTTCAGGAAGCCATGAATACAATCAAGGCCATCCATGTTATGAGGTGTACTTTCCATGATTCAAGAAACACCTCCATTACCATATCCACGGAGAAAACATTTATAAAGATACGTAAATCCCTTAGCCATGACTCCCTATTTATAGAGTTATTTTCTTCAAAAGAGGCCCCAGATTTTTCTTTGTTTTTTTCAGGGTCTCTTCATTGCCCCTCCCCAAAGCAAAAGAGAGCCCTCAGTGCCTTAGTCCTATTTCTTTTTTGGCCAAGAATAAGTTTCAAAAAGGCTGCATCATAAAGAAAAGTGAAAAGAAGAACTGAAACTGACCAGTGAACTTGATCAGCACCCACTTTTTTTTTTGGTAGTGAAGACTGAACACAGGGGTACTTTAGCACTGATGTACATCCCCAGTACTTTTTAATTTTCAGATAGGGTCTTGCTAAGTTGCACAGGCTGGCCTCAAGCTTGTAATCCTCCTGCTTCAGTCTCTGTGATTCCAGGAATATGCCACCACACCAGGTATATCAGCATCTACTTCTAATCTGGGAATTTGGGGAAAGTTTTGTTAAAAATAGAAGGTACCTCCTAAGTGCCAACCAAAACTGCTGTGGTGTCCTTGCTACATGATTTGCAAAGGTTGGGTGCTGCTGCAAGTAGGGGACAGCAGGAGATGGGACATCTCAGGGGATTCTGCACCTAGGCAGCCTTAGGTCATGGCAAAAGGAGATAGGAACACTTGATACCAACACCCATCCCCCAAATTTATCAGTCTGTATACAGGTTATATTGAAAAGTTTGTACTGGAAGGCTGAGCCCAGGAAATGACTCCACTGGTAGAGTTACCTTAGGTTAGAAAGGATCACTTGTGAAGTACACTCCACTAACTACCCTGAGTACTACACCCATGTGTCACTTTACACTTAGCCCCAGTCATAATCTTGACTTCACTGTACACTTGAAAGTGCCTGTGCCTGGCATATCTAATCATATTCTATTCTAAAATATATATTCTGGTAGGATTGTCAGAGTCTCAAAAAAAAAAAAAAAATACCCTTTCAATCACCTCAGCATCCCAGCCCCAACTTTTCATTGCTATTCTTGGTAGTGTCTTATCCATCAATATATTATCTCTTTTCTAGGCCAACCCATTACTAAGGCTGTTTTCAGAGTTACTTTAAACTGTGTCAAATGCCTTACAGATATATATTCTTTTTTGTGTCGTTTTTCTTAATCCATTTATGAACTAAGAATTCATCATAAACAAGAATTAATACACATTCCCTTTATCTTTAGCATGTTTTGTCCCTCATTACACTCACTCTGGGAGCAACAAATGCTAAGGTGATTTTGGTGGTATTTGTAACACCAGTGCTGGTATGGAGCTGGTCACAGCAGTGGATGTGCAAGTGTGACACCATGCCCATTTGCTCATGTGGTAAGGGTTCCCAGAACTTCAGAAGTTTTTGGTTTTACAATTAACAGGTCCCCTTGAAAGGATCATTTTTGCTTCGTGGACTAATACCTTACATTTGTGCACAGGCTCACATGAATTATCTCACCAAACAGTACTTTATTATTGCACCCATTTTATTGAGAGGAAAGTGAATCTGTGAGAAGTTAAATGGCTTACCTTGGGTCAACCATGACATGAGGGGGAGTGGCAGAGCCCTCCTCCAACCCAGGATTTCTGACTCTGCATCCCACTATTTCAAAGCTGTCTCTTTATATTGATTACTTCCTGAACAACAGAACAATGCTCAAGTATGTTCCAAAAGGGACCATGCAGCTTTTTCACCATAAAGACAGAAACGTTTTTCCCTGTAGGAAACGATGTGGACAGTCCATCAACAAATCAAATCAGAGACCAACTGTGATAGAGAGTACTACCACTGATTTAAAAAGGCACTAACTTCGGTTTTCTAGATTCTAATTTCTGTGAAAGAAAACTATGCACAGTATCGTTTGGGGGAAAAAAAGTACTGTGCATAATGAACACGTGCACACGTGTAGTATCACCGTTCTCTCCGCAAATGTGGCTTGCAGAAGAAAAGTGTGAAGCATGCTGAAATAAGGCAATATTTACGGCTGAAGAAATTCGGCTTCACATAACGGTAATTATAAGAAATTTTCCCTAATAAAATTACTGCGAAGCAAAATCTGGAGAAACTAAGTGTTTCCCTATGTTCTCTTTATTTTATTCCATGTGCTCAAGAACGGTTGCGGGAAAGAGAAGAGACCAAAAGGGAGCAGAGAAAAAGAGCGCCATAGCGAGACAGCCTCTGCAGAGGGTTGGTTTTGCTTTAGAAACTGGAATGTGTCCAGGCTTGATTTTTATTTTCAATTCACATTTCAGATCCAGCTCCCCAAACTCTTTGATCTTTCTCCCTGTCTCCTTACCCGGAAGAGAACCCTTGGCCTTCTCAGCTGGGAGCTGGGAGCACACGTGGAAAGACTGGCTCGGATCCATATTCTTGCCAAATTTAGTCACACAAAGGGGCCTGCGAGGGAAAAAAGAAAGGATGAAAGCCGCAGCCGCCGCGACTTCAAAGGCCGCGCCGCCGCGCCGGGCCCTGCGCAGGCGCCGCCCTCCGCCGATATAAGACGCGGCTGGAGCGCGCGGGCGGCCTTTCTGCGCGCGTCCCCGGCCCGGGGGCGGATGGAGGGGGATGGAGGACCCTCTGCGGAGAGGGGCCCTAGGGGCGGGCTTCCGCCCCAGTCCTACCGCTGGCTTCCCAAGGCCAGTGCCCAGGCCAAGTTAAGGCTCCTGAGAAAAGTTTTCAGAAAGGAGGGAAAAGAATGTCACGTCCGGCCTACTAAACGAGGCCCGCAAATTTATTCCAATGCCCACCTCCATTGCGGGCATCCCCTGTCCAGAAGTGACGCCGAGCTCTGCGAGGGAGCTCGGGTTCCCGTAGCGGAGCCGTACCACGAGGGCGTGTGGCGAGGCTCTTTCTGGCTCGATCCCTTCTCCTGTGCCTGTCCCAGGTCCCCTCGTTACTGTCCTCAATCACCCCGGCTTGACTCCTCTCGCTCTGGGCAGCGTCGGGACCGAAGCTCTGGCCTCCGGTTGGCAAAGCCCACAGAGCGCAGGGTGTACTGTGGCCCTCCCTCGCGGGTGGCGGGAGGACCCGACCCGCTGGACGGCTGCTCCTCGGGCCTCTGCCCTGCGAGGCGGGGGCCGGGGCTCACCCGCACCACCTAGCTTGGGAGGAGCCAGCGGAGGGCGCGAGGGCTAGACAGACCCCGCTGGGCTCAAGCCCCGCGAGGCTGTGCGGAGCTGCAGACGCCAACGGGCGCCGGCCCCGCGGAAGCCCGGCGTCCGCAGTTGGCCGGATTTGGGAACGACATTTTCACGGTCCCACGAGTTCTCCGTTACCCTGGAGGGTAGGGGGTTGAGTCTGTTTGTCTTAGGAGGAGGCAAGAAGAGGCGGAAGAGCCCCGTGGGACACAAACTACCATTTCCCTCGCCCCCTTCTCTCCTTTTCCACGACGTCCGTTAAACTGAAGATGCCCACAGCTTTAGTCTCCTGGTGAAACTGGGGTGGCAAATCGAGGGAGTCACAGTTCCGCCCCCCAAAGTCACATTATTCGTTTTTCTAGTCCTGATCCCTTGCTTCTCTCTCGGCGAGCATCCTCTTCCGTAGGCCCCCGCCACCTCCTTCCTTTGGGATCCCACAAAAGTTGCCGCTGGGAGAGAGTCCAGGCCACACAAAGGGAAAACCCGGGGCCTGGGCGGGGGGTTAGTACCGAGGGGGCGGAGAGAGCTGTGAGGGGCACCGTGCTTTTCTCTGGTCCCTGTAATTAAGGACTCACTGGATTGTCGGTAGCTGACTTACTTGGCAGCAATGTCGCCTGGGGGGAGGGGTCTTCTGGGGTGGGTATGGGTCACTGTCCGGGATCCCCTGCCCCCTGAGCGGGGGTGGGGGTTGGGGTAGGGCTGGTCTTCGCTCCCCCCGGGGGCGGCGAGACCAGGCTCCGCTGCCCTCTAGCCTGGGTTCCGGCGCGGAATGGGCGCTTCACCCCTAAGCGCAACCCGGGCGAAGGCGCCCGGTGCAGAAGGAAGTGTTGATATAAAACAAATTCGCTCCCAAACTAAAACCAACCCAAGCCACCAGGAGGGGAAAAACCAACAGCTATCCTGCCAGCCCTAGCAATTGTTTCACGGTCGGAATTAAATCACATCAAAACGCCCCCTGAAACCCACATCCTGAAGGAGCGAACCTACAACAGCCAACCTCCAGTCGTTCGCTCGAGTTGTTCGCTCGAGTTCACACAACAACCTGCCTCTACATCCGAGGCAAGGGGGCGGCGGTGCTTCTCTTGCGCCGCACCCACCACATCCCGGACCTAGGATCCCACTCGCTGCACCCGAAGAGGCGGCTGTTTGTGTTAATAGTAACCCCCACTCCAATTAGAAGAGACTGCCTGGCTACCGGAATGCCTGTGCCAGGAGCTACACCGAACCTATGGGAAGGGAGGAACCTCTTCCCGGGATTACCGCGCCGCCCCCCACCCCCCACCCCCCGCTTTTTTCCTCAGGAGAGACAGACTTCACGTGGGAATGTCAGCCTCCTTTCCTGACAGCTTAAAAAAAGGGGGGGGGGCGCCTGATTTTTAATAAAGCCATTTTTAAGAACAGCCCATCAGAAAATCTGCAACAATGCTAGAGACAGTCAATACACGCACACCGTAACTTAACAGCCACGCAAACAGAGCCAGGCGCTAAGTGATTTCGTTAGAAACAATGTTTCCAAAGAAGAGGGTTACAGGAAAATCCCAAACGCAGCCACCTACCCTCAGCCCTTCTAGTAAACAATTCCCACTAGTTATTGTTCCAAAAATTCCCATCTTCTCTCGAGCTGCTAATCTCCAGGACACCTGGAGCTGAGCTCCAAATGATTCAGGGAGTCCGGATAATTAACATGAAGGAGAAAATGGGAATTCGAATTAGTTGCAACACTTAAACAGGGGGGATGTAGGAGTCGTCATTTAATCTCTCCTTGGCTTCCAGAAAATACCCTCTGGCCATTCTGCGTGCCGCCTCCCCCTCCGGAGTTTGATGAAAAGGAACGTCTACTCTGGCTGCTTTGATGAAACTGCATCTTCCAGTTCTTTTCCTATCAGTCAAATTGGCAGTTATAGGAGGAATTTTGACTTTGTTTTGCCATATTGATTTTACAAAAGGGGCTATAAATGTCTGACACAGCTACACATTCACATCTCTGGGACATTGATCCGCTCTGGTGCCTAACTTCAGTGGAAGTTACATAACATCCCAAAACCAAAAATTGGATATCTTCCCAAACTTATTATTACCTTACAAACACCATGTAGCAGAATATTATTTTTGTTTTTCTTGTCTAAGACATTGTCAGCTATTTAAAAGTAAAACTGTTTTACTTTTCTGACTGTGCCCAAAGGTACCAGGTAGAATCTACATGTGACCACTGGCCATCTTCTGTGGGACAACTGAACCCTTTAAATGGTAATTTTAAAAACTATTTTCCAGTTCATGCCCCCCTCAAAGTAGTGGTTATCAGGAAAGTTTTAGACGCTCATTTAAATCTCTGTTAAAAAATCTTTACTTATACAATGTCCAGTAGCCTACAATTTCACCCTTAGGAAAAGAAAAGTGATCTTTGTTTGATCGTTCATATATAGAAGAACTGAAGTCTGATTCTGTAGTGTTTTCCTTATTTTCAATTTCAGGGAGATGGAGATACATTTATTCCTGGCCCCTGTTTACTGTTCTGAGGTTTTAGAGATGGCAACTTCATTGGGTATAATAATTTTGCCTGGATTTTTAACTGGGGATTTGAGAGCCAAGGGACAAAATGTAATGTGTTTTCAAACTTCAGCTACACTTATACTGTAAATTTCACAAAGCATCTCCTTAAAAGTCCTGTCTTTGTACAAAATGCATCAAAGAGAGGGTGAAGACTTGGGGAATTTTTGAGGTTGGATTCGGATTTGCATCCTCAAGGATCCCTTTCAGCGCACCGTCCAGGGTGCCAGAGACTGCCCTGTCCTCCCTCCCTCTTCTGGCTCACTCTCCTAGGTTTTATTTCTTCTTCTTCTCCTTTACCTTCCTTTCTCCCTTCTTGCGCTGTCTTTTCATTCTCTAGGAGGTATCTACATACTGCTGCGTATATATCCGAACACCCTCCAGAGATCTGAGTTAACTCTCCCTGCATCCCATAGTGAAGACGCAAAGAAAGAGATACTGTTTAAAAGCGATAATTAAGATCCAGTCTTCAGTTCCTTCTTCGTCCCATTTTTCTCGGTAAGCGTGGAGATTTTATTTTCATTAGCGTGTGTTCCCTCATCCCTTGTCTCCAACGGGCATGTGTGATAGTATGTTTAGTAAAGCCTCAGCTCTCTTTTCTTTATTTTTCTTGCTGCTGTTCTCGCTTATTAGGTGAGCAATGTTAGTTATATTTTCCCCTTTTACTTCTCTCAGTCCCCAATTCCCGCCTCATCCCCTCTGTCAGAGCATCTATCAATGTGGTGTGGATCACAGCGGCGGCGGCTTTCTCTTTCATCTTTTCCCCCCGCCTGAGCCACGGAGGGAGAGTGGGAGGCGGAAAAGAGGTGGAGGAGAGAGACTGGCAGAGGACGAGGAGTGGGCGCGTGTGGGCAACATACCCAGATGAAGTTAAGCCATTCTAGCAGAGTTTTTTTTTTTTTTTGTCAATTTCACGCAGGGGGAAAAAGTGCCTCCCCGTGGGTTACAAACAGCGCCTGGTCCTTCCTTCCTTCAAGGAGTTGCCTGATCCTTCCCTCCAGTGGCGCGCGCGCGGACACACGCGCACACGCACACACACCCATACCCCCAAACTAGGACTCGTCCTACAGGCTCTGGGAAAAGCAATAGGGGGGGGGGGAAGCCCTCAATCACCACCTCCTTCTCGCCGTCTGCCCCCCCACCTCCACACACTCCAGCGGGCAGCCAAGGAGAGCGGGAGGCGGGGGAGGGGAGGGGGAGGAGAAGCGACGCATGTGGGTAGCTTTTCAGCGCCGCCGAGGCGCGGGAGGAGGAGAAGCGGTGGGGAGGTGCTGCGCTCACCTGCGGGGCAGGGCGCGGAGGAGGGACCCGGGCGGTGAGGTCTTGGGCCGAGGGGCCAGGACGCGCCCGGAGCCTCGCCAGCGATCACGCTCAGGGTTTACCCCTCCCGTCGGCCGGGCGAGACCGTGGGGCAAAGCAGCTCTTTGCTTTGACAGAGCGGAGGCGTGGAGAGCGGCGAGTGAGAGCCAGCAAGCCAGGCTGAGAAACTCGAGCTGGGAACAAAGAGGGATCGGGCTGTGTGTGTGTGTCGGCTCGAGCTCCGGGCAGAAGCATTTGGGCCCGAGGCTCCTGCTGTGACTCCCCAAGACCCCGCCGAGCCCTCTAAGGCCTTTTCCCAGCGCTCGCCGGCAAACTTTATTCTTGGCAAACTTCTGGTCTTTCTCTTCCCCTCCTCCTCCTCCTCCTCCACCTCCGCCTCCTCCTCCTCCCCCTCTTCCAGCAGATTAAATGCTCCGCAAGAAGGAAAACCGAAGCAAAAGGGAAGCAAATAAGAAGCTCTAAAACGGACATTTCCAGTTCGGTGGCTCTTTATTTTACTTTATCTTTTTACCCTTCAGGAAGTGGACTTTTCATTATCTTCTGATTCTCTTTAAACCTCCGCTGGGGCAAACGGAGCCATTTGGCCCAGCTCGCTTCTCCTTCATCGGAAAACAAACTACTAAATCGGCATCCGAGGAATCTACGGTGGGGAGGTTTGCGCGGAGCAGCGCCGCCGGACTCTCTGTTCTCTGGGGTGTGCTGACCCCTCCAGAACCGGTGTCTTCCGCGCACACAGGCCGGCGGGGAGCGTGGGGTGGCCCGCCGGGCCAGGGCAGGCTAGCCCAGCGCGCGCGGAGCCGCGCAGACGCCCCCAGAGGCGCCAGCTGCGGCTGCCCTCGCAGTCCCGTGCCCTTCGGCCTCAGAGGCGGGCGCCGGCGTCTATCTCTGCGAAGCGGGAAAGCGCGGGAGGCCGCCAGAGCTTGGGCGCCGCCGCAGCTGCTCCGGCTGCCGGCCGGCGGCCCCGCGCTCGCCTGCCTCGCTTCCGCCCGCAGTCCTCCCTCACGCATCCAGCTCTCCTTTCCCTCCCCCCACCCTTGCATTGACCCCCCTCTCTTTCCTGCTGTCGCCGCGGGTGCTCCCACAGCGGAGCGGAGATTACAGATTCGTCGGGATGCCCCAACTCTCTGGGGGAGGCGGCGGCGGCGGGGGGGACCCGGAACTCTGCGCCACGGACGAGATGATCCCTTTCAAGGACGAGGGCGATCCCCAGAAGGAGAAGATCTTCGCTGAGATCAGTCACCCCGAAGAGGAAGGCGACTTAGCCGACATCAAGTCCTCCTTGGTTAACGAGTCCGAAATCATCCCCGCCAGCAACGGACACGAGGTGAGCGGGCCGCTGCCCCAAGTTCCCGAGAGGCGTGGTGGGTCTCGGAGAAGCGCAGAGAGGGAGGGAGCCAAGGCGCCGGCAGTCCCTGGTGACTGCTCCGGAGTAGTTCCCTTGTCTGTAGGGGCGTTGGGGAAGGGCTGGATCCCTGGTTGATATTTTCGGTGGGTGTGCGGGATCGGAGGTGGAGGGATGTGCAGGGAAACTTATTCCCAGTCATCAGTTTAGGGGTTCGGTGGCCAAGCGGTTGGTTTACAGGCAGGAAATGTTTCCTTTAACCCATAACGTTTCGCCTTCGGACTTTTTGGTGGAGTGAGGAGTGCAATGAATTAAAGCGAGGTCTGAACAGTACTACTGGGAAATCATCCGTAGGACGGAAAACAAAGTACACCCGCTATCTTTCTCGGTACATGTCTGCAAAAGTGCGTTAAACCACCAAAGGCTTAGACGAGCCGAGCCAGAGGCGGGAGGAAGGAGAGGCGGGCGTGGGCCGGGGGCAGGCGGGGCGGTCCCAACCGCCGTGGAGCAGGGCCCGCGCAAAGCCGGCCCGTGGAGTGGGCGCGCGCCGGCTCTGCGGGGGTGGTGCGGGGCCAAGTCCCTGCAGCCACTGGAGCCCCAGCGCAGGCTGCACAAAGCTGTGGGCGCGCTGAGCCCAGCCGCCCCAAGAGGACAGATTCCGCTCGACTGCCTGCACCCCTTCACTTAAAAAATACAAAACTTTATTTGGGGTTAGTTGGGGCCTACATCAGGCCTTCAATCTATGCAGAAGAAAGGCGAGCCCTAGTAGAGAAGCGGCGGAAATCGGGCACCGGTTAGGGAGGGTGGAAAGCGCTTTATCAGATCTCCTGGCCAGCTGCAGGCGATAGCGCTGGTAACCCGAGTAGGGTAAATAGAGACACGTGGGTGCCGGCGAGAGAAAGCCACAGCGGGACTGCGCGGGAGGGCTATTTCGGGCTGCGCCCAGAGGCTCAGATGAGGTGGGGGGATGGACCCTGATACTCGACACTCCACTGGCCACCCTCATTCAACAACTGGGAAATCCTCCGGAGGAAATCCGGTCGAAAAGTCCTGACACCCAAATGATTTCACCAACGTTTTTCCCCTTCAGAGAAACTTGGAGGGTATACCCTTTTTCCTTAAATGGCATTACTTCTGCCCCCAAAAAGAAAGCGCGTGGTTTTGGGGGCGGGGACATTATGGGTTTTAAACAACACGTTTTAAGAACACCTCAGAGTTACCTTGTCTATCCCAATGGCAGGGGTGAGTATGCATTTTGTAAGGCTGGGGGCTGGGTTCCGAGGAGAAAGGAAGGGTGTTCTTTATCCGTCTGGTCTGGGGAGAAGGACACTGTGTTGGAAACAGACAACCCCAGGTGTTAGGGCTCTGTTAATCTTGTCGCGGCGGTAAGTTGGTGAACCGACCCAAGAAAGATGGTGATGGGGTAATACCACTGATTTGCACGTGGTTGAGCCAAGGTGGATGGTGGTTTCCAAAACTGATATTAACTGGGCTACCTTTTAGATGTCTATAACCCGACTCTCAATTTTTCCTCTCTTTAACCACAGATCAGTTCTACTTTTTTCTTGCAAGCCTGCAGTCAGCCAGCCATAGTAGGTCTTAAGCCATAGTGGAACTCCAGCTCTTAGGGCTATTTCCTTAAGACCCCATTGGAGTGGTTGACTTGTTCATATTAAAAATGCCATTTTCAGTTGCAAAATGATATTTCAGCCTGCTTTAATCAGCTCTAATTGAAATGAACAGTGGTTGAAGAGGCTATCAAAACTATCAACGCCATTAACTCCGACTCCTCTCCTATTAGGCATACAGGAACCTTGACAGATTTTAATAAACAGCAGTCAGAACAGCTTGTGAGTTGGTCCCAAATTTACTATATTTTTGTTCTTTTTACTTTTTGGTCCCGAGAAGATAATAATCTCTCAAAAATACATGTTGGAAAGAAAAAGACTCCCTAGTACCCAACTCTAGCTTATCCTTAGATTAATAAAACAGGTAGATTGAATTGCACCTAAACCTCTTTCTTTGAGTTTCCATTGGACACACTATCACAAACTCTAAGGTGATTTTCTTTCTTTTGGGGATGGGGATTGCTATTAGGTGGCCAGACAAGCACAGACCTCTCAGGAGTCCTACCACGACAAGGCCAGAGAACACCCTGATGATGGTAAGACTGAATTCTACTTCCTCCAGCTTTATCATAGAACCTGTGGTTTGTGTATATAAGTTTGTTTTGCTGCTTTTGCATTTAGGAGACCAGGACCAGGTGTGATAAGATTATTAATGCCCACTATCATAACAAAATAGGAAAGAAAACCCAGGAAACTTACTGGTTATCTCTAATGTGTATTACATCATTTAAGAACTATCTTTGAATGAGTTATGGACCTTCGGATTTCAACTAGCTTCCAGATTCTTGAAAAAGGAGGAGGGTTTATAATAGATTTTTCTTTTAAACAAAAATAGTTCTGAATGGATTTTTGCTTGCGAAATTGCTGTTTCTAGTTTGTTACAGTGAGAAGGCAGGCAGGGAATGAACAGTGAACATGACTCAGTAAAACAGAATCTAGCTTTTAAAATATAAAACTTACAGCTAGGGACTATGCAGATAGGATAGACTTTCTCTCCATTTCTGATTCTTGTTAAAAGATATATATATATATATATATATATATATATATATATATATATATGCACATAATTTTAAATTTAAGGACAGCTCCTGTGACTTGGAAAGGAATAAGATAACAGGTAGGGTTTACTTGTTGCCCAGTCTGCATTTTAATTACTTAAGTCCTTTAATTACTTAACAATTGGCCTGATCAGAATGGAATCTAAAATATATACTGTATTTTAACCTGGAGAAGAAGGGTTGAGAATTACATATTAGGGTTCTTCTCAGTGACAAATAGTTGTACAAATTGAAAGGAAGAAATCTGTAAATTGAACACACAGATTTCTTTGGTAGAATGATGTAAGTGTAACACATAAAATTAAGCCTTCCAGAGTTACTCCTTTCATCGCTCAAATACTAGATACAACTCTCTTCCTCAGCAAAAATCTAGAAATTTTCTAGAAATCTAGAAGCATAGATAGAATTTTCTTAAAAGAAAAAGGATAACTTCAAGTGTATCAATATATACATGTATATACACAGATAGTCTAATACATCACAGTTTCAGGTTTGTGTGTTTTCCTTCATGTTTCTGTATTTCTTAGGCTAGTTTGTTAGTATTAGAACAAATTAAGTTAGATGGATAACACTTATTATTATAAAAACATCAGTCAGTTGTGGAAGTAAATTGAAACATATGTTTTTTAAACATCTGGTTTGCTGCTAACTCATTTAAGAGAATAAATACTGTCAATCTAAAATAGAGCATAATAATCCAGTTATAGTATTTTATAAACAAATCTTTTATGGAAAGTCTGATTTGCCTTAGAACTGTTAGATTTTCTGATGAAAAATATTGTGCTATAAAAAGGGAGTCAATACATCATTGATTGTTCTTTGGATTCTCTCAGGAAAGCATCCAGATGGAGGCCTCTACAACAAGGGACCCTCCTACTCTAGTTATTCTGGCTACATAATGATGCCAAATATGAATAACGACCCATACATGTCAAATGGATCCCTTTCTCCACCCATCCCGAGAACAGTGAGTAACATGCTGATGTTGCAAATTATTTTCTGAAGTGCAAATTAATTGGTATTTTGGCAGAATGTTTATTTTTTCAAACACATTGCAAATGCTTTCATTATATATGACCAGTCATTGCTCAATAAGAGCTGTTACAGGGACTGGCTGCCTTAAAATAGTGCCATGTTTGATGTCTTGCATTTGGAATTTTAGCTTTTGGCTTATTGGTTTGAGATTAATAACATATCACATGTTACAAAATCAAATGAAGTTAAACCAACAAATCTACTATTTTATAATTATTGTGCTTTCTGTGCCGAGGACAGGAAAATTTGATTCAGTGTTTTGAGTTAGCCAAGGACCGAAAAGCTGTTGATGCTCTTAAGATATCTAGAATCAGAATGGTTTAGGCTCATTTGGAGCTGGACATTCACATTGCTTCTTTGACTTTTAAAAGTGCCTTATTATATTAACTATTAGTTTTAATATATTTTGTGAATGGCTGATAATCTATTTTTACCTTATTGTCAATTGTTGAGGAAGTATCATTTGAAGATTACCTAATGAAAGTTCTTCTTCTGTCTTGTGGTTAACTTTTGAAGTTCTAAAAATGCATTGGCATTATAACTGCATTATGCAAATGCATAATGTTATGAACAATTTCATGCTTGGTACTGAATGATATTTATCTTTTCTTGCAAAGTGGAAGTCTCATTTGTGTAATGAGAAAATATCTAAGTAGTAACTTATATAGTATGTGAACATGATGTGTGTTGTGGGCATGGACTATTAAGTGATCCATCAATATATAAACTTTCTTTCCAGTCCTACTATCCCTCCACTACCCAACCTCTAATGAAAGACACTTAATGTATATGGCTTAGGGTTTCAGTCTCACTGTCTCTCCTGATATCCAGATCTACATTGAAAATGGAGCCTGAGATCTTTCCCATTGGTTCTACAAACTGAAAAAAATCAGCCACAAACATCTGGGAAAACTGATGGCATTAATGCCTCAGTAGACAGAATCAGAGAATGAGAAGGTTCACCAAAGTAGCTGAGGGAAATGGCTGGTAGTCAACTGTTAACACCATGCGTAGTGATTGTCTTCATTGTCTGTAGCCCTCAATGTAAACTGAAAGGTATATGAAATATAATCACTTTGTATGGGCACTGCAAAAATATCACAAGGAATATTTTATCTCTTGGAATAAGATTTTTCTAATTTTAATACTGCAGCTAAAATGGAGATTTTGGGGATGTAATCTTGGCGATTTTGGGATGGTTGCCATAGGAAAAAGCTGTTTTGTATTTTATTTTAAAAGGCTTTTCAAATATTTAATGTCTGTGTAGTACATAGGAATTTTCTACCTAAAAATGAATGAATTAATAAAAAATATAGTTTACCGCTTAGAGACTGCCCCAAATAAATGCTTCTGAGTTTCAGAAAGTTGTAGAAGTTTATATCTGTTGGACTAGATGTGCAAATATATCAGATATTTATTTTATAGTTGCACACACTTTTTGTTTTGGAGGGGTAGAAAGGAAACAAAATATGTCTTAGATAACAAATTATTGAATATTTCTGTTGTTAAAGACTTTTTAGAACAAATAATGTTTCCAAATCAAATTATAGTCTTGATAATAATGGAAAATAGCCACTGAATTTTATCTGTGCACACAGTACATATTTTGAAATGTATTCCTTAGACCAGCTGCTTCTCCTTTCAAGCAATAATTTTTGAAAAGTCAGTATAATAAATACTTATTGGTCTTTGTAAACAGTCCCTAAGAATATTGTATGTTAAGCATCTCTTCCTCTTTAATCGAGAATTCTGCCTTACGTCTCTGCAGACTTTTCTCCTGATCCTCCAGAGTACTCATCATTTTAAAATTTTGATAGAATGGAAGGCATTTTTTTTGTTAGTGTATATATTAAAATTTTAAGATCTGTGAATCAGTCATTCATTGCTTTGGAAAGATGTGTGGCCAAAATAAATGGCTATAGATACAGGGTAGAGAAACAGAGTATGATGAAGAAAGGCTTATCTTACCCTGTTACCTCATGCTTTGCTTAATCTGTTACATATTAGAATGTATTTTTTAGGCGTATTTTCTTGAGATATTTTGTAGTTTGCCCACTTCCAGAGCTTTTCAGTTTAAACCACAGACTAAATTGATTTTTATCTATTTTTCAGAGTACAATGAAAGTTATAATTGTCGGTCCCTAATACCTAACAGCTGTTTTTAATGTGTCTGAGATCAGGAACACTTTAACGGGAAGGTAGCCTCTCTTCTTTACCCCCAACCACACTCTGCCTTCTTGGTCTTTAATTCTGTCCCTATCAAGACTTGAGTGTATCACTGACATCCACAATGACAGACTTACATGGAGAGTGTGAGGAATGGAGTGACCATTTGTGTTTGGACTTAGGGTGGGAGCATCTCTGTGACTTGAATTTGCATTACAAACAGCTGCTTGTTTACTGCTTCTGCTCCCTGGACTTGTTCAGACTGGAGTTAACATCTGGGGGTGGGGGAGGGACCAGACCACCCCTTCTCTGCATAGTCTTGTGTTTGTATATAACTAGGTAATCCTGAGAATTCCAGCTATGACCAACTAGCACATACAGAAATGTTTCTGCTGGAATCTCATTGTAACAATTCTATCTGCTTTTGCACTTTTTCAGACAAACACTGGCATAAGCATGCTCACACAGGGACCTACGTACTGCATTATCTTTTCAGGAGAACTGTCTTCACCCATTCAGCTTTTATCCTTTTGAGGGGAAGTTTTAATTGGCAGATTACCTCTTTCTAGACTTGGAATTCTTATGGATATGATCATCTGCATAAGAAATCTTATGAATGGGTCTCTGTGGAATTTTAAATAAGAATTCTTCATTCAGCTAAACTGAGCCTAAGAAAGCACCTATGACAACACATTTGGTGTCATTGTGAGCTCCAAGGCACAGTAAACTTTGACTTAAGTTGGTTATCTGCAGAGAAGGATGATGCAAAGGCCTATTAAATATTTCATAGTGAGGAACCTGGAAGGTTTATTAAAAGCATACTCCCAAACCTTTTTTTCCTCTGAACCTTATTTATGAAAAATCCCTGTAGGCCAGTGGTAAAGTATTAAAAGAAAAAAATAATACGTCTTTATATCCCCAAGGTTGGTCCTGGCAGTTGTGTGCCTGAACACCTTGTGAGCTTGCCTGGCTTTAATGTAGCAAAAGTTCCCATTGGTTTAATGTCCTATGGGTGTTCATCTTGGGTGTCTGACTTCCATTTGTCCCTTAGCAGCCAGATGGTTAACACCTTAGAAGAAAAACCTCATGTTTCTCTCATGCTCAGGAGGGAATGCAGGAAGCTGAGCCCCCTTGCTGCTGAGTCTCCTCAGACCACAGCAGCCACCTGGTCAGTGTGGTGCTGAGAACTTTCATTGTTTCTGGTTCTCTGTGATCCTTAAGAGTGAATTTTTATGTGGGAAAGGGAGATATTTGTGTTCTCATTTCAGAATTTTTTTTTAAGTTGGGGTTGCTATGAAAATGCTGTAGGAATTTGTTTTTGATTACTTAAGAATAGCTCAGTTACATTGTATGCCTTTTTTAAAAAAATTATTTTTTAGTTGTAGTTGGACACAATACCTTTGTTTTATTTATTTATTTTTATGTGGTGCTAAGGATCGAACCCAGGGCCTCAAACGTGCTAGGCGGGCGCTCTACCTCTGAGCCACAACCCCAGCCCTACATCATGTGCCTTTTACCATAGGGAATCAACAGTTTGATTTCTGGTTGACAGAACCATACATATTATAACTGTCTTACCCCCACATGTTTGTATTTACATACAAGTAGATGAAATTTGATTTTTTCATTGTTCACATCCAGAATTAAGGACTTGACTAATCGCTAAGTTTCTGAGTGGCACTGCTTATCACTGTTACATAGCTTTTGAAATGAAAAACTTAAGGAGAGAGACTGGCTTATCTCTTGCAGGATTTTTAAAAGGCTCTCTTCATTTTACTGCAAGAAACTACTTAATTTGACTTACTGATAAATCATAATTTCTCTCAGCTGTTTAATTTTTGAAGCTAAGTATATTGAGTTTTCCCCTTTACCTCAGATGTAGGGTAAGTTTTATAAAGTATATTCTAGGTCACTTTTATGAATGTCAGGAGAATGTGGGGAAAATGCCCCAGACCTCCAACTCTTCTGTTTGATCCCTTCTTAATTGCACTGTTGTGAAGTTGGGAAAGGATCATAGTCAGAAGAATTGGCAGCTCTTGCCATCCCTCCATCAGATATCTTAAATATACTAACAGTTTGCTTGTTCAGGTATCCCAGAGAGTCATACACATGACTCAGGAGCTACTGTTGCAATTATAGGACTGATCTTTACTCAGATATGTGTTTTGAAATGACCCTTGTAGTTTCTTGTTCATTCATAAAGACATGAGAACAATACAAGATATTTAGTAACTTTACTAAAAACAAAACTTTGAGCCAACCTGTTAAAATTCCTGCTTCTGAAGTAGTGGGCTGGGCCCCCATACAGGGCTCTCATCAACCCCATTGTTCTGACTCAGTCTACCCTATGGACCAAACCTCTTGTGTAATTTGATAAGAGATAGGACTTTACAGGTGTGTCTGTCTGGACTTGAACTTGAGACTCACAGGTGCTTTCCCCAATGTTTACTGGGTTGAATGTTTTAAAACCAATTTTGTTTGTTCTTTAGGCAGAACCATTTTGGATTTTATGTGACTAAAGGTTTTTTGAGCAAAAAAATGACTCCATCCTCCTTTTAACTTTTTTTGATCCTCATTTGTTTGTCATAGATATGATTGGACTTTTACAAAACTGGTTTCCCTTTGATTTTGGAGAAAGAACTGAAGTTTAAAGATAAAATGTGCAGTGTTATTTATGGCCAGTCAAAATTTTTTACAGGTAAAAGTAGAGCTGAACATATCAGAGACACTACTGTCATGAAGGTTGTTTTTACAAGGGAATGTTCATTTACAACTTGTCCACTTTGGAGCCATCGCTTTAATGCAAAGTTGAGTGCCAAGCTGAATTATATATAATCCTGTATGGAACTGGGTGACAGTGCTAAGCTGAGCTAGTTTGCAGGACTAATATTGTAGTAATCATGAGACTTAGGACTGCTTCTTGCTTTCCTGACAGTCCTCACTCATTTAGAAAAGGCAGTCATTGGAGTTTCTTTAAATCATTTAAAAAATGCATTTGGAGTCTGAGGCAGGAGGATTACTTGAGCCTAGAAGTTTAAGGCCAGCCTAGGCAACATAGCAAGATCCTATCTCTCAAAACAAAATGAGATCCCTTCTCTTTTTAAAGTTCATATTTAGTTTTTAAATATTAAATTGTGATTTTATGAAGTCACAGTCTGGGATCTATAGACTCTGCTATAAGCTGTGAAATCATTTTAAGGATATAAATGAGTTCCAATGTCGATCCTGGCAAAAATTTGGAGGCCCAAAGCCTGATACTGACTTAGAGACCAATGACAAAGACTTGGGTAGTAAAGAGGGAAGAGTTGAACAGAGGGCTGCTTGGGGAATAGGGATTGTTGACTCAAAAATTCTGATAATTTAGTTGGGACTATTTACAGACTATTTTCAGAGGCTGTGAAGAGGATTATAAAATCTCTGCACAGGAGTACGTTTATACACAATACCAACTCTGGCTAAACCTCTAAATCTGCTGAAATTATCCATTTGTACAGATAGACCACTTATAAAGTTCACTGGGGAGATGGAACTCACATGCCTTCTATCTGTGTGGAGAAATTGCAAGGGCAGTATAGAGCAAGGAAGAGTTTTGGTTGTTTCTCCGGTTTCCCAGTTTGTGGGAGGAAGCAAAGACATTGCTTCACAGAAGGTCTAGAAATTTTTGCAGCTAACTGGGAGCAGTAGAGCCTTTAAAAAACTGAATTTCTGATTATTGTTCTACCCATACTCACAAATAATCCTATATGGAACTGGATGACAGTTTTGGATGATTGAATTTTGATCTAAATAGTGATTTGTTACTGTGGTGATGTTATGTTCCCTTTATTAAAATGTTTGCTGTCACTCAACAGAGAAATTGAAATGAAGGGGTATATGTAGGGAGGCTCTGTAATATAAATAGGGATGGCTTTGGAATAGGTTCATTTTTCTTTTATTATTATAAGCTTCTGAATCAGTCATCAAAACAAGAATTTAATATCTGACATACTAAGACATTTTTATAATTCCTTTAATTTTTTTATAATCCTGAAAACTTTGTAATTATAGCTATCCAGCTATTGATGATAGGTGATCGTCCCTGATGAGTTATGAAAGGGTTACAATCATCCTAGCACAGAAAAGAAACCCCAATATATTTGCTGAATCAATAAGAGTGCATAGTAAATTTTCATGTGAATTTTGGATACATCCAAAGGACTTTATCAAACCAAAGATTATGTGAATGGCAAGACTTGGAAGTGTCTGGAAACTAATCCTTGGTATTTTATTATTTTGTTTTTTGTCTGACTTACTGCATGAGTGAGTGAAGGAGCATTAGACCACTGTCTTTAAGGAGAACATTGGTCATTCCTTATACAATGTTCAGTTTCCAGCTGGAATTAGACAGCCAGAGGAACTTACTGCTAGACTGAGAAAGAATGAGACTGGACCCTCTTGTGAGGATCAGTAAGATGCACTTGTCTTTTACTTAGGTCCTAGTAACCTAATTGCAGCAATGGAGAGGACAGAAATACTTTTTTCAGAAGGGTGCTTGAGATGGAATATGATAGTAATAAAAAGAAAATCATCTTCAAGTATATTTTAGTATCATATAGCTAACACTTTTCATTTTTATTCTCTCAGCTAGAAAGGACATTTCCCCCCCCCCCCCCCCCCAGTAACACTTGTGGCATTTTCAGATAGCAGAGAATTCTGTGTTGTTTTTTTTTTTTTTTTTTTTTTTTTTGAGAGAGAGAGAGATAGTTTTTTTTTTTTAATATTTATTTTTCAGTTATCGGCAGACACAACATCTTTGTCTGTATGTGGTGCTAAGGATCCAACCCGGGCCACACGCATGCCAGGCGAGCACACTACCACTTGAGCCACATCCCCAGCCCCTCTGTGTATTTTTTTTTTTTTTTTTTAATTTTTTTGTTGTTGCACATGGACACAATGCCTTTATTTTGTTTATTTATTTTTATGTGGTGCTTAGGTTTGAACCCAGTGCCTCACACATGCTAGGCAAGTGCTCTACCACTGAGCCATAACCCCAGCCCTCTCTGTGTATTTTTTAAAGACGTGTGGCAGTGGCATTGCTGACTGTTCTGAGCCAGTGTGTGCTGTAAATTGATCACACCTTTTGGCAATATATTTGGCAATATATTTATTTTATTAGGAGGAGGAAGGCAGCCCCTAAGAAGGCAGAGTCTGCGAAGGGAAGTACTAGGGTAGATGTTAACCAGCCCAAGCTCTAGTCCCAAGTCCATCACCCTCCTCTAAAGGTATTTAACCTCCATATTTAGCCTTTGTTTCCTCGTTTACAAATTGTCACATTTATCTGGCTTGCCCGGCTTGCCCACCTTACCTGGTGAATGTGCAGTTCTGACGGCAAAAAGTCTGCACAAGCACTGTTTTCCAGCAGTAAAGCTGGAGTCTAAGATGGTGTGAGGCAGGGCTCTGGTTCCCACCTGGAGGGGTTTCTGCATTCAAGAGAGGTGTGTCTGGACCCAAGAGGCTCTGGAGAAAAGAAAGACATATATTGTTCTTTCTGTGCCATGATGAGGACCTGCAGTTTGAACTGGGTGAAGGACTTACCTTCACCTTTGGAAAGTGTGAATAAAAATTTGGGGGACTGTCAGAACATCCTTTTCGAGGTGGTTTTCTACTCTTCTATTAGGAGGCCATCTGATTTTACCCTTTAGCACCACGGTTCTCTGCCAAGGGAATGAGAAGTGTGAGGGAACAGGTTTTTACAGTTCAGATTCATTAGTTGAAAAGTTTGAATCTTCCAGTATTTGATAAGAAGTTGCCAGAAAATTTTGTGGATAAGGCAGAAATATATTTGTGGTTAGGAGAATATTTTCCCCTTAATCGTTTAAGAGCTGGGTTTCTTTTCCCTGCTACCAAAACTAGGGAGAGAGGAACTTTTGAAGCCTTGTGAATGTTGAAGATAACAGGCAAGTTATATTTTTCTTCTCCAAATTTTCTTCTGGTTTAAATCCTTCTAGCTTTCTTTGCACCTAAAGATAAGATCCAAGGGATATGTTAGGCAGGCAGCAAGATGAAATTGATGTCTTTCTAGCCTTGTGGAAAAGTCTTGCTTCCATCATTTTAAAACTTTTTTTTTCTTTTTTTCTTAATTAAACCCAGTGAATTTACGCATATACTAATGTGGAGTCAGCTTTCTTTGTATAGGATACCTCAATTTGGTACAGTATATAAAGCACCTCATATTAATTTTGATCCCATCACCTTGGTATACTACTTCAAAAGACTTGGATCAAGGAAAAAGGTATTGTATGACTGGAGGTGTGGCCAGTGGTAGAGCACAGCAAGCCTGAGCGCGGGGTTCCATCCACAGCACAGCAAATAAAAGAAAAAGGCTCTGTAATCTCATCTCAAATGTTATTAGACTTTTAAATTAGATTTTTAAAGTCTGAGACAAAAACCAAAAATATCAAAGTGATAAATGTTTAATATTTGCTATAATAGGGCTAACCAGTTAGCCAGCCCAGCACACTGTAATCTCAGCAACTCTGGAGGCTGAAGCGAGAGGATTTTAAGTTTGAGGGCAGCCTGGGCCTTGAGATCCTTTCTCAAAATAAAATAGAATAAAGTGGTTGGAGACGTAGTAGAGTACCCCTGGATTCAATCCCAAGTGCCACACCCCCCCAAAAAAATCAAGTCTCCCAAATATTGCTCAAATAATATTTTGCTCATTATATACATACATTAAAATTTTAAAATTAGTATTCATGTTTTTGTTTTTGTTTTTTTTAAATACTACATTGTATTCAGTACTTATAAGGCAGTTTACATGCTCATTTAATGCTCAGTTGAGGTAAAAACTGTGGTGTATTATAAACTCAGCATTAAAGAAAGGAACCATCTTCAGGAAGAGCAATAATCTGTCTCAGCCTAATAAGTTGTAGAGTCAGAGTCCTCCCTTAAGGTCTACAGTTTTGTTTGTTTTTATTAAAAATAATCAACATTTGCCTTGAAAAACATAAAATACTTACCAAATTATAATATTGATAAAAATGTAAAGCAGAAAAGCAATTACAGTGATGATTCTATTAGACATTTTTAAAAATGCTTAACTTTATGAAAACAAAAGATTATTTTCATTTAAAAAAAGCAAAACATGTTCAGTAGAAAAAATTAGAAAATTTCGTTGAGCAAAAAGAATACAAATACTAAATTCCCAGGCTCTTATTCTCAGTGATTATCACTCCTAGAATTTGCTACACAGCCTTTTAGATTTCTCTCTATGCATGTATATAACTGGTACATAAATTCACAAATACCTGTTATATACTCATGTCAATGAGAACATGATATGCCATTTTGTAACTTGATTTTTTTCCTCACCAGTATATATTGGACTTTTTCTTCTGTTAAGCATTGTTTTGTAACATCTTTAATGGATTGCCTAATTTATTTAGCTAGTAATTTTTTGGTTCCCACATTCAGATACTGACACCTTTTTTCTCATGTAAGTATTATGATGAAATATTTTCTAACAAAATCTTTGTACTCATTTTAAATTATTTCTTTGGAAAATGTCAGAAATGCAGAGATAATTTATTGGTGCATTGTAATTATATATAATAAGTGGGATTCAGTGTGATATATTCGTGCATGCACAAAACATAATTTGATCAATTAAAATCCCTAGTATCTTTCCTTTCCCTCCTCCCCTCTCCCCCCAGCCTGTTCTCTCTCTCTACTCAGTAGTCTCCTATTTTCATGAGGTCCCCTTTTTTTAATTTTATTTTTTTTAGTTATAGGTGGACACAATACCTTTATTATATATATTTATTTATATTATGTGTTGCTGAGGCTTGAACTCAGTGCTTCACATGTGTTAGGTGAGCACTCTACCACTGAACCATAAATCCAGCCCCTAAGTCCCCCTTTTTCCCACTTTTTGCTCTCTAGCTTCCATATATGAGAGAAAATATGACCTTTGACTTTCTGAGTGTGGCTTATTTCATGTAACATTACGCTCTTCAGTTCTATTCATTTTCCTGCAAATGACATAACTTTGTTGTTGTTTGTGGCTGAGTAAAAATCCATTGTCTAGGGGCTGGGGCTATAGCTCAGTGGTGGTGCTTGCCTAGCACATGTGAGCACTGGGTTCTATTCTCAGCATCTCATATAAGTAAATAAATAAAATGAAGGTCCACCGATAACTAAAAAAGTATTTTAAAAAATCCATTATGTATATATACCATGTTTTCTTTATCCAGTCATCTGTTGACAGACAGATTTCATAAGCTGGTCCTGTAGTTTGGCTACTGGGAATTATGCTACTATAATCATTGGTATGCATGTATGACTATAGTATGATGACTTAAATTTTTTTGAATTAAGCACTGAGGAGTGGAATAGCTGGGTCATATGATGGTTCTGTTTCTAGTCTTTAGAGGAACTTCCAGGCTGATTTCCAAAGTAGTTGTACTAATTTACAATCCTACAAACAATGCATAAATGTTTTATATTTCCCATCATGCTCACCAACATTTATTATTATTTGTATTCTTGCTGATAGGCAGTACACCTTTAAATTTGGGGTTAATAGTGCAATTTAACCTTAAAAAACATATTTTTGGGCTGGGGATATAGCTCAGTTGGTAGCATGTTTGCCTCACATGCACAAGGCCTGGGTTCAATCCTCAGCAACACACACACACACACACACACACACACACACTCATATTTATTTAAATTAAATTTTGTTTTTACTTATTAAGATCCTGGGGGTTGAACCCAGGGCCTTTACTTATGCTAGACAAGTCTTACTTATGCTATAGCCTCAGTCCTGAAGTCAGAACTTTAAAAAGTGTATTTGTTTACATTCAGCTTTGCTTATGGTTGGTGTTTTGAGGCTGATAGTTTTCATGACTCTTTCACTCAAGAGACATGACTAAAAAGAACAAATAAAAAAAAGAGATAGTAGACAAGTTGTCAGACAGATGGAGAGTGTCACACACTCCATAAGACTAGAGTGGAGAATGTGTCTTAAACAAATTTGAACTTCCTTTGACTTCCCCAAGTTGAACCATCCACCCCCACCCCCTGCCACCACAGCCACAGGTTTCCCTAACATTGGCAGGGAACTTGCCTCCTGTAGAACCAAGGCCAGCTCAGACAAACTGGCCCCAAAAGAGAATAAAAAGTCAGCCCATCCTTAGTTTCTTCTTCAAATAGACGAATCTTCTTTGTGGAGAGTGACTGAAGAGGTAGGTAGGGAAAAGGGTCACAGCCACTGTCCAAAAGGGTAGAAGTTTCTTTTTCTCTTTATAAAACCCAGTGAATTTAAACATATGTTAATGTGGAGTTAGCTTTCTTTGTATAGAATTCTTCAATTAGGGAGGAGAAAAGGAGAAGGTCCCTTAAGTTATCATTCTTGATTAGTTAGGCTGTGGCCCATGGGTAGTGATGATAAAACAAGTAAGTATAGAAATAAATAAGATGGAGTTGCACAAAGCCCTCTTGAAGTCAGAATTCCTGGATTCCAGGGCTCTGCTGACTAACTGTGTTTTTCATCTCTGGACCTTGGCTTCCTCATCCAGAATGTTGTCCCCACTCCACCCTGTATGTCCTGAATCATTCTGCAGATGGGTCAAATAGATGTACTTTGACCAAGCTCCCAGCTGATTCTTACATAAAATAAGTTTGGGGAAAATCTTGACAGTAATTGAGGGTTTGGATAATGTAAATAACTTACCCAAGGTCTCACACATGGAAAGGAGTGGGGCTTGGACTCCATGTCACACTTATTGGTCATAAAACCCACTTTCTTCACTCAGCTCTGTCCCTGTACTAATGGAGACCACTGACACTGTGTTCTCTTTTAGGCCAAGCTTTTGAGGTTTTCTCCATGAGTGCCATACTCCACTAACTACAGTATGAAATTCACACTTTTTAGAGTTATTTTGAAAGTTCTCCATAGTCTGGAACCATCCAGACTACTACTACTACTATTACTACAAGTACTGACTACCTAGTCATCCACATCACAGACCTCTATCCCAAACCCTTTTCAAACACCTTTCTGTGGGTTCTTGTAGCTTGGGCTCTCTGAGCTGCCCTTTCTCTTTCCTGCCGTCACAATCTTGTCTATCCTTAAAGGTTCAGAGTAGATGGCACCTCTTCCATAGCACTCCCATTCCACTCCATTTAAGAGGAACTGTGCTCTCCTGTGTGTCCTCACAGGCGCTCCTTCATAACTCCTACGTACATGTCTTACTAGTTGGTTCCACATCTATTGCTCACTCACCATTAGTTCTTCAGGATAGGGGCCTGCCTTACTCTGTTGTCCAGAACTTGTTGCAGGATTTTAAAACTGCCATGGATTAGGTTCCTCACTAGTTGTTTGTGGAATAAAATAAGAATTCTTAAACCTCAAGAATGTAAGGTGATCACCAACACAGTTAGCAATCCATATTTAAATGGCAACTCTTAAAAATGTATAAACTCACACTAAATTACAAAACTGAAGTTGAGCTTAGAAACGGAGCACTAATTAGAATTGGAATTGGCATTAGCTATTAGTTTTTACTATGTAGTACATGCCAGAACCGTTCTAAACACTTTTTATGCATTAGCTCATTTAATCCTCAAAATAGCTCAGGGTATCCCTAGTATCCTTGTATTTCTGATGAGACTACTGAGGCACCAAGAGGGTTGACAAAAGCTTTAGATGGGTATAGAGAGCATAAACAAGTCAAGAAATGGAAGGTCAGATAAAGTAGACCATTTTCTCTGCTCACATGACTGATAAGTAGTGGTACATCAATGGGGCCTAAATCTTGACTCCCACTGCAGGGTGCTTTCTGAGCTTCAGTGGATTTCTCATTAGTAAGATGGAAATGATTCTTTAGGTTTTGTGAGGATAAAATGAGATGTTATATGAAATTTTAATAGCCATTTTGAAGTAGTATTGAATGTAGAGTTCAAAGGTGACCAATTAGATATAGACAGAAGGAGATGGATCAAAGATGGTGAGTGTCCCAGCCCAATGAGGAGGGGACAGTATTAATTAAATAGTGAATTTAGAAAGAAGAGTAGGTTTGAGGATAGACAATCATGAGATTAGCTTAGATATTATTCTGTGTTTTCATTCTTATTGCTAAGAAATAAGAAAAAATTAACCAAGATCTAGAACCAAACTCCACCTCTTTTTGACCCATATCTTATTTGATATAAGTCCACAATAAGAAAGCCATATCCACTTACTGGTGAGGATTCTTGGGCCTTGACCAGGACATTGTCTACAAATGAAGAGAATAATGGGATTAATAAAATATTAGCATATGATATTTAATGAAGTCGGGCACAGTGGTGCATGCCTATAATCCCAGCTATTTTAGGCACTGAGACAAATTTGAGGCCAGCCTGGGTAACTTATCAAGACCCTGTCTCAAAAAATAAAATAAAATGGGATGGGAATGTAGCTCAGTTATAGAGTGATTGCCTAGCATCTGTGAAGCCCTGAGTTTGATCCCCAGCACAGCCAATAAATAAAGCAAATAAATATACACATATACATATATGCTTAATGAATGTTCTTTACATATATTTTTCTTATTAAATTCTCAATAGAATACTGTGAAGTGAATGCTATTAATATTCACATGTTCACAGTGAAGAACCTAAGACATCGAGAGATTATTTGCTTGTTTGTACTCCTAAAGTTTAGTTAGTGGTAAAAGGTAAATTCAGAGCCAGGTATCCCTGACTCAGGAGCTGAGAACTAATTCATAAACTATATATAAGAGTGCTGAGAGTAATCCTCAGGCAGCAAACTTTTTTAAGGATTGAAAAGTGACTGTTATGTTTCATTAAATAATGTGAACTGCTAGGTTTTAATGATGGGTTAAATAACAGGTCCTAAGAATACTTGAAAATTTTCTTCTGGTTCATTCAACACATAACTATGTAATTGCTCAATATGTTCTTGAAAATTCTCAGGAAGTATTTGTTAATTGATTGTATCAGCATATTTTTGATAAATGTCTGATTTTCTGCTCACTTCTAGGGGCCCAGTGTCCCCGTGTCTTAAGGACTAACTAGATTAACAGATGTGTGACCAAAGGTTTTGTGACTCCCAGAATCTTTTTGGTAAATGATGCTGCTTTTTATTCCATAAGAACTGAGCATTTACAGGCAAAATTTGCCAAAGAGTGTTGTTTGCACAATAAGCAATTAAAATGTGGGATGTGCTTCACTTTTAGAATCAGTTAGTGGTAATTTTGTGGCATCTTGATGTTAGGGTAAGTAAGAGAAATTAGTTTAGTACTGACTGGAATCATGATCTTTCCTGAGAAGTTGCAACAGTGAGTTTCCTTTAAAAAATGAAGAAACTCTTTTTTTGTTGTTGTTGAGGACACATTTATTGGAAATAATCTTTTTCTTCTTTCTCAAAAGGAGATATCTTTGGGGGGGTGTTGTTTAAAATAATACATTTTTTTTAAAAGTCAAGGGAAAACCCATAGTAGAATTGGAAAAACAACAACAATAAAAAGTACCTGCATTTCTGTCATTCAGATATAATGGGTTCATTTTGACAAACACATTTACAGACTTTGAGATATTGTTTCTGCATCTGTACCTGTAATACAAGCATTTATATGGGTCATATTCTGTTGTAAATCATTTTGTTTTTATAAAAAATATTTTGTATGTGCTCATTTTTCTATGTGAATATAGATCTATATCATTAGTTTTAATGTCCAAATGCCATCCAATTTTAAGAATATTTCAGTTTATTAGATTTTTATCCTCAGTTATGGATGTTAAGATTTTTTTAATCATTTGTTTTAATTAATGTTACAATGAAACCATGTTAAAAATGTACTTATGTGGCTGGGGATATAGCTCAGTTGGTAGAGTACTTGCCTTTCATGCATAAGGCCCTGGGTTCAATCCCCAGCACCACACACACACACACACACACACACACACACACACACACACATAATGTTCTGTCAATTGCAATTTCACATCTTCTTTGATTTATCAGTTTCTTACACATAACACTATAAACAATTCTGATCAACTGCTCTTGAAATAATGGTTCAAAACTACAACAAAATTACGATACTTCTTTATTTCTTTATGCTTGCACAACTGTGATCTACCTATCAGTTGTTGTGTATACAACTAGATACTTAACATAATACTTTCCATCATTAGTTTGGTGGCTTATTATTATTATTTTGGCACTGGGGATTGAACTCAGGTACTCTTAACCACTGAGTCACACCCCCAGCCCTTTATTTTTCATTTTGAGGAAGGGTTTCATAAGTTGCTGAGGCTGGCCTTGAACTTGCAATCCTGCCTCAGCTTCCCAAGTCACTGGGATTATAGGCATGTGCCACCATACCTGGCTAGTTTGGCTCATTATGTACATTTTATTTTAGGAAAGAAGATGGTAGTGAAGCTCTTTGACCTTTGTAGCATGGTGCAATAACCAGAAAGCCCCTTGTATTCCAGTTCACTAATCAGAAGAGCATATCTGTTGCTGTAGCAGTGTCTGAATTAACCCTGTGGCTTAGGGTTAAGGAGGTTCCTGGCAGAATGAAGACAAACACCAAAGAATGTTTATTTGAGGAATGATTTATCATTCATCCCTTAAGTATTTGTTGAAGGTACTTGTTTATAAGTACTTTCATTGTGGGTGCCTGACCATAAAGGCAGTCACTACCCTCAAGGAGCTCACGGTATACTAAGAGAAGACTTTTGTAAATGCCCGCCGAATGCAGAGCGAGCAGGAGGTGCATAATAGCGCAGGGATGCAGGAGGTGGGGATGGAGGTTAGCCAGGTCACCCTGGAGTGCTGCAGCCTACTAGGGCAGTTTCAGAGGGCTAGTTTCTATATCATTTGTTCTTTACTTGCTCTTACTTCAGTGAATCCCTTTAGAAGCATAGCAGAGAATATTCGATTTACTTGTTGAAAAATGGTGCGTGCACAACTCTGTTTCGGCTGAGCCAGGATAGTTGCTTGATAAATACTTTGTTAACTTAAAAGGCCATGAATATTAAGGAACCTAAGATTGTTAAAGAACTTAGAAATGTTTGCAGAGACTTGAATGAACAAGGTTGTAAGTATTACTGCACGTTGACTGGCAGTAGCTACTGTGTCCCTGTTTCATTAGTACTACCACCAGAAACCTTTACTTTTAACTTGCTTTGTGTACCTTTAAACCACCTTTTTAATGGTGATTGTCAAACTTGACTATGCTAATAATTGGGCAGGCTAAGAATTGGGCAGATGGTATCTCACGAAGGCAGAGAGGTTTCCAATTACATATATTGTGCAGTACTCTGTGTCTTCAATGCCGGAGCCTAAATCCAGGGTTCAGATACCAGCTGCAAAATGGGAAAATTACTTTAACCTTTTTGTTTCCATTTCTTCATTTGCAAATATTTTGAAAAACATTTTATATCCTAAATATAGCTGGAAACATAGCAAGAAATGGCCTTTTAAAGAACAGTATTACTTGGTTACCACAGAGAGCAGATATTTGGTCAAGATCCATGTCAGGGAATCACTGTACTTCTAGGAGTAAGGGGTCCCCATAGGTCTGTGAATTGCAAGCTTGAGGACACTTGATTTCATGTCTTAGATACTATTTAGTGAATAATGTGAACCTAAAACCAAAGTTAAATAATGAAGATTATGCTAACTAGCTTTTATAAAGGATTCTTATGTATCTAATTGGGATAATTAGTCAGAGATTAAATTTTTCTCAAAAAGAAATGTTCCCTCCTGAGATGGCTGGTATCAGGAAAGAATTCTGAAGCTTCTGTGTGGTGGAAGAAATGTGACATTTAACCTACAGGAGAAGATGGTTCATCATTCAGGCACATCGAAATGCTTATTTTTGTTTTTATTTATTATTAACAGTTTTTAAGTGAATTCACTAATGTCTAATGTAAAATTTAAAAATTGACTACCTGAGAAAAACATTTAAAAACTTTAAAAAAAAATGAACTTCTGTTCCTAATCTTACAGTGGGAAAAAATACTGATATAATTAGACAAGGTATTGACTAGCCATATGTCCTTGAAGAAGTTCCTAACTGCTTCCAGTCTCATTTTCTTCTCTGGAATGGGCTCATAACAAAGTGTTGTTTCTTACATAGATTAAGGGAGGTACAGTCTAGCCAATGTGCCTCTGTTTAAAACCCTTGGGCTTGGGCTGGGATTGTAGCTCCGTGGTAGAGCACTTGCCTAGTATGTGTGAGGCACTAGGTTCAATTCTCAGCACCACATACAAATAAATAAATGAAATAAAGGTTCATTGACAACTAAAATATATTTAAAACAAAACCTTGGCCTTCTTGGAGCTGGCTTGGATAAGGAAACACATCTGCATCTCTGGAGTGAGTTTCATCAGTACCGACATCATCAGAATTTACCTCAGTGCTTTGGCAGAGGGGGGTTTCTCTGCTCTAGAGATGAAGCAAGGTCTGTTGGTATGGGAGAGGTGGAAGACTGACCCAGTACTGCTTTTGTCTGGCACTGAGAGAGCATCTTCTGCCACTAGCAACATTTCAGGGGCCCCAGAAGTGCAGACTTGTCATACCAAGCACCATCTGGACATCTGACTTGAATCCATCCACTGGTTAAGCTGCTTGCCCTGGGAGGTCTGCCTTCAGAGAAGCCACTGTAGCTCCTCCCTGCCTTCCTCCTTTTCTCACCCCAGTCCAGTCCTGGAATTGCTTGCCCCAGGACTCATCCATGTGCTTCATTTTCTTGAGTAAACATGTTGGTGTTTGGGAGTCACAAGACGGCTCCATGGACAAGGGTGGAGACACAGGGCAGTTTTACTTATGGAGAACAACATGTGTCTAGGAGTTTTGGCTTTTTTGGGGGGGGGGGCTGGGGGGGCGTTATTCACTTATGCAGTCTGTAAATATTTTTTCAGTGGTTACTTATTTTTTTAATTTTATTTTTATTGAGACATAAAAGTCACATGCCATACAGTTCACCCATTTATCACAGACAGTTTGTTGGTTTTGGTTATTTACAGTTATGTAACCATCACCACAGTTGATTTTAGAACATTTTCTTCACCTCAGAAAATAACCCCATGCCCATTAGCAGTCATACCCTTATCCCCATTCCCTCAGTGCCCACCCCAGGCCTAAGCAACCACTAATCTATTTTCGAACTCAATAGATTTCCTTGTTTAGGAATTATATGTACATATAATGTACCTTTCTTTGTGACTGGCTTCTTTTATTTAGCACAGTATATTCAGAGTTTGTCAGTGTTGTTGTGTGAATTAGAATGTCATTGCTTCCTACCTACCCTGGCTCTTCATGGCTTCACCTGCATCCCCAAAGTGAGATCTCTCTGATGCAGGCGGAAGTATCAGTGCAGTGAGGAAAGGAGTTGGTTTAGTCCGATTGGGGTGGAAGGAAAGTCAAAGTCCAATCGATATGTCACACATTGAAATCATCAATGAGAACTTTTTTTAATTGTAGATACTTATAAGTTAGAAAGTTTGGCCATTTTATAATTATTTATGAACTATATACCTGAACTACATAATTATCTATTAACTCAATTACAGTGTACCCTGATGTCAATGTTTATGGGTGTGAATGGAAGCTAAAATTTTTTACGTCACAGAAAGTGGATAATTATTTTGATCAACTTCTTGGCTTGTCAAGTCTCATTTTAGGTCTAAACAAGCTCTTTTTTTTTTTGGGGGGGGGAGCACCAGGGATTGAACCCAGGGGGCACTTAACCATAGAGCCACACCCCCAGCTATTTTATTTAGAGACAGGGTCTTACTGAGTTGCTTAGGGCCTCGCTGAGTTGTGGAGGCTGACTTTGAACGCTCCATCCTCCTGCCTCAGCCTCCCCAGCCCCTGGGGTTATAGGCTTGCACCACTGCACCTGGCTAAACAGGCTCTTAATGAGATGATATTAGAGGAAGAATGTCTGTCTTTGCATGTTGTCAGTGTTTGCATTATTAACATCACTTCAGCTTGTCCAGCATTCCTTGACCATCGGACATCAAGAGCAAATGGGGGCCCCAGTGACAATTGTGTGTTACATATTTTTGTGGAGTTTAAAATTTTTCATGTGAAAATATATATTAAAATAGGAGCATTTTCATCCTGCACTCCAATGGATAATACTGTGTAATCTTTGTGTAGTATATTACAGCCCAATGCTCTAGACTGGTGGTTGGAGAATCATATTCTTACTTGTTCTGATAAGATACTTATAATAATCTAGTTGTTTTAGGTTTCATATGAAGGGTTTTTATGAGACCGGGAAACTATACAGCATTCACAAGACTACTCTTTTTGACTGGTTGGGTCGGTGGTTCTTTGCTGTTTTGGTTGCTTGCAGATTGTATAGGATCACCTGGGTTTGCTGCATGGCAGGCTGTGAGGCTGTACCTGGGTAGCCCAGCTGGATTACATCATTTGAGATTGTCCTTCACACTGACTTTGTGGTGTCTCCTACTTAGCCTTCTTGTGGTCTTGCCCCCTAGCAGCTGTGTGGGAATTCTGCTGCCTTCCTTCCCCCTGGATTAGATGTCTGCACTAGGGTGCTTGAAATTTTAAACCAAAAATGTACTGTGTGTGAAAGTGATGAAACTGCTTGAAAAGAAAGCTCTGTGCTATGGAGACAGTCTTTCGTGAGCATATTGAAAATTGGGCACTGTCCAATTCTTGACATATCCTTGTGGGTCTTGATGGTCTTCCCTATTCCCCAGAAGGATCAGCCACATAAGAAGCTGTTCACTTGCCTTGGAATAGACAGGAGGGCAGTTGGAAATCAATTCTAAATATAAGGACTGTTTCTTTAACAGGAGTCTGTGACCAGCTTTGTTCTTCACTGAAGAAATAACCAAAGGAAATGGGCTTAAATTGTTGCAAGAATTTAAGTTGGAAGAATTACTTCAGAGAGAGGGATTAATAAACATTGGAATGGTTTATCAAAGGAAAGCATGGAATCTGATTATTTGAAGGTTTTAGGAATAAATGTTTGTTTATGTGAAGTGATTGAAATGCCTCACCTGGAGGGATCCCAGACTGTGGGCTGTGCCTGGGACCCCCGTCTCCGCCCAGCCTGCCTCCCCGACTCCTCACCTCCCAGGCAGTTTTATTTTCTTTTCAGTAAGCAGCCTAGGAACCCTCCAGGTCCTTCAAGAGATTATATTCCTTCCTGAAGGGAGAAATAAATGGGCCAGCATATAGATTATGGTATATAACGAGTCTCCTGTGTATTATTATAGTGTTGTCACCTCAGTACTCAATTATGGCAATTTTTGCTGAGGGGCAGTCTTAGGCGTGTGTGGAGCCCAGAGCTCCTCAGACTCTGGAAGCTTTTAGTCTGTCTCTGCTTAGCTTTGCCGTGTTTCTCTCAAGGTTGGTTGCTGAGCAAATGGTGCTGTCTTCTCTCACATGCTGTTCAAGTTCTAAATTCAGGTTTCTGTGAGGAGAATGCTAAAGAACACCGGCTGGAAAGGGTGTAGGAAAAACTGATGGCTTGTCTGTGAGCAGGGGCCCTGGCCTAGGCTCAGCCAGCCGTGTACTGAACTCTCCTTAGGTGTGAATGAGAGCCCAGGATGCTTCCAGTGACTGTTTTGCTTGTTACTTTGTGAAAGAAGGCTAATGACAGAATCACAAAAGAAATGGCTTTTGCCTGATAATGTGAAATTAGATTGGGGCCCTGGGATACGGAAAACGTAATAAGCTTATAAGGAATGCAATCTAGAGAAAAATATCTAGTAACACTGGAACTTATTTCAGTATTTTCTGAAGATGGTAAAATTAAGGAAAGATGGCATTTTACCAAAAGCAAAAGATTTAGACTTTGAAATGTCATGATTCACATTTTCTGGCTGAATGTTGCTTTTGCAATTCCGAATTTGTGCATCTTTCCCCTAAAACAACGAAATACAAAAATCCAACAAAACAAACATCAAAACTGCAATCCAGTAAACTGAGGTAGGAAGGCTGCTAAAAAGTTTTCTAGTTCAAAGATAGGAATTGGTGTGTATATACTTTGTATACAACCAGAGATATGAAAAAATGTGCTCTATATGTGTAATGTGATTTGTAATGCATTTTGCTGTCATATATAAATAAAAAATAATTTAAAAAGTTTTCTGGTTCATGCAGTTACAAATTTTTCAAAGAAAATTTACAGTTGGGTACCTTACAACCAGGTTTGTTGATTCAAAATCCTGTCAAACAAAGGCAGCTTTTGTTCACCAATTACTTGGTGTTTCAGAACTAAGAGGTTTTTCACAGAATGAAAAGAGACAGTTATTTCAGTCATTTCTTCAATGTCAGTAAGTTTTAGAACTTTTGACTTGGAACAGTAAGACACTGATGGTTCATTGATTGCTGTCTATATAAACAATAATAAATCTACATGGAAAGGAGACTTTTATTAAATGAGGTGCATTTAATCTGGTAAATTCCTTTAAATTTTTCTTTCCTGCTCTTTCATCGTAAAGTCTTGTCTTTTCATTATATTTGGAGTTTCTGTACCAAACTATATATGTTAATTGGGGCAGGCATTTTCTTTTTCTTTTCTTTTTTTAAAAAAAATAAAACATTTTTATTTACTGCAGGACATTAAGGATAGGAGAGGAGAGAGATGTTCCATTTAAGGGGGAGGCATTTTCAAAAGCAAAAATTTAATATTGAATTGGATTATCAGATTTTCTTACTAGAGAAAGGAGGAAACTGGACATAAATAACATATGTATAACACTAGAGATAAACTGTAATGATTTATGGTTGACTTGCTTTTCTTTGTTGATTCTAAATGTTGTGACATTATTTATATAGTATATCTAATAATAGAGTCCATGTCTCCTTGTAGAAAAAATAGTTGCAGTCATATTTTTCCATTTTAGGAAAACATAAAATACTGGTATTGATGTATTTTGGTTATTATGTCCTTAAGAATTTTCATGGCTTGAGCTTGATTCATATGTCAAGGTGTGATCCTGGCAGACTGGTTTGGTTTGCATCTCTGCATCTGGAGCCAGAATTAAAAACCTCCCTTGACTTTTCTGCTCTTCCTCTCCTGTCAATAAGGAACCATGCATTTACAATTTCCCAGATAAACCTGTGATTTATTAAAAATGCAAATGTCTTCTCTGCTTGGTTGATGGAAAAGGGAGCAGGTGAGGGGGAGGGGCAGGTCTTGAGCTGCTCTGCAGATTCACCTTGCATCAGGTGTCTGCAAAGTTGTCAGCCCAAATGCGGGTTAGAGTTCCTTTCCCAATTGGAATCACTTACCCCATCGTTTTCATTTTACCCTTTTAGCTTGAAAAAGTGTGTATTTAGCCATCAGTTCATTTTGTGTGGTCTGAGTTATAAAAGGCCCCTGCTGGTTTTTTCCATATGAAAAACATGTTTTTCATTTGTGGAAACTTATATGATTTTTTTTGCCTGGGATTTCTTTTGTGCTGCTTTAAATTAAAAGCAAATGTATTTCCCTCCCCTTCGTTCTTGCTTCCCCACCCCCATCTTTGCATGTTCCAATTACAGAGTTGTGAAAATAAGTCATCTTTCGGCTTTTGTTACTTTAAAACAGCTATCGGTGATGTCAGAGTCAATACTAAAAGCATTAAGAATGCTGGCAGAATGTAATGCAGCTGCAATCCAACATGATGCTGGAAATGGGGTTGAGAGCATAAAGGCTTTCCATATTCCCAGGGCGCACAACTGCTTGCGGCCTTGGCTTTGATCTCTTCAAAGGCTGCTGCCTCCTCCTAGATGGAGAGACTTGGCTGCCACTCGCTTGCATTGAAAAAAGGCAGAGGTCTCTATTCAGGCAGAAATCAATCACTGTGCAGAAACAATTATGTGTAATTCAACCATCATGAAAACAGGACGAGATTACGGGTTTGTTACCTGAGTGACTGTGTGGAGACGGGGAGCAGAGAACACTGGAGTCCTGCTGACATGCCACATCTTGATGACAATTATAGACATATGAATGATGTTGCGGGCGGGGGAGGCACGATGACAAATGCTGGTCACGCTGTCCAGCAGAGCAGAAAATGAGGTTACAATTGGGAGATAATGTTTGCATATGTAACCATATTTCAGCAAGCTGAACAACTTCGGGGAATAGACCCTTAAAAAACTCTTGTGGATATTTGTATAGATACAAAGATTAGCCTGGGACTTTGCCATTAGCTAAATTAAAGACAAAAATTATCCAAATAATTTGAGGATCATACTGGGAAAGAAGAAGACAGTGACTTTAGTTTTGGGTTATCACGTTTGCTCATTTGGAGTATACACTGCCAGTACCGAACTCTGAAAACACAACTAAGTTTCCAGCCTAATCTGTGTGGGTCTGTTGTTAAACATAATCTGGTTCAGGCACAACATTTTTGTTTTGAATCTGTTAATCTGTGGCATAGAAGCTTTATGTGTTTTTCATCTTTTTGGGGAAATGATTTTTGTCAGTTGTACCATCTTCCCTTGTTCTCATGGGTTATTTTTCTAAAGTAGGCTTCTGAAATGTGTTGAAGTTTCCTTTCATTGTGAATAAAAGCAAGGCTTTTTTTTCTGGGTAGGAAATAACTTTTTGCTTCAAGTAGAAGTGTATTTAATCTCAGAGCCCTGGCACGCAAAGCTGTCGAGGCATTTATTTTTGCTTTAACTTGCTCTTGTCACCTAACAAAGGCGTAGGAGTAACCTCGCACTTTGCTAGCTAGCCCGAGTGTTGGGGGGGCGTAGGGGGTGGCGTAAGATGAAAACCTAGATGGCTGATTATAAAATGGTATCGCTGCTGCTCAGTTTGATACCCAGGCCCCGGGTTTACCTTTTATGCCGCTCCAGCTTAGACATCAGAGGCGTGAGAGCTGCTTTGAGTTACAGATCTTCAAACAATAAGTCAAAACAAAAAATCAATCCCCTCCGGTCCCTGGGTGCAGTTATCGAAAGATAAAAGAGAAAAATAAAGTTATGCTAAAGCAGATAGAGGAGAGGAGCAGATATGCCAAGGAAACACGGAGGACAAGTGCAGAGTTGAAGTGGGCCTCATGTGAGCCAACATCAATGAATTTTTATCTTATCAAAAAGTTTTAGGGTTGCCAGTTCTTTTCAGACTGGATCCAGTCTGCTCCAGGGCTGCCTGGAGCATTGGCTTTAATAAAGTTGCCTTTCCCCATCCTTAAACATAACCACATAGGAATTAGATTGCATTTCATTCAAGGTATAAAAGTTGCCACAGACTTCAACAGCAAATTAGAGGTTTTGATAATCCCTTGATATTTTGAATATAAATTGAGGGGTGTGTGCATATGTGTTTATATATATATATATATATATATATATGTTTATTGAAAGCTGAGATTTACATGAAAAGTAAGGCAAATCTCTATAGTGTATATTCTTTCTTCATGCCAAATTTCTAAGGAGAACTGGAAAGCCCCCTGCATTCTTTGTGAGGTAAGAAGTCTGTGTTTTTCCTCTGTTTCTTGTGGGTTATGTCAGATATTTCTGGAGATTAACTATCTGAAGCAATTTGGCCAAAATTTGATGCATGAGCCAGTGTGAATATTTTAAGTCCAAATTGCAGTTTAAAAAAAAAAAGACTTGTACTTTTAGATTTTGTTATGGAATGGTAACTGTTTTGCGCAATGATTTTTAAACTGTGAACATTTCTGAGATTATCCAAGATGCAGTTGCTTCATGAGCCTCCCGGAGGTCTTGCACAAAGTGCAGCGTGGGTCTCATTCCCATTCTTCCCTTTGGCTCTTCCTTATTATCCTTGCTGGTAGGGTAATGCTCCTGAGTGTCTGTGCACCACCCAGCATGGGGGCACGGGCTCTGCATCCACCTCTGTAAGCACTGCAGAGCCCCGTCTGTGCTTTGCTGTGAATCTGCTGGACGTGGTCATACTTCACAGCCCTATGGAATTTCAGTTTCTAGGTTTTAAGAGAGAAAAGAAAGTTTGCTTACTATTGCAGAACTAGTTGCCCTTCTGTATATAAACTGTAGTTCATCATTTGAGTAAAACCATTGTAACTTTCATTTGCATAAAGTCAGATGACTCACTGTTTTGAAAATTAAATAAACGCAAATGAGAAACAACCAGGCACTGCTGAGTGCAACTTTTATTTCCTACTGTAGAGTTAATGAGCAGAATAATGGCAGAGCCCGTTCTGCACATCTAAGACATTGTTTTTTAACTATTAATGAATGTGCATTACTGTAAACGTGGAAACTTAGCAGTATGTACTGTGGCCCCTGAGAGAAGTGGAATGGAGATTCTTTCTGTATTCTTAGAATTAAGCTGTGGTAGGAAATCTCCATCTGTATTTTTAGGTCTTTGTCCTCTGACTGTCCTTCAGGCTGGGTTCAGCTAGCATTTCCACTCCAGTCTCCCTCCACCATTTCCTATCCTTAATCCCTTCTTGTTATCCTTCCAGGCTACTTAGAGGATGTTGTTGTAAGTGGCTTCATGTTGACATGCAAGGAAGGAAGTGGGACAAGGCAGTATACGTGGCACATAGGTACCCTGCCTCAGCAAGCTCCCTTCTGTCCTCTGTGGAAGCACCTTTGAATTCCTGACATTCACAGCCCTAAATTCTGAACTCTTTAACTTAATATAGACAGTGGCAGCTCCAAGAGGGTGGGGGTGGTGGGAGCAAGAACCTCAAGCACTCCCAATAAACAACTCTGCTAAGCATTCTTAAGGTATAACATCTAATCCCTTGTTCTAACCAAATTGCTGTTTTAAAGTCCCTTTTCCTAATGCTAGGAACCCATGTTGGGGTGTGTGTGTGTGGGGGGGGGGATGTACGCATGCACACATGCACTTGTACTTATAAAGCAGTGTTTAAAGTGCATGAGTTGGACTGCCTGTACTCAACCCCAGCTCTACCACTTAATAGCTGTGGGGCCTAATGCAAACTATTTACAAATTCTAATTCTCAGTTTCTTTATCTGTATGGGAATAATAGTAGCTACCCATGGGCTTGTGCAAATGCAAAGCATACCTGATATTTAGGTGCTAATAAATGTTAGTTCTTGTTGAAAAAGACAAATCTGTTCATCATGTAATTAAATTTTTGCTATCACTTTGTCACTGACTTTTTTTTTTAAGAGAGGACTTTATTGTTTTTGTTTTTATGTTGTGCTGGGGATCAAACCCAGTGCCTCACAAATGGTAGGCAAGTGCTCAGCCACAACCCTGGCCCCTGTTACTGACCTTTTTTGGAATATGGCCTCAATTATTTATGCATGTTGGGTATATGAATTTCCATGTTTGATCCCAGAGTAGAGGTCTCAGAGAGTGATGGGGGAATGTTGAGGCCAGCGTGTCTCGTCTAAGCCTGTATTTCTATTGAAGAAGCAGAAGATAGAGGTTTGTTGTTGGTAGGTCCTAAGGGCTGCATGACTGTAAGAGAAATATGCATGGCTGACTCTTAGGTTTCAATAATTTGGAATTTAGGAAAGCAGTACAACTGTGATTTACATTTCCCCTAGCCTTTTTCATTTACTAAGGGAAATTAGCTGTCTTTCATCAGAAAAATGTTAAAATTACATGAATGTTAACTTTTGGCATATTATGTATAGTTGGATATATTCTAGATAATATTAAGATTTTATTAATCTATGCATATGTAGCTCACGAGCATTTGGAATGGTTAAAAGGAAAGCCAAATATTTTAAACTACAAGAAAATGAGGGGCTGGGGATGTGGCTCAAGTGGTAGCGCGCTCGCCTGGCATGCGTGCGGCCCTGGTTCGATCCTCAGCACCACATACAAACAAAGATGTTGTGTCCGCCAAAAAAAACCTAAAAAATATATATTAAAAAAAAAAAAAGAAAATGAGTTAAGGACCTAAAATGTATAATATTTGGGATATGGTGGATGGAGATGAGCAAGAGTCAGGTTAACAGATTATTGAAGGCCTCTGGGATGAAACTGGATGGTGGAATGCAGAGGAACCAACATCTCCCTTTCGGCCCTTGGGCTTGTGTTCTTTGCTGCCAGCCCCATGACTGCAACCTGCAGGTCAGTGCTGCTGCTCTCACCTCATAGCTTCCAAACTGAAGATCTAAGTTACAGTGTGAATGTAGCTTTATGATATTTAAAATGTTACTTGGGCTTTGTTTTAATTTTTTGAGAGAAAGAGAGAGAATTTTTTAATATTTATTTTTCGGTTTTGGTGGACACAACATCTTTATTTTTATGTGGTGCTGAGGATCAAACCCAGCACCCCGCGAATGCTAGGCAAGCGCGTTACCGCTTGAGCCACATCCCCAGCCCTGGGCTTTGTTTTAATAGGAGAAATCACTACCTTTAATAATTTGTGTCATTTCATTAAAAATGTTGAAAAATAACTGTGTAAAGACCTGTTTTATTTTTAGCTTCAAAATTCTGTGCTTTTTGAAGAACAATTCTAATTAATTAGGGGAGGAGCACCAAAATATATTTTAATTGATATTGGAGTCAATTTAAAAATGTTTAAAATTTTTTTGACAAGCCTAGAGAAACCTAGTCTAGATGACTTTATCCTTAACAGAAGTTGGACCAGAGAACTTCTCAGAAATTTAAAGGAAGACTTAGAGCTCTTATGGGTAGCAATGTAATTTTCAGTGACTATATACCTATATATAATAACTTCATCAATTATAGGAGTTTATTTCCCTTTTGCCCTCAGATATTTGGTATTTAGAACACTATTTTCAAAATCTTAAACATAATAAGATACATAATCACAAACATTCATATTTTCTAAAGAAAAAACTTTATTGGGGGGAAAATGACTCTATTATTTAATTTTATTATTCATGCATTCTAAGAATTAAATAGGATGTTGTCTACAACAGGTAAATCATAACTCTAATTGAGCAGTTTTAAGACCCCTGTAAGGCAAACTGTAGTATCCAATCATATGTATTGCTGAGGTTCCTGGATTTAGGGTTGGGCATCTAAATAATGGGATTGTTACTGTGCAGCAGAATAACTGAAGTTATTAAAATGTTTAAAATTAGGAAATTTAAGGAGATGCATGAGATGCATTTTTTGTTGTTGTTATAAGTATTGGGATGCCAATAATGTACTGTATAGAACATAAATACCTGTTAATAAATAAATAACAGGTCTTTGCAATACTGGGAATTAAACCTAAGGGCACCCTACCACTAAGCTCTACCCCCAGCCCTTTTAACTTTTTATTTTCAAGGCCTAACCTAGCATTGAACTTCCCCATCCTCCTGCGTCGGCCTTCCAGGTTGTCTGTACCTGTGCCCAGCTGTATGCCAATGCTACATGGAAATTTTATAGGTGAGGGTTCCTGTGGAATTTAATGATGTTTGCTTATGGGCTTTAGAAAAGATGAACTATGCTTCATAATTTAAAATTTTTAAAACATAACCTGAAAATTGTTTTTCACTTGAGTTCAGAGTTTCCCTTTTTTCTTCTCTTTGTCTACCATGTCTATTTTGTTTTTCTGTCTAAACTTCAACTCCTGAGGATTTAATTCTTTTCACCGCATTGTGACCTTCCTGTGAGCAGTTGTTCTGCCTCTGGCAAAATAAAGTTTTGTTCCCTTGGCCAGTTTGGCCATTTTGTGATGGATTTTCTTTAGGAAGGGTAAGGAAGAAGCCAGCTCAAGCAGTTTGAGTCATTTACAATGTGCTGTACATTTCCCATTTGGGCCTTTGGGCAGGGTGAGAGAGGAGAATGAAGCTTCCCTCCCCCACCCCCACCCCACCCCCCAAAAAAGCTCCTTGGAGTCAGCCCACAGGGTCAGAGGAAGGAAGGTTGAAGGAATTGCAGATCCAAGCTGATGAGCCCCTGAAGGACACAGTGGATAATTACCTACACTAGATGGCTGGAGGAGGGCGACAAGTCTCCACTTGCCTAAAAATATCTCCCCTGCTGGCAGTTCATTGAAATGTCACTCAGCCAGCTCACTTGCCCCCAGTTCCCACTGGGAGAGAGAGGCTCTCTATAGACAGAGCTGGCCTTGTCCACTACCGGCCCCTGCTCAAGCCTGCATGATAGACGTGGGTCAGGAAGGGCCTTGGAGGCCAAGTGACCAGTAGACAGCATTTTACCTCACCCGAGGATGAAGCCAATTCTAAGAGTAACTCCCTCACCATCATCCTGAAACCCAGCTAGTAAGGGTACCTGCATTTTAGGGCTAAAATAAAGATAAATGGAGTCAGCTCCGTATGTATATTACCTTGTCTCCTTCCTCCCCACCACCCACTTTACTTTTCCCAGACAGAACTACCATTCTTAGTTCTTACAGGCTTTCTGGTTTCAAAACTTACTCTCTGATCCCCCCTTCTCATTGCCTTTCTCTGTTTGGGTTCAGCAAAAGCTTGGGTTTTGAACTATACTTAGCTTTTCCGATTCCTCAGGGAAGACTGGTCTGTGGGGACCCTCCGCTGGACACTAGAGTTCAATTAATGTAGCTGCAAGTTTAAGGGTTTTAATGGCCTCTAGACACTGAGACTCAAAGTAAATTTTGGGCAACTAAAACTTCTATCTTCTTCCAATATATTGATCATTGAACTCATCAATTGGGAGAGTTTTTACACTAATCCATATTAAATACCCCCACCTCAGAGTCACTTGGTTGTTTAGACATTTGGGGTCTTTCTGAATCCAGTGATGTAGTGTCACTTATTTTCTTTTTTAAAAATTTTTATTTTTAAGTTGTAGATGGACACAATATCTTTTTTTTTTAAATGTGGTGCTGAGGATCGAACCCAGGGCCTCGCACGTGCTGGCGAGCATTCTACCGCTGAGACACAACCCCAGCCCAGTGTCACTTATTTTCTTGTCATTGGGGCATCTGTATCCTCTTTAAAGTAATCATGTAAAATGTGTGTAGAGACAGAGCTAAAAACAGACCTCCTGAGCCTTTCACCCAGATGGGTTGGTTGTATTAGACGTGTTTTAGTTAAACTATAGGCTAAGAATCCTGAATCTGCCTTTGTCTTGCTCTGTAATCTTAAACAGTTCACTTCAGGGTCTTAATTTCCTCCCGTATAAAATGATCTCACTGCGCAGAGCAGCGCAGGGATGGGGCCTCCTGTGAATAAATCATCCCGAGGAGCCCAGCACATCCTAGTGGCTACACGATTTCCCTCTCTTGTATTTTGAATCCTTCCTCGTAATTTTGAAGTGTTGCAGTAACGATGTCACCCCTTAGCTTCACAAGTCTTCTCTTTTCTAGGATGGAGTGCCATTCTTTGGATGGCTCCTGTACCCTACTGCACATTTGGATGAGTAGTTGGGCTTTTCCCTCGCCCTCTTTCCTTACGCTGGATTTACGTATTAGTTGACAGATAATACAGAAAACTGGCCTATGGGGAGCCACCTTCAGGTAGTTGAGGGACTGCTGGTGTGGAGGAGAAAGTAGACTTACTGGCATATTCACTGAAATCAAAACAATAACAGGTCCACAGTCCTTTATGTATAAATTTGCAATTGAAAGATACCTGGAAATGGAGTTTCTTGAAAATTTGGTGACAAAATTCACCTGTAATGGGAAGTTATTTATACTCTGTTCTCCTGACTGTGAGTACTTAACATGCTTCACTCCTAAAATATAAATGTGTTTGATTATAGAGTGCTGCCTTGGATCCCACTGGGGACAATATATAATATAAAGAATGTGTGTCATGTTACTTTTCTAAAACCTGAAATTTTAAGTTACGATGTATGGCTTCAAGGGTTTCAGGTGAGAGATTATGTGGGCCTGTATCAGTGGTTAGATAGACATCTTGACGAGACAAATGCCAGCCTTGTTTAAAGAAGATTTCTCACATACTTGACAATAAAATGAGATTATTTTCCAATGTGATGACTTCTCAAAGATGATTCATGGTAGGGGTTTGGAGGTGCTGTGAAACTATTTAAGGATGTTGTCAGAAAAGTTTATTGAGTAGGAAACTGGACCTCCAAGGTCTCTTCCAACCTTTCATTTATTAACTTAAAAGATAGTTCAGCTCTAGGCAGATAAGGCTCCAGCAGGAGTTTCTCTGGGATAATGAACCATAGCCCTGGCCCATTCTGAGAATTAGGATGTAAACTGAACAATAAGGCACCCTGCTGGTGACACAGGCTCCTTATGGAGTAGGAGCTGTCATCGCTTTCTATTTATTACCTGTGTCTCATGGTTACATAGTCACTGCAAAGTTTAAATACTGGTTGTATGATGAACTTCCATTTAAGAAGTTGATCTTACCTGGTTGGTTCTCCAAGTGAGGTTCCCAGATCATCATCACCTGGAGACTTCTTAGGTGAGGGCTGAAAAACCTGTGTTTTATTAATCTAACCAGGTGATTCTCAGGCATGCAAATTCAGCATTAGTGACTAATCTTCATGAAGAAGCACTTGGAGGAAGCCATGGGTCTCAAAGCATGGTTGGGAGAGAGGCCCAGGTTCCTCTGTGTCAAGATGCTCTCCCAATAGGGCTGTAAATGAGGCTTAAAATGCAAGGAGGACAACAGGAGAAGAATAACAGTGTGACAGTGATAAAAGAGGCTTTTTTATGCTTTGTTTTGCTTTAAAAGATGGGTAGGATTTTGAGGGGTATGGAATGGGTAGGATTCCTCGGTGAGGAGAAAGATCAGTTTTATCTCCTCATTGTTTCTAGAATGTCAGTGGGATATAGTATTAATGTAGGAAAGCTTAAAAATCCTATCAGCCAGACTACTTTTTTTTAATAATGTGGATATAAAATTAATTTTTTAGGGGCCCAAGGGCCTTACCCTATCTATCCTTCTTAAGGGGAGCCATATCAGGCTGGATTTTTTGATTCCTGAATTTGCAAGTCCCATCACTTAATTAAATCATCCAAATCATTAGTAAAAATCTTGACCTTGCATTTGAAATTTCCCTCCCAGGTTGACCTAAATTTTAATACTATTTCTGTGCATTTTCCAAACTAGAAAGAAATAACCATGATTTCTTGTGTAGTGTTAAAAAACTGGTTTGTGTACAAGCCAACTCTTAAGTTTTTTAAAACTGGGAACTTTTCACGTTTTAATCTGTTCATTAGTAGATATACTTTACACTGTGTGATAAGCTACTTAAAGGTAGAATTCTATGTAGGACTTTTAGCCTGTCAAAAATTTCAAAGTTTTTTCATGTTCCCAAAGATTGCACACCTCATAGAAGCTATAATTGTGACCAACAACCTATGTTTCCTTGTCTCAGATTACTACCCAAAACAAAGGCTGTTGCACAGATCTTCAGCAGCCTCCTTTGTAGAGGCAATTTGTGGAGATTGACTTTGATGCTGTTACTTGAGAGTTCTCCCTGCTTCCAAATGTCTTTCCTTTGGTCAAGATTGCTTACTGATATATAGAAGTATGTTTTTGTGATCTAAAAAGGAGACTGTGCAGCACTTTGGCATTGTGGATGTATTCTTGAGTGGTTTAAATCAAAATATTTCTGAATAACACCTCACCAGCATCACCACCATGAAATAGTTTAATATTGTTGCAGACAAAAAAAAATTGTAAATGCCATCAATTTGCTTTTTCCCTGCTCAGGGAAGAGCCTTAAGCTCCTCTAGGGAGGAACATGGGAAGGAAGGGAAGGAACACATCATTTTCTCATAGCAGCAGAATAAGTGGAAAGTCTTGTGATGAGCTGCAAGAAGTTGATAACATGATCTCAGGCCAATGACTGCTTCAAGGATCTCATCTGAGTTATCCAGGCGGATTAGTGGTCTGCCAAGTTCTTAAGGGTTTCATCTAAGGAGAACCATATAAGCAGGCTTCATAATTGGTTCTGGTACTGTTATTGCAGTCTGTCTTTCCTAATTTTTTAATCCTAAATTCTAGCTGCTGCTTGAAAAGTTCGTGTGTGAAGGGAGAGATTTGAAGAGCTATTTAAACTCATCCTGAGAAGGGAAGTGTATGAAGTAGTGTTTTCTATCAGTGATCATTGGAACTGAGGATGTTATGGAAGAAAATAAATGAAAAAAATGGGAACTCTGTTTAATACTTTAGCTACTATTCACTCTGAAAATAGCATCACTACCCATAGTACAGCTTAAGAGGACCATGTTTCTTTCCTAAATAGATACCATTTATTACTGGTACTTTAGAAACACTAAAAAAATTGTTCAAAGAATGTACAACATGATTCCTAAGTATATTTACAATGGGATTAAACCTAGTAAGTACCCAATATTTACATCATTTTTTTTATACTTAGGAGCTATAGCCAACTTTCACGAAGGAGATAGCTTTATTAAACGATCAGAATAGTAAGGTATGACCTTGTTACTAAGAAATGTTTGTTGTTGAAAACTTACAGATAATGAAGGGAACAACCATAGGTAGTTTTGTTGTTTAAATGGAGCATCCTGGTCAGATTTTTGTTCTCTAGCTAGAATTTTCTCAGAATTCCCCAAAAGTGTTGTTTTACTTGGATTCTTCTCTGTCCTTCTCCCTTTCCATTATTCATGAAGGACCATGTTTTTTTTAGAACAAAGCTTTCAAAATTCATGCAATCTATACATGGTTTGAGCTTCTAACTGCTCCTTACAAGAGAAATGATTACTCTGAGGCTTAGATAAACTATGATTCAGTGATATTTTTTCTTCCTAAAATTATAACTTTCTTTGAAATTCCAGTGCCCTTGGAATGCTGTAGGTAAAGAAAGCATGCTAACTGGCCACTGGTTCTTGGAAACGGGAAGGGTTCGTATTTTCTACCTCCTTTTAGTTAGTTGGTTGACGGGTAGGTTTTACCTAGACTAGATACTAGATTAACTAGCATATTTTATATATAGTAGAAGCAATTTGGGACTGACCAGAGTTCCATATAATCAGAAAGAATGAAGTGTTCAGAATCTTGAAGAATTATTCAAGGAGATTTATTTCTCAATATTCTTTGGCTCTTAAAGTAGCAGGTTTGGTAGCATGAGGAACTGGAAAAAAGACTAGAACCAGAAGAAATGTCCTGTTGAGCTCTGAGTGGTAGGGGTATCCAGTGGGTATTCTTGGGCTATATCGGGCTTTTGTATCCAGGGTGAAAGTTAGCTCTTTTGTCTGTGATAATATTTAATTGATTGCTATAAACAACCATTTGTGATAGGCATTTTTTATGGACTTCTCTTCCTCTTTTTTATCTTTCAATCTGTGTTAAGGCAACAATAAATTAGCTCATTCATACAAAGCATTATCACTCTAATAAACTAATCGCTCTTCATTATACACAATCTAGTCCTTGACCATATACACATGTATTTTTTACATTTTTTGTGATCCTTCTGACTAGGATTACAGTTATCTGTTGGATCATACAGATTATCTTTCTGATCAGTATGGGTGCTGTATCTTAACTTTTCTAGTTTAAATTAACATATTTCACCATTTAGAAAAGGACTCCTTTAGATTTAGCCCTAAATGATGCCTTTCCAAAACGTAAAAGAAAATCCAACTTTTTCAGTCTTTTCCAGTTTGTCCTTTAAAGAAAAAAAGAGTGTCTCATCCTGTTTCTTTGCGCATTTTAATCCCACATGCTGAAGTGACTTACTGATTTCTTTTTGAGATTTTATGGATTTTTTATTTAAGATGGAATCTTGCTATGTTGCCTGTTGCCCAGGCTGTTTTCAACTTCTAGGCTCAAGTGATCCTCTCTCCTCAGTCTCCTGAGTGTGGGGACTTCAGGTGTGTGCCACTGTGCCCAGCCTGTAATTTTCTTTTTTTATTTTATTGACAAGTAATGCATTTTCTACTTAACAGCGAGAAATGGCTACAGTAGATACTTGGCTTCAATAAGGGAGATGTGCTGCCCAACCTGTTCTGGAGACTACTCTATGAGGTTGCTCCAAAGGTAGTTTTTAAGTACACAGGAGAGAGAACAAAATTTATGACAACCCGGTAGTAAGTTGTCATCAGCCAGCCCCTGGGTGTCCTTTCTTGCCAGCTCTCCCTCTGGTTCTCTTCAGCCTCGCCCTGGAGATTCGCATGTTAGCTTAGCTTCAGTAATTGAAGTAGCAGTCTTCAAGGAGGAGAGTTTCCTTGGGTGCACAACTTGATAAACGATGTAAGTAATTTGTAGATAGTTTTCTACAAACTCCCCCAAACTCAGAGGACTCTGCGGTAACATAGGGATTTTCCCCAAAATGTCACCCCAGGAATCTCCTTTTCAAATAAGACATCCTAAGCCAGAACCTTGGTTCTCCTTGGTTTCTGCGCCCTGTTTCTCAGTCTCTGGACCTGCACTGTTCTTTCTGCCAAAATGCCACATGTATATGGAAAACTCCTGTGAAGCCTTAGAACTAGCTCACACTGTCACCTGTCCTAAAGAGCCCTTCCTGGACCCCAGTTTGGTCTTAATTATACTTCTGCTATTTTATTTTTTATTTGTTTATATTTTGGCACCAGGATTGATTTACCACTGAGCCACATCCCCAGACCAGACCTTTTATTTCTTTGAGACAGGGTCTCACTAAGTTGCCTAGGACCTCACTAAATTGCTGGGGCTAGGCTCAAACTTGTGATCCTTCTGCGTCAGCCTCCAGAGCTACTAGGACTGCAGGTGAGTGCCACTGTGCCCAGCTCTGTGTTATTTATACACACATCACATACAGCCTTTTCTACATTTTATTGAAAGTTCATTACATTTCTTTCCCTTCATTAGACTATGTGCAGATGTGATTCAGTCCTTTCCTTTCCCCTTCCTCCTTTCTTTCAGGGATCCCAGAGCCTTGCACATTTTAGGCAAGCCCTCTACCACTGAGCTACATCCCCAGCCCATTTAGCTTTTCTTTTGAGATGGGGCCTTACTGAATTGCACAGGCTGACCTGGGATTTCCAACCTCCTGCCTCAGCCTCCCCAAATGCTGGGATTATAGGCATACAGTATAGCACCCAGCTGCCCAGCCCAGCGGAACTATGATTCTTTTATCCACTTTTCCTTTATCCTTGCCGAACATATCAAAAGGCACAGTAAGATCACATTTTCACTCTTCATTTTAAGTCCTGGTTAGAGACTTAGATGAAAAGTTTTAATTGAAGAGGTTGATACAACTGGCTAAAATAACTTGGGAGTACTTACTGAAAATATCCATGATATCTCTGTTCTTCATTATTGTCAAAAATCTGGAGTTGGCCTCTTAGTTTAAACCCTATTAAAATTGGAGCTTTAAGTCCTTAGTGGAAAATGAGAGTGAATTTTGAAACATAATAAAGACCATATCCCAAAACCACAACCTCAGTCCTGCCTGTATAGTTGTCTGCTGCACATCCAGGTGCTGGAACATTCTAACTGGAAGGCTGTGGTGGGTTTTGTGAATTTGGTGGTAAAAAAAAAAAAAGTCTGAATGTAGATTTTGTTAACATTTGTGACTTCTTAAAGAGTTTTAAGTAAAACATTTAGGACTACTTCATAATTACAATCTTTATGGAAAACCTGGGCAAACCATGGTCTCTCTTTTCTGGTAGTGAGTCTGCACAGTCACACAGCTGCACTTAGACTGTCTCAAACAATCTGAGGGTTGGTTTTTTTTTTTTTTTTTTTGGTGTGTGTGTGTGTGGTGCTGGGGATTGAACCCAGGGCCTTATGCATGCAAGGCAAGCATTCTTCCAACTGAGCTATATCTCAAACAATCTGTTACATGTTGTTTTTTTCCAAAAATTTGAATACTAGACTATTTTTCAAACACATGTGCTTTAAAAAACTAAGGAGAAAAAAAAGGAACTCTGAACTGATACTATACAACAAATGATTTTTTGTAAGACCCAAAGTTGTAGAAATCCCACTAATATCAGCTATCAGTAATTTGTAGATATCTTCTGAACTTGTACAGATTTTCACCCATTTATCTAGATATATTCTAAAATATTAAAGCATTTCACCTCTAATGGGGAAAACTGGAACATGATAGCATCTAGAGAAATATGTTTAAAAGAATTGGTGTCACAGCACTGTCAATAATATCGAAGGGGTGTTTTTGTTTGTTTGCTTTAGTTATACATATTGAGTATTGTGTAATGAATATTGATAAATTGATAGCTGAATTTATTGAATTGATAAGGGCAGTGAATGCTAGTAAATTCAGTACATTAATCCCAAAAGAAATAATTGCTAGCCTGTTGTGGGAAGATAAATTACTGTTATAATTCTAAGTCAGGAGGAGCGAAGGTTTTTTGTTTGTTTTTATTTGAGCGCTGGGAATTTAACCAGGGGTGCTTAATCACTGAGCCACATCTCCAGCTGTTTTTATTTTGAGATAGGCTCTCCATAAGTTGCTTAGGGACTCACTAAATTGCTGAGGCTAGCCTTGAACTTATGATCCTCCTGCCTCAGCCTCCCTGCATCACTGGGATTGCAGGCATGAGCCAGTGTACCTGGCTGGGAGCTGAGATTTTTATGGTTAACTTTTCAGTAGAAAATTCAGTTCAGATTTAACAAGTCAAAGAATAATGTCTCCCATAGCTTGGTGTACCAGTAGTACTCCATTAAATTGTATGGAACAAATCTGGTGATATCTAGAGAGGAGTATTGAGAAAACATATTTAGGTCAAATTTGGACTATGGACAAACGGGCTTGCAGATAAAAGAATGTGGAAATCGACAAAAAGTTTTTTTTTTTTTTTTTGTAGTTTATTTGGTGGTCAGAGCTGAACAAAATTGCTGTGAGACTTTTTATAGTCTTTATCTGTCCCACGTAGTGTGGTTGTTATTGAATTTCACTGAGGAAATGTCCAAGTATCTAATTAAGGGATGCACAGTCCCCAGACTTAGCTGAGGGTGTTACATAATACACACAGTTCATCCTGAATTACTTTTCATACGTATGAATGATTTGAAAATGGAAAAGTATCTGGCCCTGAGAGTTTGATATAAATATGTGAACCAGAACATTAGTTACCTCACATACCATACGATTTTACTAACAGAGAAGTTTTTGATATTAGACAGATCTGGGTTTGAGTCTTGATTTTGCTTTTTAACTGCACGACTGTGAACAGGTTATTCAGCCTCTGAAATGATAATTCTTAGTTTGTAGGATTTTGTTTTAAAATTTTCTAGAATAGTGTTTTATAGATGATAAGCCCAGATATCTAATTCTTGGTGACTTTGATAATTTTAGATTTTAAACTGACATAAGTTTTGTTAAAAATAGGTATGGTCTAGATCACTGGAGATGGGATACCCCAAACAAAAATTATGGAGATGTATTTTACTTACATATGCACACTCGGAGAGTTAGTATGTATTCACATAGCCAATCTGTGAGACTTTTTTCCAAAAACATACATTATTAATGTGTCCATGAGCTGACTAGAAAGTAATGGGTATACAGAGGCCAGTAAAGAAGTGAGAGTGGGAGCCCAGTGATATGAAGGGACCACTGGAGTGGGCTTTTGTTGAATGCAGTGAACCAGGCTTCGATTATATGTCACAGGGTACTAGGGACAGAGTAGAGTCTAACAGATGAAAACAACCCAACCACAGCAGAAATCTGGGACCCCAAAGATTAGTGTAAAGGTAAACTAGAAAGAAGCCTTCCTGTTTCAAATATTGGCACTGACTAGAAGGGGAAGAACACTCCTGAGCATTGAAACCACAACTGGCTTTCACTCAAATTCCCAAGGGAAAATGAATGATCACAAGCTGAGAATTTCCTATAATGAATATTTAGTTTGATAACATTTCCCAGCATGTGGCAGAAGCAAAGACAGATCCCCTCTGGAAGCACTTGCTTTCTGTGTAGGGCCTCAAAGAATTTCTGTAGAGTAACTTGTAAGAAGGGGGCACTGGTAGTACAGAAAGAGAGAAAGAAAGAGAGACAGAGATAATTGCAACACATTAGAAACAGCCCCACAAACTAGAGTCAGCCTATTCACTGAGTCAGATGCCAAGGTCTTTAAATCAATGTTGTCATGTATTTTGTCCAATACGGTAGTCACTACGTGCATTTGCCTATTGAGCACTTAACTAGTACACCTGACAAACTGAATTTTAAGTTTTGTTAAATTAAAATAGCCACACAGCCACATAGAGAATAACTACTGTATTAGTGCAGCTTTAGAAAACAGAATTATTACTTGTTCAGGTTTAGAATGTATGCTTAAGAAATAGAAAAAGCAATTAAAATATGAATAAAATGACTATACATTTTGAAAAGGAATCAAACAATTTCTAGAGAGGAAAAACTATTTCTAAGTAAAAACTGAAATGAGTGGGTTTAACAGCAGATTAGATTTAGTTGAAATAATGAATGGAAGAAAAATCTGGAGCCACATCCAGAGACACAAAGAGAGGGACATTATGAAAGCTAAGGTATAAAGATATGTTGCCTATCAAGACCAACCCAGGGGCTGGGGCTGTAGCTCAGTGGTAGAGCGCTTGCCTAGCATGTGTGAGGCACTGGGTTCAATCCTCAGCACCACATAAAAATAAATTAAATAAAGGTGTTGTATTTAAAAAGAAAAACAGAATAAGCTGATGGAACTATAGTAATATCAGACAAAGGAAGATGTAATTCTGAAATGTTGCCCACATAATAATATAGTTTCAGAATACATACAGACAAACTAGGAAGTAACAGACGAATCTACTTTCTGCTAAGGGATTTTAGCTTATCTCTTCAATAAATGAAAAATCCCCAAGCAACCGCCCCCCCCCATAAAAGGTAAATAGCATATAAAAGAGTTGAATAGCAATTATCTGCTTGATTAAATGGATTACATGGTTTGCTCTATCGAACCATTTCAGAATGTAACTAAAATATGGGGTCAGGCGTTAGCAAACTTAAAAGGTCTTATTGTCACCCATCATATTCTTGGACCACAAAGCCATTAATTTGCAAGAAAACAACTAGGAAAAAAAACCCTTATTTTATCAATAAAGAAAAGATCTCAAAGGTCAAAGATAATATTCATGACTGGGTAAAAATTTGTGGTATGCAGCCAAAAAGGCACTTACTACAGGGTAATTTATACCCATCAATGTTTACAATAACAAGAAAACTAAAAGGTAGAGCAAAAACAGGGTCAATTAAAGAGAGTGACTGAGGCTTGAGGAGTGACTGGAGTGCGGTGCAGCTGTCCTTTGCTGCTGGCGGCCGTCAGCCCCTATGTTTTGAGGAGCCCTCATAAATTTGTTAAGACATCAGTCAGGATCTTGCTTATTAGAAAATGTTATCCAGGGAACTATACTGTGGCATGGTTGCCTTGCACTTGGTATCCCAATTCTTTGTAAAGAGTATAAAAAATAACCAAACAAAAGCACTCAGCAACTTTTTTTTTTTTTTTTTTTTTTTTTTTTTTTGGTGGGGGGCAGTACTGGGGATCCAACCCATGGCTTCTTATGTGCTAGGCCAGGGCTCTTACCACTGAGCTACATCCCTAGCCCTGGGACCCTTAAAGTAGTAATGAATCGGTATTGCAGGTTTAGTTTAATATATAGATGATCAAAGTGTGATCTCTGAACCTTTGGGATCCTTGGACATTTTCAGGGGATTCATGAGTTCAAAACTGTCTTCATCGTAATAGTAAGTCAATTTTTGCCATTTTCTTTGTGTTGAAATTTGTACTGGTTGTAAGATGGTGATGTAATACGAATCATGGCACCAAGTTAGTAGTAGTATTTATCACATTCTTCACTGTCCTATGCTGTTGCTTAAAAAAATGCTAGTGTCACTTAGTAAAGTAGCAGAAGTACTAGTTTTATTAAACCTAGGCCCTCAGTACTTATCTTTTTCATATTCTGGTAATGAAATGGGAAGTACTTGTAAAGCACTTCGTGGTATAGAGAAGCACCATGGTTGTATCCAGGAAAACACCCGTGGGATTGTTTTTACTTTGTGGAATGATTGACAGATCTACTATGGCTGTTTAGATGTTTGGTAGACCTTCTTATCAAAACTAAATGAAGGGCTGGGGCTGGGGCTCAGCACTAGCGCACTTGCCTGGCCTGTGTGAGGCACTGGGTTCGATTCTCAGCACCATGTAAAATAAATAAAGGACTATCAACAACTAAAAAAAAATTTTAAAAATTAAAAAAACTAAATGAAATAAACCTGCTATTTTAAGGAAAACAATTATCACCAAGAATAAAATTCAGGCTTTCGAGCGAAATTTAGAATTTTGGAAATCTTGTATAAGCTTGATAGAATAAGAAAGACTCATTTCTTATGAGATCCATGGTGATTTTATAAATATAATTATGATATTTTATAATGAATTATCAACATTTGGGAGTCTGCATAACTCAGTAGAGCAACATTCTTCAAGTGGTCAGTGCTAGTTAACAAAATCATGCATGGTGAGAGATCCACTCAACGTGCAGGATAGATTCATGGATTTTAATGCAGCACAGCAGGAAACATTCTACATTGCAGCCAACCTTTAAAAAATTATTGCTTTGTCTTGTGTGGTATCAAAGAATATGCATATCTTTAAAAGCTATTATATAATCCTCTCTTTTGGAATAACCTATGAGTCCAGATTTTCTAAGTATCCCTTACAATACATTTTAGCAGAATCAGATATGAAGATCTAGCTGTCTTAAGCCAGATGTGAAAGAGATTTTTAAAAAAATATAAAATGGTGCTGTGTACTTCCCATTAACACATGTTATGTTCTCATGTGATGAATTTATTATTACTGCTTTTAAACAAATTAATATTTTAAAACTTTTTCAGTTTAAATTTGTAATCTTAAATGTTGATAGATAAAATCCTCATAAACAGAAGCTCTCTGGGATCCTTCACAACTTGAGTATAAAGGGACCCTGAAATCAGAAAATTTGAGAACTACTAGATCAGTGTTGTGATTTGAATATGAAGTGTCCCCAGAAGTTCCTGTGTTGATTCAGGAATGTTTGGAGTTGAAGTGATTGGATGGTGAGATCTATAACCTAATCAGTCCATTCTTGTTTGAACAGACTGCATGGTTAACAGTAGGCAGGTCAGGTGTGGTTGTAGAAGGAGGGCCACTGCGGGCTTGCCTTGGAAGAGGTGCATCTTTCCTGTGACATCTTCCCCCATCTCCCTGCTTCCTGACCACCATGAGATGGGCTGCTTTCCTCCACCCTGCCCTTTTGCCGTGTTGTGCTGCCTCACCTTGGGTCCAGAGCAATGGAGTTGGCCATCTATGGACTGAGACCTCTGAATCCTGCGCCCAAATAAACTTTCCCTCCTCTAAGTTGTTGTTGTCCAGTACTTTGGTCCCAGCAATGCAAAAAGCTGACTTATAGTAACAGACTTTTAGGAAAGCTTTTTCCTAAGACCTGAGGCTGCCAAATACGCAGATACACACGCTTCTTTTTGTTCTAAATGTTTTGAGCAACAAACCACATCATCAGTACAATCCCAGATTCTGGAATTGGCACAGCTTTTGAGTTGCTTTTTTTTCCTCCATTTCTACGTGTCGGTAAAACTAATTTTAAAGTATGGGGATTCTCTGTCATTTTGTACATGGGTACATGGCTATAATATTCTTTTATGATTATTTACATAGTGGTAGAAATTGGACCCAAAGCCTTGCACATGGTAGGCAAGTGGTCAACCACACTGCTAGCCCCAACTGATATTCTTTTTTTTTTTTTTTAAATTTTTTGTAGTTGTAGATGGACAGAATGCCTTTATTTTATTTGCTTATTTTTATGTGGTGCTGAGAATTGAACCCCGTGCCTCACACATGCTAGGCAAATGCTTTGCCACTGAGCTACAGCCCCAGCTCCCCAACTGATATTCTTAAATGACAATTTAAGCATCATAGATCTCAGCCTTATCATATAATAATAATTATCATCATCATCATCATCATCGTTTTGGTGCTGGGGATTGAACCCGGGGCTTCTCGAATACTAAGCATGCACTTTACCATGCATACCACATCCTCTCCATTATGTGTTTTAAGTAAATTCAGAGATTTCCCGAGTGAACGTTTATGACAACAGTCATGTCCTTAGCCTTTCCCCCCCCCCCCCCAGTACTGGGGATTGAATTGAAGGGCATTCTACCACTGTGCTACATCCTCAGCCATTTTTAATTTTTATTTTGAGACAGTGTCTTGCTAAATTAAAGCAGGCTGGCCTCAGACTTGCAATCCTCCTGCCTCAGCCTCCAGAAACACTGGGATTATAGGTGGTTGCAGTCCTTAGCTTTTACTCAATTAAAACAAAACTTTAGTATGTGCAGACAAAGGAACTCAGAAATAGAAATGATCTATGCTAAGTGAAGGGGGAAATATAGAGAAATTCTTCCTTCGTTTTCTGAGAAAACAAGAACAAATAACTTCAAACCCAAAGCTTGCTTTTTCTCTTTAGTACATAGTACTCTGAGACCTGATATTGGGCTTCTGTCTTGTTCCTGAGAGTTGCCTTTACTTCGACTCTGATCACCTTTCCTCTTGACCTCTGGACCTCAGAATTATATAGAACACAGTTGGGAGGGATTAGAGAAAAAAAGGAAAATCATCTTACCATGTATCCATAATACTACAAGAAAGTGGGGGAAAAACCACATTAAAACTATTAACCCCACTTTTAAGCAGAATTTACTTCTATAATTTATTTATATAACTGACCTGTTCAGAAGGCAAAATAAATAGAAAAACGTCAACTCCAGTCTTCCTTTTAAAATTTTATTTAGGTGTAAGTTACTAATATAATTGATCACAAAGCACATGCATGATGTACAGCTCCCTCACAAGGCTGCACAGCTATTATGTATACACACACAAAAAAAAATCTGTTTGTGAAAAAGTAGGCATGAAGTTTTTACTTCAACCAAAAACAAGCTCAGGAATGGATTAGACCATAATAACAAATGCATGTAAAACAAAACCCAGAAAACAGGTCTGGTGGATGTTGTGTGTTGCACTGTCTCATTAAAGAAAATGAGTCAAGATTGATCTAATTAACTCACACAGATTCAGCACATTTCACCCGCTGAAGCAGTGGCCCTCTCCTGCCTGCCACAGCTGCTTGTTTAAATTGTTTGCATGAGTCATTCTGAGAAAGAGCCTTTAAAAAAATAAGTAAACAAACTATTTGAAATCTTTGTCTTCTACCTGATAATCATCTAGGAGAAGCATTGTAATTATGTACTACCAGGGAGAGTCCCTGGCCTGAGTCCTCTCTAAACCTGAAGCCAAGCAGTCTCATGTAGAGGATAGAAGAACTGTCCTTTGCTTTGTCACTCACGGCTGGACAGTGCCTCACCAGTCTTCCGCCTCCCTGCTAGTTCAGCTGTGGCACTGCACTTGCCAGTTCACAGTCGGCCAAAGCTTCGTCTTGGGCCTTTCCCACAGTCATTTCCATGTGAAGGATGTGGAGGTTGACCACCAGCAGATGGATTTGTGTTGAGTATTTTTATGTCATTTTTTTTTTTTACAAAGGCAGAAATGCAGATTTGTAAGACGCTGACTAGAGACGAAAGCATAAATTCTTTGCTACCTTCTGAATTAGCAAAAAGTACTGGTAAATTTATCTTTTAAAAATGATACAGTGGAAATAAAAATGATCATTTCACTCTTTTAAAGTGCTTGACTGGAATGTAGACTTTGGTGAAAGAGAGTTGGATGTGACTCCTCCTCCTACCATTTATGCTGTGGGATCCTAGGCAACTCATTTAATCTTTCCAAGCCTCCTCATTGTCCCTCCTTTAAAAGGGGGTAATGATAGCCATCTCCCAGGGTTGTCATTGGAACTGAACATTTATTTACCACACTACTTGGTCACAGTAAATGCCCAGATGGTAGTAATAGTAATTGTGGCCTTTATCACTGCTAATATGAAGTTATATTTCACAAGTGCTAATTAAGCCCTGCTATCTTCCTGAGCGTTGGTTTCCTTATCTCTGAAATGGGGAGGTGGTGGGTGAGCTCCAACAGTCTTCCAGCTGGACATTGCCAGTCAGCCTGAGCCATCCGCTCAGGAGCTTGGCGCTGCCCAGAGGAGGGTCCTTCACACACACCCTGGTCCCTCCCCACTCACTTCGCCTTGTCTGCACAGCTCCCCTGGCCAGTCATTACTCGGCAGGAGGTTGCTTGATCAAAGCCCTAGGGAGGGTCAGGCATTTCTGGAACCAGGACACTGGACTGGCCATAGGGGTGTCCCTTCTTGCATATTGTGCTGCAGCAGCTCCAGCTTCAGCAGTCATTTCTAGGAACCGTGTTCTGAGCGCTGGGGTGCGGGGGATTTCAGAGAAGACACCTGTTTGGGCTCACTATCAAAAGCTTTGTTAAGCTCTTGTTTTCTTTTGGGATGTGCAAAAGGTGGATGTAGAAAGGTAGGGGTCAAATCTTGTCATAAAGATGGTCACAGTATAGTCAAATGGAACATCCATCAAAAATGTCATAAAATATATAATCAAGGAAAAATTTATAACATTTTGAGTAAAAAAAGCTAGATTTTTAAAACATCACAGGCTTTTGTTTTTAATAAATGGGTGTGTGAAATTATAACAAAAGATTAGAGAGAGATTCATCTCTTACAGTTGATTTTTTCTGGGTGGTAGTGCAAGAAATTTTGTTTTTTTTGAATTTTCTAAATGTTTTACATGAGTTGAGGTCTAATATTAAAAAAAAGAAGTATTGTTGGGTTTTTTTTTGTTGTTGTTGTTGTTGTTTTTTGTTTTAAGAACAAAATTTTCAGGAAAAAGGTAACCTCTTCAGAGAAGAGAGGAAATGTGCGTGTAGATTGTGTGTGGTGCCACCTCATAGTGAGGGCTCCTGTTCTTATGCATTGCCACCCTTGAAGGCTTGTGGGCTTGACGCTGTGAAAGCACCTGTGCTGTTGTCAGTGGTCTAGACGTATGGATTCACTGATTCCTCTTCACAACTTTGTAAAGCAGATCCTGGGATGATGATGATGATGAATTTGGTACCGGGAATTGAACCCAGGGGCACCTAACCACGGAGCCACATCCCAGCCCATTTTTATTTTTCATTTGGAGACAGGGTCTTGCTAACTTGCTTATGGCCTTGCTCAATTGCTGAGGCTGGCTTTGAACCTGCAATCCTCCCACCTCAGCCTCCTGAGCTGCCAGATTTACAAGCATGCACTATGGCACCCAGCCCATATTCTTATTTTATAGGAAACTGAGACGCAGGGGGGTGAATACAGCTGGGGGCGCATCACCAGTGAGAAGCAAAACCAAGATTCAGACCCAGGCTGCTCTGACCCCAGAATCTACACTCCCACCACACTGCTCCTCCTCCCCTGAGCTAAGATTCCAACAACCCTCAGAGCAGCAAGTGGTCAAGTTGGATTTTGTATGTGCAGCCATGGTGAAGATGAATTGGGGTGCCATGCTCAAATGTCTTTGATATGCGGACACAAGGCTCCTTGGGCCTTTTTCCATTTTTTTGTCAGCTGCATCTATCTTGTGTTCCCCTGTCCTCTTCACTGTTTGGACCCTAATCCAACTCCCACACAGTCACCTTTGATATCATCTTCTACTCCTAATATTACCTGGGAATCAAAATCTTTTCCTGGGTATGAGGATAGCATTGAATCTATTGGAATCAAAACCTCTATTTTCCTTGTGTCATAGTCAGGGACTTCAATTTTCTGTACAAAATAGCTTTCGATAATGGCTCCTCAGTAGAGGAAAGAAAGCAAAGAGGAACGGGCACCCCTGCCTGCCGCCTTCAGAACACAGGTCTCATACCTGTGTGTGCATGTGCATTATAGGCAGACGCCGTAACCTTTGTGAGCCTCAGTTTCCTCTTCTGTCAAAATGAAGCACTGAATTGAGTGACTCCCAGGGTCTCTCACTGCTCTGATTCTTTGAAAAGCCTCAGTGTCAAATTTTTCCATTAGATTCTTTTTTCTGTACATGCCAGAAGCATAGAGTTAGAATTACATATCTCCACAACAGCAGCTCCAGAACTCTCTTCCTGTCCAGCTTCGGCCGGTTTGTGCCTTGCGCTTTGATAGCATTCATCTGTACCGTGGCATAAGTTACTAATTTACTTTTGATGGAAAGAGCTCAGAGTTACCAATTCTTGGGTTATTAGCAAACTTGTGACTAGAAAGACATCTTCAAAGTGAATTGATGTGAAATAATATTTAAATAGAAATTTTATTAGGGTTATTTGCAGAGAAATGGCATGGGCTCACCATAGCCACTGAGGGAAGGGTAGCTTCCCAACAGTAAACCAAGTTATAAGTAATTTCTCTTCATCAGGTCCTTGTACTGGCTCTACTTACTTCCATTCTTGTCCTCAGGTTGATGGGTTCATAAGACTGTGCCTTGGTATTTTCGTGGCCAGAAGATACGAAATTTCTGTCTCCAACACAGGAATGACATGTGTGAATGGAGTATATGGAGAGGGACCTTTAGTTGAAGGCTTTTAACCTAAATGGACAATAAATTCAGCCTCTTGGACTCTTCAGCTGTCTGCAAGTTGAGTGGGAACACAGTTCACATATCATTTTCCTCCTGTCCCTTTCTTCCTAGGCAGGCAGCCACCTGCCCTCACCACACCCCAGGACTGCTGCCTGGGATGACTGAATCCTAGGCAAGTCAAGGGCCCCGGTCTTTGGAGTTTCTGCTGATGTCAGCTCTTCTACTTAAACCCATGGACAGGTAGTTCTTAAACTGCAGATCTGGTTCAATTTGATATAATTGGACAGCCCCTGATCCCAGTTGTGACCTCCCCTTTAAGCCCTTTTCCTTAGGCAGAGTGTTTTCCTTGCTCTTTGGTGTCAATCACTCATTTTGGTGCTCTCTCCCCAAACATTAAATCCTGTGTCTTTAGTCCATGGATTTGCTCACAGGCCCCCAGATCACGTCCACGTTCAGAGAGCACGCTTGTTTCCACATTACTCTCGGGTGGTTTCCCACAGGGTTCACCGTTGCATACTGCATCTTTGTTGGTTTCCTCACTGTGACTTTTTCCCTTTAATACAGGACCTGGGGGTGGTGGTAGTTAGTAGTGAGAAGCTTTTTTCTGCCATACCAAATTCTGGGAGAGCCCAGTCGATGTTCCACATGTTGCTAGATTGACACCTGCGATGGTGATGGTGTTTGTGTGGCTCTTGGCATGCAGAACGCTTGGCCTTCTTCCCTGGTTTGTAGCTTGTTTAGCAAGTGGACAGACCATAGAAGAGCAAAATCTCTGAAGTTTTTCTTTGGTGTTTTTTGTTTTTCCTGAATTTTAAATAACTCTGGTCCATTATAGAATCACATGCTTGTAACTACCAAATTAAATTTGCTGAATTTCTACAGTGAAGAGAATGGTTTTTGATAACTTTTAATAAAAATAGGGCCCAAGATTTTGAGTAATTAAAATTTCCTAAGTTTCTCTAACATATTTGCATTTAAAGAAAAGAACCAAAGCAGGAAACCAGATTGTCCTTCCTTTGTCTTCACATAGTGTTGTCCTATTGTTTGTTTGTGTTTGAGTCAGGATCTCACTAAATTGCATATGTCCTCTGCCTCTGTTAGTTGCTGAGGCTGGCTTTGACCCTGTGATCCTCTTGCCTTGGCCTCCAGAGTCTCTGGGATTACAGGCATATGTCTCTGCACCCAGCCTTTTTGGTTTTCTTCATTGAGTTTAGGGTCCACAGCAAAATCTTTTACAGGTGAAAGGAGAACAAACCAACTTTCAATCTGGTTCTGTCTTTTTTTTTTTCCCCCATTCAAAATGACAGTGGGTGGCTGAGTGGTAGTGGCCGGCTGCTACCTAAGACCCCATGAGAGAAGCCTCTCTCATATATGCCTATGACTTCTCAGTGGCCCTGACCTCCCAACACCTATGTGCTGTTTTGCATTTGTCCTTCCTCTTCTCTGAAAGAGTGCCAGGGAAGTCCTGCTGAGTTCTTCGAACAGCAGACTGGTATTTTAACAGCTCTAATGCAGACTTGGTTGGGGGTGCTTATGATCTGTGGCAAAAACAGGATGTTTCAGGTGAGCCTTGCTGCACAGGCAGTGGGCTTGTGGCAGGGTGGGTGCTCCCTGACTTTGGTCCCCACTCTGCCCCACCCCACAACAATTCACTTTCTTTATGTTTGGGTTTGTCACCTGACTCATCAAAGGACAGTCATTTGGTCATTGTTCCTTTCTCACCTTGACGCACCGGGCTGGACACACAGTTCCCCTAGTGCAACCCACGTGGCTCTCCTCTGTGGTACATGCTCATGGCAATGCCTAGTGCTCTGGACCACTCCCACATTTGTCCTGTTTTCATCAAAACCTCAAGTCTGATTTCCACATTGAGAGCTCTGAGCTCTGCACGAGGCATATGACTAAATCCATTGGCCACTCTTATTTCCTCCTTTTTTTTTTTTTCCCCAGAGGTGCTGGGACTAGACACGCTCTCCACCATTGAACTGTGTCCCCAGGCTGTGACTGCACTTCCCATGCCAGCACCTTTCTTGCTTCTCATGTCTTCCTCCACATCATCCTGTCTTCATTCTCCCTTCGCTTGCTAAGACAGGGTCAGGGCTGGAAATTTACATGGCAGTTATAAAAGGAAGAAAAATACCTTTTGCAGACATCTCTTTCTCTGCTCTCCTCAGGTAGGAGTTGTGGGGACTGTAGGATGGCCTGGTCACTGCAAGGTAGCCTAACCATCAGTGCAGTTTATTGGATGGGTTCCCAGCTACGCTCAGCAGGTGTTGCTTTCAAAATTTAGTCTGTGTGCTGCGAATCAAGATAGAAATGTAGTTCTGTGAAGTTGTCACTGCTTTCGATGCATTCAGGAAAAAAATCAGTGGTGTTGGAAGGCAGGTAGGGACAATCACTTCCACTTGGGCACAACTTACAGGTAGACTTTCTTCATTAGATCTTATAAGTTTTCTTCAGATCACCAATCACAAATAATCTTTTCTTCTTCCTTTTGGTTGTTCGGTGTGCCCTGTGGAATTTAGGGATAGTTGTTCATTAATCCTTTGTTTTTGAAGGACTTTGAAGAAATTACTGTATTTACCCAGTTGCTAAGTAATTCAGCATAAGGAAAGATGACCCATCTTTCCCTCAATTTAATCAGTGCTCGATTTCACTGAAATGCTCCAAAATGAATTGTAGCCCAGAGTCTAGACGGATTTCAGAGTTGTTATGGGTATGGGACCCTCCCAAGGTTTGCAACAATATGGATTGCTGTATCCCTACTAAGCGCTAGGGCTGTGAATTTCACACACATTTTCTTCAGTTCTTACCATATCCCCCTAAGGTATCTCCAGTTTACAGTTGAGGAAGCAGAGGTTAGTACACAGACAAGGTTTGCAAAGGAAGCAGGGCCAAGATTTGAACCCAGATGGTCAGTCTTGCCCAGCAGGAGGCCTGTAAGCAGCCCGTGCTGGGGGAGGTGTCCTCAGCAGAGTGCTGAGTGGGGCACTTTAGGAGGGCCAAGAAATAAAAAATGTTGATATGTCTGTGTGTTTATTGAGGGAAGAATGTCTCCTTTGAGTTGTTTTATATGCCACTAGCACAAGTTCATTCTCAAAGCCAATTGTAACCATCCTATTAACCATCTTTTAAGCAGCAGACAGACCGTTGTCTCACTAGGGACAGATTGAAGCTATTAAGTTGTAGAGAGTTAATGCCTGTAATGTGTGATGCTTAAGAAAAATTCTGACTTCAGAGACATGAGTATAAAATAAAGAAATGTGTTAATTTTAGAAAGTGAAGACATGCTGGTACAGAGATTATTGTAATACATAGCGACTCCTGTTGCTGTACTCAAAACAGCAGAGATAGAAAATCTTAACAATTAAGTATTGTTTGGAGGATGTGAATTTTCTACTTCGAAAACTGTTCAGCCAGCAGTGCTACCTGCTTTTCTTTCTCATCTCCCCTCCCCACCAGAGGCTGCTGGCCCTTGCTGAAGATTAACGGTTGAAGGAAGAGCAGTTCTGTGCAGATCCTCATTACTTTCCCTTTCACACCCCTCCCCCACTAGACTTTAAAAGTGATAATTGCTTGAAATATTGGGAGAAAGTAATTTGTATTGGTAAAGCTCCGGTGAACTTCAAACGAATCTGTGTCCTCTAGTGGTGACTTCTTTTTAATTATGGGGCTGGGCAGATGTGTGTTTCTGTGGACCTCAGCACCTGCACCCTGCCCCCAGAGCCTGGAATTGATGATGGAAAATAACTTCTGGGTTTTCAACACTGTGTGTGTGTGTGTGTGTGTGTGTGTGTGTGTGTGTGTGTGTGAGAGAGAGAGAGAGAGAGAGAGAGAGAGAGAGAGAGAGAGAGATACTATAGGAGGCCATGGTTTGGAACCTCAGAGGATATCTTAGTATTCAAGACCCTGGAAGTTTGAGCTTTGTTTTCTAGATTAAAATTGACATTAGTCAAAAGTAGTAATAAACTAATGCTTCTTGGCTTCCATTCTTAGCACTTCACATAATCTTTATTTTTAACTCTTACCATGTGCCAGGCACTGTTCCAAGTGTTTTGCAAATATTAACACATGTACTCCTTACATAGCCCTTGAGGATACTCCAGTTGTTATTCCCATTTTTCCAAGGAGGAAACTGGCACATGGTGATAGAGTGATTTGCCAAAGGTCACTTGGTTGGTAAGTGGCATAATGACATTAACACCATGGCAGCGTGGCTCTGGAGTTTGTACTTTCTGTTCTGGAAAATGCCCTGCCCCTCTTCAGTTTTAGAAGCCTTTCTAGAAGACTGCAGCCTCCAGCAAGTCAAGAGCATTTAGTTTTCAGTCTGTTAATAATGGAAACAAATTGAGCACCAGGGGAGTGCTCAGGCTCGAACACCAAGGCCTAATATGGATGGCCTTATGAAGATCGTTCTTCTTGCCTCCCGTTTAATTAGTTCTTCTACACAGGTGCTAACTCAAATGTGCCTACAGATTGCATGCCCACAGCAGATAAGTAGTTTCTAGCAGATTAACAAATTACCTTTGCCTGCCAAACTCCTTTGTTAACAAAACTATATCCTTAGGTGGAAATGTTAAGTTTTGACACATCTGAGTTTTCTTGCTAAACTGGTGACACAGGAGAGACCCATTGAATTTGATACTTGGTCTGAATCCAATCCTGTAATCCTGGTTGAAGATAGAAAATAGAAAACACACGTAAGTCAACTCTAATTATCTGTAAGATCTTCACTTCAGATTCTTCATAATGTAATTAAAAGGGTAAATAGGGGTAGAGGGCGAGGGAGGAGAGGAGAAATTTGCAGTGAAACAGGGCTTGTTTGCTTATTTTCTGTTTATTTGTAAACCTCATATTTAACTGTTAATCCTAACCCACAGCAAAGTGTACCTTGTAAATAGGGGACTTGAGAAGCTAATGTTTTTTATTGGTTTCACAGGTGATCCTGTTTACTACTTGGGAAAGATCTGGTAAAATGAGCAAAGAAAATACCTTTCCAATGCTTGAGGGCTTCTCCTGACAGTGTGGCTACTCTTGCTTTGATGTAGCCGTCTCTAGTTCCAAGGCTATTGAACATCTCTGACATTTTAATGTAGTTTATTGCACACATACAGAAGAAAAGCAGCAGTCTTTATCCATGCCATGTTTTAATTTGGATTGCAAAAACTGAGTTCCCCCCCAGAAATATCATTAGTGCTGTACCTCTTAACCAGGTCAGATTGCAAGGAGAAAGGGTTTATGATGAATGAGTCAAATCTAGAAGAAGCCGAAAGTGAGAAAGAGGTGCTGTGACAAACTGATTGCAGATAAGACAATGATAAAGGAAGACCTCCTCATACCTGCACAGTGTCATAGCTCGGTACAAACACTCATCTCTTGCAAAGCACCTAAAGGTTGATATGGAAAATCTGAGCAATCTGGAGAGGAAGCCTCACAGTTGAAGCACAGCCTCATGAAGCTGTGTATCAAGGCCAAGGTCCCTTGCAGCTGTATTCCTTCCAAAGGATGGCTGGGACTCAAGGTTGAAACCTCCATCCCTTTCTTGAATTAAAGTGAAGATGAGTCTCTTGTCATGGCTGGCTTTGCCTTTCCCTGTTATTTCCCTTCCCAGGGGACCTGCTCCTGGTTAGCCAGCTTAGCGCTCAGAGTTGTGCTCTCCAGGGAGCTCCTGCCTCCCACTGGAGGAGCCTTCATGTGGTAATCGTCCCTACCCTTATGTTCCTGTCCTGGGTTTTCTGTGTGGTGTTCTTTCCCTTCTCAGGAACAGGGTCCATGGCACTGAGAAGCAGCAGGGTGGTGGCTAGGAGTGAAGCAGTCCTACGTGACTTCATGCTAGTTGGAGGCAAAGACGCTCCCCTCTCTTCCCTTCAGTGTACCTAAAGTATCTCTGAGTGTGTGTGTGAACATATTCTCTTCCCTGCAACAACATGGGGAAATGCTATGAAAAAAACAAAAACAAAACCTACCCGCGGGTCTAACTTCAGCGGCCATCCAAAAATAAAATTCAGAGTATACAGTTTCTTTCATGCAAGCCATCTCAGATAGCATGGCCATTTCTATTTTTCCCAAAATAAGACATTTTCTCTGATTATAAGAGTGTGTAATATTCTAGGCAGAATTTTTTAGAAAATACATCAAAGCATAGGAGAGAAATACCACCCATCGTCTTATAAGTTAACATTGTGGTTAACGTTTTGGTGTATTTATTTCTAGCCCTTTTTCTCTTTGTAGTTTTTTTTTTTTTTTTTCCATCACAACCAAGTCTGTTAAATCTGTATTATCTATAAAAACAGAAATTAAAAAATCCCCTTTTCTCCTCTGGGTTCATGCAGTCCATCATGTTTGCCTGCAGAGGTTACTGAGCTTGGCCCTTCTTCCAAGGCGTGTTTGTGTGAACAGAAATGATGAAAGTTATGGGAGGGGTAGAGAGGGAGTTATCCAAAGGTCCAGGTCCTTTCTACCAGGATCAGTGGGCCCTTCTCTCTCAAGAGGCCTGTGAGCTGCCAAGGGTTTCTGTGCTCTCCAGTCATGCTCAAGTGACCAGCCAGTTCTGGGTGACACAGCTCGTGTCTGATTGGCTGTCTGATTTCTCCTCCTCCTCTGTCTTTGCGTACTTTTCAGCCTGTCTGCTGCCTCTCTGAGCATCCCCCCCCACAAAAAAAAAAAAAAAAAAACAAAGGAATATAAATGTGTAAGCTCCCATTCATCAGCACAGAGAATGTTTTTTTTTTTTTTCATGATCATCTAATGTCATTGTTTCTTATATATTTTTAGCCAGCTTGCTCAGATTTTGGAAAAATATATAAATTTCTGTGACTAATCTTTGAAACATATCCATGATTGCTAGCATTATGGAGCTCTAGGATGGTCTGGAACCAGAAGCACTGCCTTGGAGTCTGGCTTTGATTCTACCAGTTGGTAGCCCACTGACCTTGTACAAGTCACTTTTGTTAATTTTGTTGCAAGAAACATCATTTTTTTAAAAAAAAAAAAAAAAGAGAGAATTATTTACATGGATGTATAGTAGTATTGCTGCTGATTTGCTTCCACTGCACACTGAAACCAGAAGAGCTCATCAGCATTGCTTTCCCATCTGCCTTCCCTGTGCTAGTCCATCCGGGCAGCCTCACTGCTCTCCTGGACTTCCCCCTCCCTGACAAGTCCAGAGCGTCACACAGTTGTGCTATCTCCTCTGCCTCCCCAGCAGCACTCATGTTTGTGAACATTCCTACCATCACTGCCCTCCTTTCATCGTTCCTATCTCCTGCCTAGCCTTTAGTCTTCCAATTGCCTGGTTTTGCTTTTAACATTCCAGATTATAGTTATTTGTATGTTCGTTTTACCTCCCTGAGTAGGTACTCTGTCCCTTGGGATTGGTGGTGGGATTTTCCTTATCTTTGTTCCTTCCTTACTCAGAAGGCATTCATTGATGTGTTTATTGAGTTGGATAGACTCAAACTGAATTGATTGGACGATTTAATCTCTCTGAACCAGATGTGGGCTCACATCTGAGCATTTATTACTGGGTGGTGGTAGCTTGGAGTCCATGTGGGACACTGGATTCTGAGTGGCAGCATCTGGAGCTGGATTGTAGACCTGTTTGCCTGGCTTCTGAACACCGTGCTCCTCATTGGCTGACTGGAGTAGTCAAACCCTGCAGAATCCACTCTGATAAACTGCTTTGTTCTTGTTCACTTGGAAGTGGCAGTTTTCCCTCTTTGATATGAAGTAAATGAGCATCCCATCTCAAACCCACGAAAGGAAGAGGCAATGGGATCATAACCACAGCTCTGTCATATGAAGATTTTGGCCACATCCTCAACCGTGTGACCAGCACGCTAGCTTCATACTAGAGGTTCTAAGCATAGAAGTTAACTAGTGAGATCAAAATAAACACACATAAACTCAACTTACCTTTTTCTTTGACCAGGTCTGAGACGGCTCCCCCTCTGGCTCCTGCCTCGAGCCACCCGGTGGGGTAGCGAGGTTTACACAAGAGACTAGCAGGAGAGAGAGGCAAGGCACGCCAGAGAATGGCCTTTTATTGGGGAACAAGAAATTCCGGGGGAAGTTCCATCCAATGAAGGTCGAGGGGGACAGCATTCCAAGGTCAGGGTCAGTGATTGGTCTCAGGGTCAATGGTCAGTCACACCCCCACATGGATGGGCTCTTGCACCTAAAAAGGGTGGGGATTAGTTCTGACACAGTTTAGCCGGAACGCCTCACACCAGTCAGGGAGGTGCCCAATCACGTGCGAGAATGGCTTCCCACAACATCCTCTATAGAGAAATGAGAGACAAGATTGAAAAATTTAACTTAAGTTTATAACCATGACTTGAAATATTATTGAAGTTAATTTTGAAATCATTTGGGAAAATGGAAATATTTAAGAAAAAAATTATTGAAATTCTAAGAGTGATTTTAAATGTTTTATTAGAACTTCATAGTCCTCTTAAGGAGTGGATATCACATTGAAGTGGGTTCTTTGTGCACTTTTTAGTTTAAAAAAAAAATGCTGTATTTACCAGCCATTTTGGTGCATGCCTGTAGTCCTAGCCACTTGGGCGGATGAGGCAGGAGGATCACAAGTTCAAAGCCAGCCTCAGCAGTTTAACGAGGCCCTAAGCAACTTGATGAGACCCTTCTCAAAATAAAAAGATAGAAGGGCTGGGGATGTGGCTCAGTGGTTAATTGTTCCTGGGTTCAATTCTCAGCATAAATAAATAAGTAATTAAGTAAGTAAATAAATGTGGAAACTTTTTTTAGATGCTGTTATTTTAAAGTATAGGAAAATAGAAACCATAGTCCCAAGCATTCAGTTAAATATGTGTAATTTCCAGGTTATTGATGAAAATATGAGCCTGGTAGCAAGCCCAGCAGGATGCCCTTGCATGTCTAGGTTTAGAGTCTGCACGAAGTGTTCCCTTCAGCAGCCATGACACATGCCCACCTGTCTACCTGACAGTCCAGCGAAAGCTGAGAACACAGTGCTGGCTCCCAGAGGTTGGAGGATACCTGGGTCAGTACATCCCGCTCCTTCAGGCAGTGCGCTGGCAGGCCCAGGGGGTCAGAGTGGTGGAGCAACTCCAGAGAGTGCCTGGGAGGAAACAGCAAAGGGAGGAGTGGAACTGCCTTTGTGCCATCACTGGGACAGGCCCAGGAAGGTGGGAGGGGGGGAGGAGAGCCCCTAGACATGTCATTCATATGACATTGTGGGTGCCATCCATGTCCCTAAACAAGGCATGTCACACTTTTGCTGAGAGTTGTCTCTAATCCCAGTTGCAGCCTGCTGAGGTCCCCCTGTCATCACTGCATATAAAGTTACAAGGAACACAGTGAAATGTCACCTGGGTTTGCCTCATACATTAAGTTTTCCTCGTTTAGTCCATATTCATTTTTGCACCTTTAGATTGTTTCTTAAAAATCAAACGTGGTTCACATAACTTAAAATTCACCATTTAAAGTGTGCAATTCAGTGGTTTTTAAGTATATTTACTGTAACATAACTGTCACCACTGTCTAATTCCAGAACATTCCCATTACTCCAAAAAGAAAGTTCATATCCATTATTAGTTCCAATTTCTCCTGCCTCTCAGACCCTAGCAACCTTTCATGTACACTGTCTTTGGATTTGCCTGTTCTGGAATTTTATATGAAAAGAATCATATAATATGTGGCCTTTGTGTGTCTGATTTATTTCATTTAGCATGTTTTCAGGTTTATCCATTGTGTGTTAGTATCATTTCTTTTCACAGCTGAATAATATTCCATTGCATGTTTATACCACAGTTTATTTAACTGTTCAGTAGTTGATGGACCTTTTGGAGTATTTCCACATTTTGTTTATTATGAATAATGCTTCTGTGAACATTATGTTTAACTTTTTGAGGAGCTACAAAACTGTTTTCCTGGTTTCTTTTGAATATTTTGAAAGCCCTAAATATCAACTAGTTTTTTAAAAATTGAAAGGACAGAGGGGCTCAACAAGTTAACACATTTGGTTGTGAAAACAACTAAATTATTAATAAGCAGAGGAAAATGTCACATCATGTTAAATGAAAGAAAATATGTATATCGATTTATGGCATATCACATTTACAGATTGAAGCTGGATTATATAGAGTGGGTGGAAAAAATGAATTCCTATAAATTCTTTTCATAGACACATTCAAATTCTGGTGAAAAAGGTTGAATTATTTTTTAACAATTAGCAATTATAGTCAAGGTTGGCAAGATTATCTTGAGCATAGTCATTAGTTGGAAAAGTTGGAAACCTGAAGAAAGACCATTATTAGCATAAACTGGAGCATTAAGGAGAAAGTAAAAAACAGGCACATAGATTCACCCCTTAAAACGATGATTTTTTTTTGTTGTTGTTTTATGGATGGGGTTTACTCAGTATGGAAGAAGAATAGCTTACGGTCTTTCCTGCATCAGTTTGGTTTGGGAACGGTAAGACTTCTGCATAACTTATTACTATTCGTTGGCTTGTTCAAATGATACTGCGTAACCATCTGTTAGAAAAACACAGACGATGAAGGCGTTTTAGGAGGAAGGAGGCTTGTGGAAGTTCTTGCTGGTCTGGGTATTCCGTTGCATGTGTATACCACAACTTGTTGATCCATTAGCTCAGTTGACACCTGTCACATCTGCCTCTGAAGCCTGTGGCTGGCTCCAGCTCAACTCCGGGACCTGCATAGTGAGAGGGGCTCTAGGGCCCTGCCAGAAATTGGGCTGCATCATAATTTGGTGAAAAGAAGACAAAATTGAGTTCTCATGTTGTTACTCTGATTTTGGATGTTTTGAATTTCGTGTTCTTCTCTGAAATACCTTAATTAGTACGTTCTTACTGAAGGATGGTGAAATTCAGATGAGACAAGGAGTATAAAAACACTTTGTAAACTAATGTAAATGTGGGGTTTTTGTTATGGTTCAGTTCTGGTTTTCTTCCCAAAATATCAGTCTTTCCTTGGGGTGGCTTCCTCATAGCTAGTGAAAGCTGCCAACAATGTGTTACCTTGAAACAAAGTACTTAGAGAAGACCAGGAACCCCGATTCCTGGAAGATGGCAGGACAATTCCTCCACAGTTGCTGTATAAAAGTCTTGAGGCTTAGACCCTGAAAATCAGTGCCCTCCACTCGTGGGATGTGAGGCTAGATTTCCTGTACCTCTGCAACTCACTCCGGTGGCTACCATCTGTCTCTTCCCTGGTCACAGGCTTATCCAACTGCTTGGATAACGCAAGGCAGGTAGGAAGAAATCTGATTAGTAATATTTCTATTTTTTTTTTTTTTGTACCAGCGATTGAACCCAGGGGTACTCAACCACTGAGGCACATCCCCAATCCTTTCTTGTATTTTATTTAGAGAAAGGGCATTGCTCAGTTGCTGAGGCTGGCTTTGAACTCTCCATCCTCCTGCCTCAGCCTTCCGAGCCAATGGGATTACTGGCATGGGCCACTTCGTCCGGCCTGATTACTAATATTTTAAATGATGTTTTAAATTCTGCTTACATCTACTCTGTAAACGTTTATGATGTTATTTCAGATTACCAGTGCTCACGGGCCACCAAACTATTACCCACCATCAGCAGTGCATTATTGAGCCGTCTGAAAAATGATTTTTAAAAATTTAATTGACTAATAAGTCATTTCTGGCCATAGGCAGTTTTTTCTTTTGCTTCCCTGACTTTCTCCTTCGGAAGTCACTTCTAGATGTAGTGTCAGAAAGATAGCATGCTAGTGTTCAGAACTTTAGAACCCTTGGGATCTCGGGGTCACTGGAGCTGAAAAGGGCCCTTAAGGGCATACTCAGTCCCACACTATGTCATTTGTTGGTGGCAGTGATCCAGCGCTCTTGGGTCACAAAAGCCAAGTTTTCACACAGGGTCTTGCCTGCCCATTCTTCTCACTTGCCTGTACCTTTTTGCTGCCTACGGATGTGGATCATTTCAGTGTTTCTTGGCCCTCAGTATTTATATTTTTTCTCACTTTCTGGATAAGCTTACGTGACCAATCATCCACTGACCTACTTCCATTCAAACACCACTGAAATTCAGATAGAGCAGCTGATACATATTAGGGAAGTAAATTGAAATGTCCCTTCAAGAATTAGGGTGGACAATATTGTAGCATAAGAAAAATATTAATTTGGGGTATTGGGGATTGAACCCAGGGGTGTTGTACCATTGAGATACATCCTGAGTCTGTTTTGTTTTCATTTTGCAACAGGGTTTTGTTAAGTCGCTGAGGCTGGCCTTGCACTTTTGATCCTCCTGTCTCGGCCTCCTGAGTTGCTGAGATTATAGGCGTGTACCACTGCGTCCAGTGGAAAAACATTCTTACTTGAAGGGATCTCAGTAAGAAAGCAGAGATTTCTTCTAGGCAGCAAGTCAATAGTGAAGCACAGGGATTCAGAGGACTCTTTGAGGTCATTATAACTGTTTCATCAGATTTCAGTTACATTCATTTGGTGTTCACTGAAGTCATACATGTTGACTCTGGTAAAAATACTCCCAATGGAGTAAGTAAACTTAATGACTTTTGTCATTCCAAAGTGGAATTAACATTGTATTTACACAGTGTCTTACCGTTTGCTTAGGGTGTTTCCATGCATGATCTTATTTGATCCTTACACAAACTTAGCCAGGGAAATGCTCACCCCTCTTAGTGAAGAATCTGAAACAGAAAGGGTAAGTCATTTACCCAGTGCACATAGCAAGTAGCAGGCGGGACCCAGGCCCTTAGACTTGAAATCCAGAATGCTATTATTTTCTTAAGAACCAGGCTTCTCTTGCTGCATTGGTTGAGAAACCCAGGAAGAGCATTGTTGGAGTAAAGTGTCTGGAGAACTAACATTCTTGAATTGGCCCTTGGATCTTTTATTCTTTTTTCCAGAATCCAAAATTGGCGTTAAAAAAAATCCCTAAACCAATTTTCATATTCCATAGAATGAACTGATTATGTTTCTGGAGGGAATGTGTGTGGAACAACAGAGAATCTTTCTCTTTTTTCATATTTATCCCCATGCCAGGGTCTTGCCTATGGCCTGGACAGCTGCCCTCTGATATACTGCCCCATGTTGAAAGTGGCATTCATCCATTCTTCAACGCACATGTGAAACTGTCTCGATTGTTAGTTTTTCTGTGTAAAAATCATTTCTTAGGGATAACTTTCTAAAATCATCCCATCAAGTATTTTACACTTTTTGTGTGCATTAACTATTTTTTTTTTTTTTTGAGACGTTAAAAAAAAAACAAGGAAGAAAAAGCCCATAAATCTGCAGATCTCTTCTCATTGCTGTGAGTTGAGCTCCTTCCACCCAGTGACTCAAACCTACTGCTGTTTAGGCCCATCAGCAAGGAACCAGGCAAAATAATTACTGACTGGTGGCCGCACATCCCTCAGTGTCAGCAGGAAGTGGGTCATGAATCAGGTCATTCTAGATCATGCAAAATGACCATCTTTGAAATTTCTCATTCTGAAATGGTTTCAGATAAAAATCAAGTTTATGGCTCTGTTGCTTGTCAAAGAGAAATAAGAAAGGGAGAAAAAGAGTATTTCCCTAGTAATTTAGGAAGGGACTCTGTATTTGCCAGTGGTGTGCTGTTACATGTTTAACAACCAAACAGCTTTGGGGAGAAGGGACTTTTCACATTTGCCAATTTCCATGGTGTAAATAATCCCACCATGACCAATCTCAAGCTACCAACCCATAATAATAGGCTCTCAAAGTACCTGAAAATCTTGCAATCAACTCTCAAGCTAGAACAAGCCAGCTCCAACACATTATGGTAATTTCAGGGTCATGTAGATTGCTTTTGGGAAAGATATGTAGGTCAGGCCTTCAGTATCTGCCTGGAGTTCATCAGCGCATTCCCATGAAGAAGGATGGAAATGCAAAGTAAAATTCAGGAAGGAAATTTCCCACTACAATAAATGATGCAAAATGTAGTTTATCTTTGATTTTTGTATTCACGTAAGTGTTCCTTTCACTAGCAAAGAATAATATTGTCATCTTTGCTACTATAACTTTCCACAGGATATAGAAAGTTTCTCTTTCATAATACATAAAGAGAATTGAAAGTCTTTTGAAAAGATTTTATATTTTGCTTCCTCTTTTTGTACCATTGAAACAAATGTTTTCAAGGAACGTTTTCTAGCTTGACTTATTTCGGCATTTAAAATGGATCAAAATGTGCAAAATTATGTTGAACCTGATTTATGTAATCTGCTTTGTCATTTTAAGTTTTCAACCTCAATTTCCAACTCATTTCAGGACTTTGTTTTTTAAATCCAAAACAAAAGGTTCTTTTTCCTTGACTCATATAAATATGTCCTGCGGATAGTGATGTCTTACAGCACTGTTTTCACTTGAGATAAGCTTTGCTTTTTCTTTCCAAACAACATATGGAATGGAAAAGATGGTTGCTACCAAGGATGAGTTCATCAGTAACTTGTGATTTTAAAATACCAATACACACAATATGTGTGTATTGGTATTTTAAAATCGAGCTGACAAGTTGAAGAAATTATATATAACTGCTCTACAACATACCACTTATTCATAAGGGTGATTCTAACCTGTTATAAAACACTGATATCATTTAGTAATTTTTTTCACAACATAAAATGAATATTTTTGAGTTTCATTACTGCTTATTATATAAATATTTAGTTTTAAACTTACTGACTTGGCCCTCGGAATGCGTTATTGAAACTCAACTTGGAGTGCCAGTTCTCCCACTTTTTTGATTTTAAGTTTCTTTATCCATAGTTTTCTTTTCCATAAAAGGAATCGTTGTATAAAAGGTCATATACTGGAGGGAAGTGATATTGGTCAAAATTATACATGACATATTTTGTGCATGTACGAATATGTAACAACAACTCCAATCATTATGTATGCCTGTAATATACCAATAAAAAATCCGAGGGGAAAAGGGTTATATACCTACTTTTTATTTTAATCAATTTGGAGTTCAGGAGAGAAAGGGAGCAGTCCTACTCATAAATTTTTAAACTTTAAGAAGAATTTTCTGAGAGGTATAAAATTCAAGTCACAAATCCATGATGTTTATAATTTAAAATTTTCTCATAGCTACACCAAAAAAGTAAAGACGGGCTGGGGCTGGGGCTGTAGCTCAGTGGTAGAGCGCTTGCCTAGCACGTGTGAGGCCCTGGGTTCAATCTCAGCACCACAGAAAGATAAATAAATAAAATAAAGGTATTGTGTCCATCTACAACTAAAAAAATAAATAAATAAAAATAAAAAAGTAAAGACAAATAGGTAACATTAGTTTTAATAGTAATTTTATTTCATATACTATATCAAAATATGATCTCAACATTTAACCAGTATAAAACATATTGAAATATTTTACATTCTTTTCATACTGTTTGAAATCCAGTGTTTTGCACCTACAGCACATCCGAATCTGGACTATCGACATTAAGGGCTCAAGCTGCCATATGGGACAATGCAAGTCTATAGAAGAGCTATACGGGGTGTGTGTGTGTGTGTGTGTGTATGTAAATGTCACATTTATACATTGATGCAAAATAATTTGAGTTTCCCATGAACTTCAGCTCACAATTATTTATACTTTTAGCTCTAATCTTACTGATAAGGGTTGAACCCCAAATAGTTTATTTGTTGTATTTTTCCTTTTCAATTTCTGAAAGGCTCTTCAGCAACTCCTTCAGCAAAATGAGGACCCTCAAAGACTTGATGTTACTCTTTTCTCTTACTGGAACACCTAGTTTTAAGCAAAGAATATTTTACACATAACAGCACTTGTTAAAATCAGAAAGGCTTAGCGGAACAAAATTGGCATGTAAGCATTCCCAGTACTGTTCTGTAAATGCTTCACATCGATCTTAAAATTTAATTTTATTTAAACTAAAATAGGCAAATGCTTTTCACAGTTACTTCACGTCAAGGAGGAAGGGTCCCTTTCAATACGAAATAATTAGGTGTAAGTCTGTTGGCTTCACCTCCATGGAATTTCGCACCATCTCTCTGCAGTCTGAGCATATAAACATGAACCGGCACTCCCCATCTGGGTAGCTGTGGGACTTCCCTGACCTTGACCCTCTGCAGACTTCAGCTAGCTCTCCCACCCCGGGGGATCTTAAGTCCATCTCTCAAGCCCCAAACATTCTTCCTTTCCTGCTGTACATTGTTAGTGCTTTAAGATACCTTCCACCTCTGAAACTGGGTAATAGAGAGGAGTGACTGTGGTGGCTGCAGGATGACCCTGTCTCAAGTGTGACATCCCTGGACAGTGGAGTCACCCTACCCCACTTTTAAACCTGTATTCAGACCGGCACCACAGGATTGATGGCTGCTGAACTTCAGACTTTGCTCCAACTCCTCTCCCATCTCCAAGCAGTGCCCTTCCTCTCTGGTTCTAGAGCCTCTGGAGTTGCCTCCAGTTCCGTTCTTTCCTGATGCCTCATCATAAAGCCTTATCTCTGGACTATAGAAGAAACTGGTCTGCTGCCCCTGTTCTGGGCACTCTTGTGACAGACAAAGAAGGCACTTGCCCCTGACTCCTCACCCACCTTCACACCCACTGATCTACACAAATACTGCTTTCACCAACTGACTGAAGTGGATCTTACATAAGTTACGCAGTGATTGGTAAAAGCTCTGCCCTTTTGGAACAGGGCAGCAGTTCTTTCCTAGGGATCATGGACCACTAAGTGCTCTGTCCTCCCCAGTACACACCGTAGCCCCTCAAGCCAGTGCATTGATGTGCGATTGTGTTTGTGTACCTATACACAGCTTTCTCAGATTTTCAGTGTCTGTAATCCAGAAAGTGTTGTGACCCTTTGGACTCTGCCTGCTGTCACTTCTACTGTAAAATGCGTACACATCTGTGCCTGGTGGAGCCCCTGTGCTCCTCAGCTCCAGCCCAGGCAGGCCTCTCTCCTGCTTATTGCCTTCTCGGAACCTGGCAAGCCTTTCTCTCACCAATATACCCTCCCTTATTCCACCTCCATTAGGCGCTGCATCACCTTACTTGTAACATTTTACCACTGGGGGTGTGCAGTACCTCACAGATCTGTTTTGGTTCATTTTTTGGCTTGTTTATCTTGACCGACTCCAGTTCCTTCTCTTAGTTTTCAAAGACAGTCTTTAACATGAAAAACAAATGGAGTGCATAGGGATTAGGGGTGTGTTGAAGGTGTTTTGAAATCAGTCCTATGATAAGAATTGCAACTTTACACCATTAGGTGTCTTTTTTTTTTTTTTTTTTTTCTTTTCCTCTATTCTTTCCTCAGCTTCTGACCTTGACCCAATCTCTGTACTTAGAGTCCAGTTACTGAAAACAGTGGGTTCCCTTTTGGTTCCCAGAGGAATTGTTCCCCATTGTTATCATTTCTTTTCAGAAGTTCACCATGTAAAGCTCAAGTGTTCAGAATTACACAGATCTGTAGCTGATCCATGTTCTCCCTTTGACAGTCCAGCCTAGGTAACCTTGGTAAAAACAATCTTTCTGAGCCCCAGTTTCTTTATTTGAAAATGGGGAAATAAATTTGGTCACAGATTTGTCGTTCATTGTTTCTAGAATAGTCGATATTCAGCAAATGTCCCTCCTTTGTCTTTTTCACTCTCCCTTCACGTCTTGGTCCTCTCTCTTGCTCTAATTATCGTCCCTTGGTTTATTTCCCTTCTCGCATCTTTATCTCATAGAACACTTGGGGCATTATTATTAGTGACTAACAAATGGTAAAGCAATTATAGAACTCTTTAGTTACCCAAAAAGGCCAGATAATTAAGTTAAAATAAAGCTTAAGGTTCTCATGATTTTTAATAGAATAATTGTACTTAAAATAATTATTATCTGAAAACTTTTCTAAAAAGGCAAGTGATTATCCAAACTTTGAATTATTGATTGTTAATGTTGAAAAGCAAACTCTTTCAAAATTTTCTTCAAAATAAGTTTACTTTGCTCCTCATCTCCACTGAATGATTGCCCTCTGAAGTTTCTTAAGCCCTGCCCCTGAGGTTTTGTGGACCTTTGCTTCCACATGATTCTCCCTGGTCTCCCTGATGTGGGAGGAGGAAAGGGCACAGTGTGCTAAATTTGGGGTCCTTCCCTCTGAACTGAAGCTCTGTTGGGTGTGAGTCTGCACACAGGATGTTACAGCCTTGGAGAAAGAAAAGACAACACAAAACGAGCCAGACTCAGAACCTTATAGGGCAATCAGAATAATAAATCTTACCCGCAGAGGAGTCTTTGGTGATAACTTTTTGTCAAGGAGAGAAAAAAATGGGCGAGTGAAATGTCTTATCTTTGTTTTATCAGATGAGAGTAGCCTTGCAGTATCATGAGCCCCTCCCTCTGCCTCCCCTACTCTCACCTTTGACAGAGGAAAATGGATCATTAGGTGGGCCTGGCGCAGTCACACGAGCCCTTCAAAAGCAGAGAGCTTTCTCTCCTGACATAGAAGAGGAAGTCAGAGGTTCCCATTGCAGGAAAATTTGACAGGCCACTGATGGCTTAAGGTGGAAGGGACTGCTTGTCATGTAATGTGGGTGCCCCCCACCCAACAGCCAGCAACAAAATGGAAACAAACACAGGAACGGAACCCAACCAGCCAGGACCTGGATTTGGGCCTTGTGACAGGTACGCCGAGCAGGGAGCTGGTCACACTGTGCCAGAATCCTGCCCAGTTGAAGCTGTCAATGAACTGGGATGCGTTAAGCTCCTAAATTTGCAGTGAGTTTTTCATGCAGCAAAAGAAAATGCCATCACTCCCTACTTTTAATATAAGGCTATGAATTCTTTTAAAAGCAGCTGGCTTCCTAGTGTTAAAACTTATTCAGACAATGAGTCATAAGAGATAGGTATTGAATGTCTCTGCTTTGCCAGGACCTGTATTAGATGCTGGGGACAAGTCACCAAGTTAAAATCTCCATCCAGTGAGAGAAAACAGATGCACAAATAGCAACAAGACGATATGGTAAATGCATAAAGAGTCCTGGCCTGGGGCCTGTAAGGACAGAGAAGGTTATGGCTGACTTTACCTTAGGGAACTGAAGTAAGGCGTCTTAGTGCCAACGGGTACAAATCCACATTTCCAGCTATTGAATGTCAAGAATACATTTGAAAAAAATATTCAACATTGCACAAAAGAATATAACTCTATGATTCTGTACTAAGCTAAATGAACCAAGGTTTTAAAACACTTTAATTATCATGTAAATGGATGTAGTATATATGCTTATTTTTACTTATCTTTAAGGTTTATCTTCATTTATACATTCGGTGTCCTAGCAAATAAGAGCAAAAAGAAATGATAGATTACTGCATCATGCAACCATTCTGTATCTGTAACCCATACATCTGTTTCTCTCCGAAGTCAACTTAAAAAATTCTTTTCACTTATTTGGCTGGGACCATCCATAATCAACAGCTATTTTATATATTATTACTTTGCTATAAGGGAGCAGTTCTCAAAGTGTGGTTTAGACCCCTAAGTTCCAGAGGGTCCCTAACTCAATGTGTGTCTTAGAGATGAGTGATGTTAAATGATTAGAGTATAATAATTCATCTGCAGGCCCTCTTTCCCCGGTCTCCTTTATCCATTTTGTCAGTATTTATTGAGCACATATTATATGGCAAGACCTGAGTTACGTGTTTTATTTGTATTACTCATTAATATTAATTCTCATTTTAATCCTGTGAGTATTCTATCCATGTGACAAATGAAGAAACTAAGGTCCTAAAAAAGTAAGTGGATTATGTAAGGTTAGCAACTAAGTAGCATTTGGATGTTTAGGATTTGAACTCTTGGCCTTGGTGTTATGTATTTGAGTATTCAACTTTTTATTATTGGTGGTGTCTTTGACTTGACAGCCAGAGGATACCAGAACTGTGTATTTGGTGGACTTGGGTTCACAACCTGTCTCTGCTACTTAACATCCTATGTAAACCTACATAAATTACTTAACCAGTCAGAACCTCTGTGTTCTCTATAAAACAAAACTCACAATGTTTAACTTAGGGGTGGTTTCATGATTAGCTGATGTAATGTGTAGAATCATCGCCTTGTAGAGAACTAAGAAGAGTGGGCACTCTGTGGTTTCTTGTTTGAAAGCTGTTCTCCAGCAGTCTGTTTGGAGTCCTGCTGGTGACATCAGTCTTCTCCAAGTGGTCAGTTGTTTCCGTCTAGCTATTTCATTATAGTTGAGTCCATGACAGGCCACACTTAGCTGGCACGATGGTTTGGAACAGAGGTGGAGAGAGAAGCTAGGGACCACAGTGTGGACAGTACGAGAGGGGCCTTGGTGTCAAACCAACACAAGCACAGCCCATCTGCCCACTAATGATTACTTCGCTCTGTGTTCAAAGGGCCTCAGCCTCCTCATCTATAAACATGGGGTAGTAATACCCACTGTGTGAAGGCGGGCCAGAGCTCATATGAAAGCACTCCTGTGATGACTGGCACTTACCAGGTGTCCAGTCAATATTAATTCCTTCCCCTGTGACTGGTCCTTCCCCTCCTAGGAGGACATGGTATTTGTAAGTTGCTGTTGAAGGTCTGTAGACCATCCCTTTGCTCCGGAGTCGGGCCCTGTGAATGTTGGAACCTTTAGAGCCCAAGGCTTCCTCATTACCTGGAAATACCTGCAGCATCCTACCCAGGGGTGCTCTCAGACTTGAAAGCCATGTAACACCTGAACCAGGTGTTCATATTTGGTGGATGGGAATAAATATTTCCAGTACTGAATGTTATTTTTGAGGTTAGTGGATGCGAATGTAAGGACATCCTTTTGGATAATGTAATTCTGCCCTTCTGTGTGAGAAGGCTTCAGAAGGGTTCTCAGAAGAGAAGGGAAAGGGACATTACATGGCTTTATTTTATGAAGACCAGACATCTTCATATTTTAATAAAAAGCAAAATGCTATCATAATGGTTGAGGCCAGATGAAATTCCTCATCTCAGTTAGTGGGCAGAGTGTTAAATTCCCATGTATTCGGTTACTCCCAAGAGCACCATTGATAAAATGCACAGCCAATTGAAATGGAACTTGAGACCTTTATGCACAGCCAGATCCCGTGCTGTGGATTTAGTTCAAGTCTGGAGATGCAGTGGGGACTGGCTGTCAGGTCAGCAGGCTTCTCCCCCAGGTCTTCTATTTACCAGCAGGCCCACGGCCTTAGCCAGGAGGGAGCTGAACCACTTCAGTCCTTCCCAGAACCACATCCTCAGAAGCTGACAACTTTCACGATACTTTGAGATCCTGCCAGTGGTGAGTGGGTCATTTCTGGGAACGCGGCTTTGGGGATAGCTCTCAGGATCCCTAAGTGGCACCCACTTCGTGTCCACAGGAGGTGTGGGTTTTATTGGCTGTGATGCCAAGGAGGTTCTTACCTGCAGGGACCAGCCTGGGTGGCAGCCAACCAAGCTCCTTGGAATGTTTTCTAGTCCCGGAGAAGAAGGCGGCTGTTGAGTCTCTACAGTTCTGACCACTTATACTGAGGTGCGTCTTTGTCTGATGTGATTCCTGTGCCCGTGACAGAGACCACACACTTTCATAGATGTCACATACTATCAGGTATGGCCCAGATGGTCAACTCAGTGTCCAAGATTTTACAAACTTGGCTCTTCAAGGAGGCTGCATGGTGTGTTGGTAATGAAATTCGGCTCTAGAGGCAGACTTTGTGCATTTGAATTCTGGCTCTGCCACTCCTGAGCAGCACACCCTTAGGAAAGTTATTCAGCTTCTCTGCGCCTCATCTGGAAAAGGAGGATGACAGTAGTACCTGCCTAGAAGGCAGCTGTAAAGATAAAATGTTTAGCATACAGTAAGCGCTTGGTCAGTATTCGTTGTTGTAATTATTGGGTGGTACATGGGTGCGATGGCCTAATGGCGAGTCTGTCAAGTTTGGGAAGGGATTTCAGTCATCCTACTAAATAGCCATGTGTGAGTGCTGAGAGAGTTGTCTTCCAGAGTGTGTTCTTTATATTTTATCTCCTTTCTGTCCTTTATATTTTCAATACCTGTTCTTTTCATCTGAACCTCCTTTGCTTATCCACCAGTCCCCTGCCCAGGAGCAAAGGATATGCAGTTAAAATCGGGCAACCACAGTTATCAGCCCAGCTCAGCCACTTGCTGCCATGTGAGCATAAACAGGTTACTGAACCTCCTAGAGCAGAAGTGGAGAATTTGGGATGACACAAAGCTGCTGACTGTCTCATAAAGGTGGAGTGATCATGCATTCTATTCACCTGGCATAATGAAAGAAATTGGAAATACTTGGTGATTCTCCACTGGAAAGAAAGACTGACCTATGAGTGAAAAAGAATCCAAGCAACTTTTACTGGTTTTCTCTCCACCCTCCCTTCGAGGATAGTGGGAAAAGCACCTGCTTAGGATGTGTGTGTTGGGTACCCAGCCCAGAGCAAGAACTAAAAAGATTGAATTTCTCTACTGCTGGATTCCAGTGCGTTGGGCAACCCGAGGGCTCTGTTCCTGTGATACTTGCAGCACCCTACTTTACGGGAGTTGGGTAGTGAGTGTGCACTCTGACAAGTGCTGTCAGTTGTCCTGGCTTGACAACTCATTCCCTGGTGACCTCTCTTTCTCACCTTTCCATCTTACAGAATATGGAGCTTGGACTAAAAGAGCTTTAGGTTTCTTACAGCCTTACCATGATACAAAGATGTGGAATTAGACCCACTCTGTCTTTCCCATCACCCAGTTCATTTTCTTCACAATACTTGATGCTTTCTGTTCAGTTTTTATTTGTTTTGTTTTATTTTTTTACCCACCCCCTGCTGCCTGTCCCTACTTTTGGGCCCCTAGAAAGTAAGCTGCATGAGAAGGGGACCTTGTTTGGACTATTTTAGTTGCTTAATAAATATACGCATGCACATATAGACATGTAAGACTGCATTATAATGTAGTTAAATACATTTGTCTACAGAGATTTAGGGAGTGGGTTGATTATTCTTCTCTATTCCCCACCTGAAAATATAACATATTCTTATTTGGAGATTTAAAGAATTGAATTAAGAATGGTTGTACTGTCTGTCTTAAAACTGAACCAAAGTAGCAGACCCAGAGTTCTCACCTGTGTGTACATGTATTATCAAAGGACAGTTTTAACTCCTAAAATCAGAGCAAGCCCACAAGCTTAGGGCTGAGGACAGTTGACCATAATGGCACCGTGCCAAGTATCTGCAGCGTAGGTTGGAATCCACTTTGTTCCGTCTATATACATGGTAGAAATGGTCGGCAGGAGGCAAAATATAACCCTTAGAATTCTGCTCACACATATTACTGAGATTTCATATTACTCTTATTATTTGGCCACAAAAATGGGCGTAATCCTTGTTGGCTTTAACATACCTACTAGTATTGCTTTCGCTATCCATCTTGCAAAATATAAGACAAGGCCAGAGCTTAAATTAAAATCCTCAGCTTCTTATCTCCTTCCCACAGGAAAGCAAATCTGTGTTGAAAACCGTAAAATTAAGAAGAGAGCAAGGATAGCATAATTTAGCAAAAATTCATGGCACCAGATTCTGAGCTATATGACTGGAGGGACAGGTCAGACATTAAGAAGATGCTGCCTGCTAATGCAGGTTCCTTAAGGTGGTGCTCTGGAAACAGGAAAGGCATGCAAAAAAATACATACATCTTTCCAGAAGATTTCTGCAGTGCTTACTACGACCACCCTAAAAAAATATCTTTGTGAATTGTTTGGCAATTATTACCTCCCTTAAGACTTTCAGATGAGTCAAAGTGGTTATTCTGAACTGCAGTTGAAATGTATTCATTTTAGCATTTGGGTGTTGAGAATTTTTTTCTTCATTTGCAAAAGGGTTTATAATAATATCCTCATATCCCCACTCCCACCCTTCACCTACCTCCTCTAGCATTCTAAATTCCTTGTATTTAAGAGGCTCATTCTGTATATTTGGCAAACTACATCATTAACACTTGAAAAGCATTAAAAGGTCTTTTTAAACCTTTATATTCATAGATGTTTGTGTGCTGAGGTGTGTAGAGAAAAACTGTGTGGCTTTGATAATGGTGCTCTATTTAATAAATGCCAGTGGCTATATAAGCTATGCAGGTTTTGCCATTAGACAGAAGCTGATAATTATAGAGAAAATCTAGTATGGAAATTATACCACTGTCCAAAAACATGCAATTTTTTTTTCCCCTTTACCTCCCCCCACCCAAGTTTCTTTTGGACTGAGGTTGTAATGATAGGGTGTAAAGAGAATTAAGTATTGCTAGGATGATTGTTCCTAATTTTCCTGAGGGTACTTCTTTTCCACTGGAACCACATACTTTTTACATCCAATTTAAAAAAAACAAACAAACAAAAAACCACCAAATTCAAAATGAGTGTGCACCTTCAGTGCAGCCACCATACGCAGGTGTGCTTGGGTCTTTTAACCTTCTGGTATACACCTATGTCATGGGCAATTCACGTTGTGTGCATTTCATGTTCTTCCTCAGTTTCTTTTTTTTTTAAACATGAATATTCGCTTTTGAAGAAACTGATTTCACATATGTCTTAAGTCTATAGTACAGTAAAATCTCTGTAATTCAAACTAATCATGGTGAAGGCATGCCTGAACTAGTGAAATCATTATATTCGATTCCTCTTAAATCCGCATTACTCATTACAGCAGTGTTTCTAAGTGGAGACTGTTCCTGAGACAGCTTTAATTAGTAGATGGGTTTAAAGTCAGGGCCATTGTGCACGTGTTTATAACTTGCTGCTTCCTTTCTTTGGGGGGGAGGGTGGAGTTTCTCTTCTTTATTGTTTTTGAAGTTGATACATAAATTTGTATGTATTTATCCTGTAGAACATGATGTTTTGACTATTACATTGTGGAATGGAAATATAGCTAATGTGTAAATTAGCTCACCAAGTTATTTTTATGGTGAGAACACTTAACATCCACTCTCAGCATTTTTCAAGAGTGTACTATATTGTCATTAACTAGAGTTTCACTGAAATGATCCCCTAGTTAGGTTATAGGTGCTTAAGTCTTGTTTACATTATTGATTTACTTAGTTCTTTCTTGGAGGATGGAGGGCTTCAACTTTGTCTGCAGACAGAACAGTCATAGATTCAAAATTGATGGAGTCCTAAGAGATAATCTGAACCTTGAACATGTGTTATTGCTGTATAGTTTTGGGATTCCAAATTAAATTTTAAAATTTGTAAAGCACAAGATCTGTAAAGTATGTTAAAATATAAAATGTCACCAACTTAAAAATGTATTTTCAAATTATATATTATTTAAATAAGGAGGAGTTTATCATTACTTTTGAAAACTAGAGAAACAGAAGATAAACTGAGTAGAGGCTGAAGCGTGATGCACAGTGATGTCTGACAGAGCTGTAAGATGTGAAAAAATGGTGTCACGTGGTTCTTAAAGATACACAACTACAGAATTATGAATTTATAAATCTATATCTGTTGAGTTATTTAAAATTTTTCCCTTAGGATTGGCAACATTTATTCATTTATATGTTCATGAGAATTTTTTATTGCATGCTTTTTTCCTGTCAGACATATGTAATCAATAAAGAGCTTATAAAACATTTATAACTTTTGTTCCATTAACTCTTTATTGACCTTAACCTGGGGATATAATCCAAAAGGGAGGATAAATATGTATATACAGGGTTTCATGTGATAGGGAATCATAATGATCCACCTCAGTCTCTAAGGACCCCTCTAAGCGGGTAACAGTCTCAAGGTGGGATAGTTATGTATTCCAGGAGTGTTTAACATGGAAAACTGCAAAGAATCAAAGAGGTGACTTCAGTCAAGGTCTGCAGATGATTCTTGGGTTATACTGATGACTGGTTACTGTAATTGTGTGACATTTCCTTTGGGAGAGGAGATACGAGTTGGACATCCATATTAACGGTTGACCTTGTGGTTATTTTGCAGTCAAATAAAGTGCCCGTGGTGCAGCCGTCCCATGCGGTCCACCCGCTCACCCCCCTCATCACTTACAGCGACGAGCACTTTTCTCCAGGATCACACCCGTCACACATCCCATCAGATGTCAGCTCCAAACAAGGTGAGAGCCCAGGCCTGCCCAGCCTCTTTGCTAATTGAGGAGTCAAAATTGCCTGAGTCTCAGTGGCCCTTTGCTCCAGGTCACTGGGTGGACCAAAGTACATTTGTAGAGAATAAGAATAATTTATTGGTCAGCAAGAATTTGTTGTTGCTTCTTTAATTTTTCAGTGTTAAGAAACAAGAAACACTTACTTAGTAAGGTGATTTTCCAGGTGACAGCTGTGAAAATCTGAGAGTCACAATATAAACCAGTATGTCACACAAACAGGCTATATGCTCAGTCATTATTTCAGCATGTCCCCCACCACCTTATCTTAGGGGTTATGTTCTAATTCTCCTCTGGGTGCCTTATACAGTGGATCACACTGAGCTGCAGAGTTAATGCCTTTTACATCACAGCTGAGCACTTATTACAAACTATGGCTGAAACTTTTGCAATTTGAGGCAGGATAACAAAATTAGTGCAGATTTCTTTTTTCTTCTTCAGAATATCTTGGACAGAAGGTTAGTTCTTACTTAGATCACAGTAACCTCATGGTATGATTATTTTGTTTTCCCTTAAGTGCAGAACTTTCACCTTTTCACTTGAAAGGGTTACTTTGTGGCTTTGTCTGAATTGTCAGCGTAACTTTTCTTTCCTTAAAAACTTATTTTTTTACTTAAATATGTAAAATAAGGGTTATTTGAACACAGACACTGCAGTACCGTGATGGTAGAGCATGATGGTAGATAGCTTCTAAGTGAATAATTGGGTTAGTACAGCATGGTTATGGGACACAGGGACGATTTATATCCCAGGCAGGGACAGTGGGAGAGTACAAAATTTCATCCTGGTGCACAGAACAGTGCTTAATTTAAAACCCATAACATTGTTTATTTCTGGAATTTCCTACTTAATATTTTTAGACTTTGGTTGACCATGAGTAACTGAAACCATAGAAGAGGAAACTGTGGCTGGGGGGTTGGGGGGATTACTATACAAGGTGTTGATGGTGATTTTTATTAAAAAGTAGAAAAGGGGAAAATTGGAAGATTTTCACTTCAAATATTTTTCTGAGCCTCTTGTGAATTCATTATTCAGCTATATTCCTATTATGTTTTATCCTTTCTGTGTACCAGCACTAGCTTATAATCATAAATAAATCATCTATGGAAAGTCAAAGCAGCTGTATTCTGTTTGGCTCCCATACCAAACTCTGCTTCTGCTGCAGTTTCAGAAAAACAGACACGTTATAAGAGGTCTAAAAAATCAAAATGTCCAATTTTTACCCAGTGTGTACAGGTATGGTTGCGAGTGGGACTGAGCTGTGTTCTCCAGACCTTCTGGTCCCATTGTCTCAGGGCCAGCCTCGGGATGGCTTCGCTCTCAGGATAGCCTGTACCTCTTTCTGAGAGCACACGCACAGTTGGACTTCAGCAGGGTATTTGAAGGTTCAAAATAAGCCCTTTAAAACCACTTGAAAACAGAATATGAAGGGGTAAAATTTTTCTCCACCTGCATTTCACCTGTGTGTCTGCCCAGGCTCTGCCCTGTTGTGGGCAACAACATTCAAAATGTGTAAAAAAGTATTCAGAAGCCAGTTGTCCTTTTTACCACTATTACTGTATCTAGATGAAACTCTTCACTTTCAGTTTCTCTGTCCTTAGACCACAACACTTAGTTGAAGACTTGTTACTGTTGCACTTGAACTCCAGTAAAGAGCCCAGCTACCAAAATCACCTGTATGGATATTTCTAGGTCTGCCTGTTCCAATTTTCCTTCCCAGTCCTTTCTCCACCCTGCTTCCTTTTATTAACAGCTTCCAAGAATACAAACCTTCAAAAAGACAGGCCTGTGGGTCTATAGTGAGGAGGAGAATTAAGGGACTTTAGAAGGAAGGCTGACTTTGAGAGGGAAGATCAGTAATATGATCTTGGTCATGGTGAGTTGAAGTGTCTTTGAGATGTCTTTGGGGAGACTTGACACAGGCAGGCAAATTTAAACATGTGGGTCACAACCTCAGGCCAGGGACTGAGTTGGAACATATATCTAGGAAGCATAAATATGTGGAGGACAGACCTAGATACAAAAGCCTCAACTAAGAACTAGCAAAAAGAATCTCACAGTGTGTTTTATTTCACTGTATTTATTTATTTAACAATTAAATAGTGCTTACTATGTCCTAGGTCCTGTTCAAAGCACTTTGAAACATTAACTTATTTAAGAGAATAACACGTCATGGTTTATTAGTTTTTCTCTCGAGAATTCTAAGACAGTTCACTTTTTTAAAAAAGACAGGTTTATGACTGGCTACTAATTACATTTATATTTTTCTCTTCTGTTTTCATCTCAACTGCCCTCCTATCTTGTTCTGCCTAATTGTAATTTATATCATTGCTTCTTAAACTTTTTTTTCCCTTAACAAACTGCAGACCTACAGAGAATGGACCAGAAGTTCTCTGCGTAGTTTCTTTAGTCTTTGTTGTTTGAAAAATGTTGTGATTTTATTTTTCTTCCTTACACTCTTCGTTTTTATTTTAATATGAAGATCCTGTTTTTAATTACATGTCTGTCCTGGGCTTCATGTACCTCATCATCATGTACCTCTGGGGATGTAAACTCTGGTTTGGGAAGCACTCATTTACATGATATTGAGTTTATATAATCCCATTTGGGTATTTTTATTGCCAAAAAAATAAGCTCAGTAGGCCTCTTGGTTTCTTTCTTTCCTGCTGCCTCCCTTTTGGGTCTATTGTGTAGTTCGGCTGGTTAGAACATGATGGTACTGAGGCCCAGAGTTGCTGATCTCTTTGTTCAGAGTAGGCAAATCAACTTTTATCTAAGGGGGACTGGGGAACCCTAAAGAGTAGCATGTCCTTATTCTTACCCTAGGCAGAGTTATTCAGTAAATATAAATGGTTTGTCTTTGATACCCATTCTCATTTGTAAAAAAATAAAATAAGTTCAGTTTCATTTCCTATTGGAGACCACATTAGTTTCTGCCCTTTTCTCCTCCTCTCCCTCCCTCCCTTTGTGTATATGTAGGAAAGGGAAAGAAAGTTCATACCACTTATTTGTCTAACTCGTAGTCAAGTATAGTTGAAATGTTAAAAGGAAAGAGCTTTTTACAAAATACTGCTTATATCTTTGTGTTATCCATTTTATCCTTATATATAACAATAGTCACATAGCATTTATACTTGTGCTGGGCACTGTGCTACAGGACCTGTGTTAATGCATTTATCCTTTACAACAACCTCTCTACTATTATCATTTGAGTATTCAAAAACAAATAACTTCCTCAACACATGTAGCCAGTGACTGACATATCTACACAGTCTGACTCCAGAATTATTTTATTTACATTTATATAGAAGTTACTTATAAAAGTTTAAAAATCTTTAAGGCTCTGCTGAGTGTATCCTTCAACACACATAGTGAGTGTTCCGTGAATACTAGTTGAGCAAATGACAGGAACTATATCTTCGATTGCAGGGCAGTTGGAGGAGGGGCATAAGGCATACAGTTGTAGGAATCTTTTAGGAATAGGATCTTAGTGGGACCACAAGCCATTTAGAAGACCCAGGTTTATTTATGAGCTAAGCCACATCATGTACCTACTTATAAAAGTTGAGAAGATTTCCTGGCAGTGGGACATTTGAAAGATGAGTATGATTTCAATAGACAGGGTCAACTTACCATATGAGAGACCTAAAATGCTGCAGGTGCTACATAAAGAGTGGTTCATTCCTCCTTCCTTCCAGCAGCAAACCAAATCCAACTAGTTTGTATTTCTGTTCTGCTGAATCATTTTTGCACAGAACCCAAGCAGAGTTGGAGTATAGACTCATGTGGAGACCCAAGTGATTGCAAGCAGCTTACCTCTTCGCGTCCTTGTGACAGTCAGAAGCCCAGCACAACACCTACTTTATATGAACCCAAACATGAACAGTGGCTTAGCCCCCTAAGACCTTAATTCTACTGCAAAATAATAGTGTTGAAGTATATCATTTATGACTTCAAGCATTGATTTCCAAGTTACTGTAATAAAATACTCAGATTCCAACTAAGTTTCTAATGTTCTATTGAGTTGGTCTAGCTGTTGTTTTTTCTTTTGTTTTTTCAAACCTGAGCAGTCTCCCTGCAGAGGTTTAGGGATTTCTGCATCTCAGAATGAGGAAAGCAGCAAGTGAAAAAACTTCCCCAATGATCCTGAGGCATCATGAAGCACCACAGCAGGCTCTTTTAGAACCACCCTGCCACCCCAAACTTCCCAGACTTAAAGAAAGAAATGTCAGGGTACAAAATGTGGGGTCCACTGGGATCAAAAGGATCAGTATTTCTAGCAAAAATATATTGTTTATAAAAGGGAGATTTGAGATAACACTTGTAGAAACATCAAAACGTGAGCTGATCTCATGTAAGCACTCTGTTGAGAGAAATGAAGACCTTTCTCCTCCCTACCTACTTTCTGTAAGAATGGAGAGATAGTTTGTTCTAACTTCAAAGTCAAATTAACATAAACTTTGAAGGCGGCACTTCTTAAGTCATTGCCATATATTCAAGGCCTTCAGTTTCTTTCAAGATCCAAATGAAATTCATAGGCATCCTAAGTAGTAAAAAAAAAAAGAATATTTAAAGAGCATCTTCATGCTGTTCACCTGATTTTACGTATCAGCCAGTATATTTACAGTTGCCTGGTGTTGAAGCTTGAAATACATGTTTATACTATGAACATGACCTTTTAAAGCTATGATTAGCTGTGTGAAGCAACTTAAATGGCTCTCTTCAGAATCACTGCACCCAAATATATTAAACTTTACATTTTACATTTTATGCATTTGTCTTGTCCTGTCTGAATTTTTTCTTTTTTTCTGTACCTAAGGTCAGGTACAAACAAAGGGATGTCATTTGGGACCAGGATTAGGTGTAATTGTTAGGTGGTTTGCACAGCCCTAGGACAGTGCACTCCAGGGAGTGTGAGTGTGAGAAACAGTTTGGTGGCACTCTCCTTTTCTGTGGAATACAACTAATCCAGAACAGCCTGACCTTGGAGCGCAGAGGACTCAACTTGATGAAGAGCTTAGAGGGAGCTGAAGTGGCAGACAGAGACCAAATGAATCATATCAAGTGTGACCATTATGGGACTGAAGATGATTCCTAATTAATCTCTGATCCTCTGAGGTATCACATTCCCCAAATCTGTGTGTCCATAAGGGAACCAGTGAAAATATGAAAGTGGCAATTTACCTAATCCTTGAGCCCATGGCAGGCCATCTACTTGTGAAGGGCGTCATTTTCCATTCTACACAAAAACAATTGCCTGCCATTTTCTTAAGCAAAGTGAAATAATGAGGGCAAAATAAATTATTTAAAAGTCTCTTTGGATGACTGCTTTCCTGGCAGCACATTTATTCCTTTAGGAATTCAAGACATACTGAATCTGGAGAAATGTTGAAATCTGGAGAAAAGTTCAGAAGCTGACTTGCATTCATTGGCTCTGATTAATAAATGCTGTTTCTAGATTATAAGTATTAATGGCATAAAACTTCTTAATGCTTTCTATTGCTCTTCTGGTCACATGTGCCGTGAGTCTGAAAATGACACCTCTGTGTTGTCCTGTTCCCAGGCATGTCCAGACACCCGCCAGCTCCTGACATCCCCACCTTCTACCCGCTGTCTCCGGGCGGTGTTGGCCAGATCACCCCACCTCTTGGCTGGTAAGATCCTCCCTGCAACCTTCAGCCAGACTTTGAACACATCTTCTCCCACTTTTCATTCACAGAAATTAGCTTTGTGAATGGGAACATTTGTGGAGTTGAGGAAATTTACAACAAGCAAGGTGCTAACTTTATTTCATTTCAATTTAAAAGATTAAAAAACGTGCAGACTTTGAAAGGAATTGAATCGGCTTGCTAATATGTGTAGAAAATGACTGTGTAGCAATTGCTTTGAAGCTTACAGTTTTATGGATTCAATTTGTGGCTTTGGGCATTTGTTATGCCTATATAAAGTTAGTTCTTAAGTGTGGCTTTCTAGTTTTTTTTTTTTTTCTTAATGAACAGCTTGTCTTTTTGAAACATGAATTTAGACACCGAGTATCCACCTTTGGCAAGTGGCACTAAGTAGAGAGAAATTCAACAAAATAAAAACATCTTTTGAATGTTAATAAAATAAACATCCAATTTCAGTTCAGAGGAACAAGACCTAAATTGGGGGCTTTTATTTTGTTTAGATTCCAAATACTAATGCTCTTTCTTTTGTGGTATTTATTTCTTAAAACATTCTTACCGCTCCCTTCAGATGTTTTACACCGTAAAGGTAAAGGGAAATGTATTGAGGGAAGAAAGGTGTGTGACATCGACTATCTTGATGACTTTCTCCTTAGCACACAGCTTTCCCTCCCGTCCCAAGCCCTCTCAGCCTTCCCTCCGCCCTCCGTGGGAACAGTGCTGCAGCTCCAACAGAGGTTTCTCTCCTTTCTCCATCAGCCTGCTGTCACCACAACCATGTCCTATGGCCTCTGTCTCCCTGCCTGGACACGCTGACATTCTCTCTTCTTTACCAAGAGAGGGCCACCCTGCCAAGGAAGTGTCAGCTTACTTGCTCTCGCCCTTCCTCCCTATCTCTCTTTAGTATTGAACCTTTTGGTCAATAACTCCTTCTCATTGATGATACGTATGCTTCTAAGCCTAGATCAGCTGTTCCGAACTTAGCTACTTAGGGCAATAATCCTGTGCCAAGTGGCATCACTGGCAGCTGGAAATAAAGACTATGTAAATGAAAAGTGTGAGATTCAGGAAGAACACAGGGACAGATGGACTTCTTAGGGTGGAGCAAAATATTTTGATGATCTTTTATTTCTTGACTTTAACACAGGTATTTAAAGGGGAAACGGTGCAGTGTTTCTGGAATGTTTATTCACTTTTATTAAAATAAAAAAATATGATGTCCTCCTTTATTCCCTTCTTTGGAATTCTCAAAGATTCTGATAAAAAAAATCATTAAACTGCTTCTCTGAAGGAATTTTTTTTATTTCACCATTCTCTGGGTCATGTTATATTCAATAAGCATTTATTAAGTTCCTACTTTGTTCCAAGCATTAACCGGGCTGGGAGAGGGGAAGTGATAAAAGGATAATTGACTGGCTGGTTTGCAGTTGAGGAAGGGAGACTTCTTCTCTTCAGGGCAAAGGGTGCTTTGATTGGGTGGAGGGCAAGGAAGGGGAAGCATCCGAAGAAATCCAGTGGTTTGTAATCCTCCCACAAGACTCATTTGAGTACTCCCTCCTCCCCTCACCAAACGTTCCTGCTGGTTGGTAACTGGTTTTTTGTCATTGACGGGCTCCTTTCTTCGACCTCAGGCAAGGTCAGCCTGTATACCCGGTCTCGGGTGGATTCAGGCAGCCCTACCCGTCCTCACTGTCAGTGGACACTTCCATGTCCAGGTAGGTGGAGGTGGAGGCCAGTCGCTCTTCTCGTGCTTGCATCCTGTGCCCTGCTTGCCTCTGGGTCGCCGGGTAGGAGGGTGCGTGTCTGTGCAGTGTGCCTGGCTCCCACACTAGGAGTCTGAGCCACCCAAGGTAGGAGCCACAGGCCGTGCCCAACAGGACCAGCCACACTGGGGAATACTGCCCGCTAAAGAGTTCATGGCCACCTGCCTGAGATGAGAAATGTCCCCAGAGTGGACATGAAAAGAGCCTATTTGATTCAAAATATGCTGGGGGTGGGGTAAGGGAGGAGGACAAAAACTAGTTTGGTCTAAGTTTTATTTGCTTCCTTTGAGGAGAATTGTATCCATTTAATATGGTGGTGTTCGAAAATGCCCCGATAACCCAAGAAGAGCCTTCCTGGACCAAGGCTGTTGGGACAGACAGGACAGTGCTCCCAGGCTGTCCAGCCATCCAGGGTGTGCGTCCTAGTGTGTGAATCAGGCCCTGAGTGGACATGTTAGTGCAAGCAAAGCTCTGTGAGATCTGCCGTGCCACACTTGAGGCTGCTCTGTGTAATGCTTTTGCTTCTGGAAAGGATGGCTTCTGTGCCCTGTGCTTGATGTACACACCTGTGGTGTATCATCTGTGTGTTCCACGTGGCTTTTTCAAGGGAGCTAGCATTATCATGCTGGAAGCCAAACTGTTAACTGGTTGTGAATCTGTCTGGCTTTTTTATTTTTAATTTTTTTTTGTATGGGTACGAAATTTGCAGTTTCTTTGGTAAATTTCAGCTTTAAATATATGTGTGTGGGTGTTATATGTATACATATTTCATATGTATGTATACATGTATATATATTAATCAGTGAATTATAAATTTAGCTGGCTGGTCTGGGGGAATGGAGTTAATATTTCTCCCCCTAAAGTACATTTTTACATTTTTTAACACTATTTGATGACAGGGTTTTCTTACAGGCAAATAACCAGTATTGTATATTTTTGTAAAAAGTACAGATATTGGTCAAATATTTGCAATTTTATCATGCCTCCTTAATATTTAAAAAAATTATTTTTGGAATACCGCATATTCAAGCAGAGTTCCTTTTTTCTTTTCCAGATGAAGAATTAATTTTACCAGCTACAATGAAAGACCTGAGAACGTTGTTTTTATGGAATCTAATGTGTACTTTAAAACAGTTTGGAAAGTAAAAAAATCCTAAAACATCCAAATTTATTCAAAGTGCTTGCTCAGAGTACTTTATTTTATTTTTCTTGCATGGCAGTTTCCCTCCTTTGTGTTGGATGATGGTGATTACTTTAAGACTTTTTTTTTTTTTAATGCCATGAAAATGTACTCAGGAAAAAGCCTTTACAGGTGTAGTTTTTACCGTGATACAGAACTGTGTCCTTACTTTTAATTAAATTCTTTCCCTTAATATTTTTCAGTTTTCAATAAAGTTAGATCTCCCAAATATAATTTAATTTCTGCGTAGAAGATAATTTTGGATGATAGTAATGGAAACCTTATTAAATAGGGTACAGAAAAAAGTTTTCCTGTCCCTTTTTACAGTTGTGTCCTCTGATAGTAATATGAGAAACTCTTCATGTGATGATTTGCTTAAGAGTGTAGGCAGAGATTTTTTAAAAATGTGATGTATTTAGCTTAATTTAAATGGCATTTTAAAATTAAATCTTAATAAAGTGTCATATTTCTAATAATTTCTGTTACTGAAATTCTTATTTGAAATGGGAAAAACAAACAGTAGCATGAATTGGACATAACTTTCGAATGTTCATATGTGAATACCCAGCCAGCATAGCTCCACATCATCATGTACAACCACGAGAATGGGAAGTTATTCTCCATGTATGTATGATGTGTCAAAAATACATTCTATTGTCATGTATAACTAAAAAAGAACAAATAAAAAACAACAGAATGAAAAAAGAAAAATTCTTATTTGAAAATTGCTTTGCAAGAAAAATGATTTACTTTTTTCCTTATCATATGGCTTACTGCCCTCCCAAGAAAAATGTCACATTCTGCTATTAGTTTAAAAAAGTTACAGAAAATAGTAATATTTTCCATGTGAATTCAGGAAGAAAAAAATAATTATCAGCCCACTTTAATAATTATATTTAACATTCCTGTGCATAAAGATGTATTTCGCCATGTAGCCCGTTACAGTTGGTGGAATGTTGTAAAGTTCCATCTAGCTTGGCTACAGCAGCCAGCCATAACATACTCTTCTTCTTTTCCCTTCTTTTAGGTTTTCCCATCATATGATTCCTGGTCCTCCTGGTCCCCACACAACTGGCATCCCTCATCCAGCCATTGTAACGCCTCAGGTCAAACAGGAGCATCCCCACACTGACAGTGACCTAATGCACGTGTAAGTAGGCTTCTGGGCTCATCTGTGGATGAGCCTCTGAACATTCGCTCCCTCTCTGTTGCTGAGGCTTCCCCTCTCTGTCAGTTCCAACTTCAACATAGCCGTGAAGGCTCTGAAACTGAGGATAGTAAGTAGCTTGATGCTTGCCGCTGTGATTTGATTGTGAAATAGGAAAGGAGCACAGGCCTTAGAAGATCATGGAGACTTCCCCAGAATGGAGGGACATTCAGAACACCGGCATGAAGAATCCTGAGCTGCTCAGCCACTGGCCCACCAGTGAAGTAGAGGGAAGGGTTGAATGGACTTCCTTCTGGAAATACAGTGACCCTGACTGCAGACCCTGAGAGTATAGAATTCAAGGGGAAAGCTGCCAAGCCCAAGAGGCCCTACTGCTCCTCGGTTGTGCACATTGTCAGAGCAGGCCTGAATTACTTTCCCCTGGAGACGTTAGAAATCTCCATTCTGTGCTTCTGAATCTTCTTTTAGGGTCTGCAGAGGAGTGGGTGCTAGTGGCAGGCAGTGTGTGATATTCCACAAAGCCCCTTAGATGTATTCAAAGGCAACATGTATTTGTTTGGAAGTAGGGTCAGAAGCTTTGATTAGCTTCTCAAAGTGGTCCTTAGCCTACCCACAAAAGGAAAGATCACCTGTATGTGAGTTCAGCTTCTGAGGTGATAGAGGAATGGAGCCTCAGGTCCCTGAGTGGAGCACCTTCACAATTCCAAGTCCATTACCATTTGTGTTGTTCAATACATCTACTTCAGAAGGTCCTTATTCACAAAGAGTCACTAAGTGGATAAAGAGCTCCATAGTTTGGTCGTTTGCTACTCAGTGTTGCATCAAATGAGCCAAGGCTGTTGTCCCAAGTGGATGGTGCACTGGTGTTATAGGGGGTGGGGGTGGGGGATCCCCAGCCTGAGCTGAGCAGTGGGAACAGATGCTCTGCTTCTCTCCTCCTCTCTTGTCTTCCTTATTCCTTCTACCTTCTCCCTCTGCTCACCACCACAACCACCTTTCAGGAAGCCTCAGCATGAACAGAGAAAGGAGCAGGAGCCAAAAAGACCTCACATTAAGAAGCCTCTGAATGCTTTTATGTTATACATGAAAGAAATGAGAGCGAATGTCGTAGCTGAGTGTACCTTAAAGGAAAGTGCAGCTATCAACCAGATCCTCGGCAGAAGGGTAAGTGGCAGGATGGTATATAAATGTATATGGTGACCATAGAATGGCTTCATAGAATCGGCCCCAATTTAGTTACATATCAGGTAGTCACAGAGTGTATTTGTATAATGAGCAGGCATTTCAGGAAGTAATAACATTTGGGAGGATTTAGTGATATAATGTGGTGTAAATAACTTAGTTGGTACTTGGCACGCAGGAAACTTCCTGGAACAGATAACTGTTTTTACTGTCATTCTTTAAACAAATATTTATTGAGTGTCTTTATGTGCCAGGCATGATGCTTGGCATTAAGTAACAGTTGCTGAATAAAATAGATACAGTCCTTGCCTTTCTGGAGCATAAAGTTTTGTGACAAAGATATAGACATTGGACAAGTAGTCACTTAATAAGTCTGTAACTCAAATTGTGATAAATAGTGTATTATTGGCAAGATTCTGTGAGAAAGAACAACAGGCACTAGGGAAAGCCCCTCTGAGAAAATCGTTTTTAATCTGAAACCTGAGAGATGAGTAGCAGTTAGTGGAAGTGGGGGGACTCCCCAGCTGGAGCAGCATGTGTGCCAAGTGGCAGGGGACAGATAGCTCAAGCCCTTGGAGAGAGCAGCAGCGGGACCCATGGGAGACTAGGCCCACAGAATGGCCATTCCTTCCTAGACAGAAGCAGATCCATTCAACTGTGAGGATTTAAATGGGAGAATTTATGTGAACCTGTTTCTAGAAAGATTGTTCTCTGATTCTTAAAGTGCTATTGTGTCAGGTTTCCAGATTTCTTCTTTGCTTTTCATTCCTTTTTCCACCCAGGGTATGATATTTTTCTTAGCCCTCATTCTGTTATGAATGAGCCTGTAGGTTATAACTAGGCTAGATGCTCTAACATCCTTTAGCCAACTACTAGCCAAAAGACTTGGCAGCCCTTCCAAGTAACCTTTTGCAGGATTGAAAATTTTTAACTGGGTGTCTGAAGAACAGTGGAACAAATTTGAATTTATCTAACTCAAATTACATTTCACTATATATACACTATAATTTTAGAAACACTTCATCTTAATTTGTTGATGCTCTTTATGTAGTGTGGTAGCTTCTTAATTTATGACTCCTATGAGTTTGTTTTCACAACTTTTCAAGAAATCGATGATTAATCGAACATCCAGGTCAGGAGAGTCTATCCACCCTTGTGAAGCAGAGAGGATCACATGTTAGCCTTTGTTGATGATAATTTTTACTGGATTTGTCCAAACTTAACACATTTGAGCGTTCATAAAAGAATGTTGAGGAGACTGGCAGTGCATGTGAACAGGAGGGAAGCAGGTTTCTTGCATTATCAATTCCCACTGAATAACCTTAAAATGCAACTATTTCCAATCTGCCAGGCTCCAGGGTTTCCTGCATAGGGCACAGTGGTAGATTATAGTTCCTTTGGTGTCCTGGGTGAATGTCCTATTTCCCTATGGAATCTTAAACACTAAAGACAATAATTGTGATGGTTTCCCAAGCCAGTTCATAGCAAATGAGCATTTCCCCATCATCTTTGAAGAACTCCGCCTTAAAAGCCTAAAGGCCGAGGACCATTTTCCCTCTTTTTTAAAAGAAAAAACCAGAGGAAAAGAAGGATTAACATTTGTATTTCAGCCCATGTAACGCTCAGATTTTTATTTTTTTCTTCTTTGAGTTAAAGGCCCCCTGTCCTTCCAGTAAGAATTATTTTCCTGCTCAAGAGAATAAGTAAGGATATAATCTGGAGGTATGCTTCCTATTTTTAATGCACATTTCCAAAAATTGCTACTTTCTCAGCTCCCTGAACGATCCCCATACCCAAACATTATATCTGAAGGGATGGTTGTCATTTGGACTTTCTCTGTCTTTGATTTGGACACCTGTTTCTATTTATAGGCCTCTGAGAGCTCTTTGATTAAGATCAGGTTTTCTATTCTTCCATAACTCCCCTCTGGCAGGGCCGTTCTTGCTATCTCTTTAAAGTCCTGGCTTTAAAATCATGAAGTTTCACACTGGGGTGATTGGAATTCTTAAAAGTGATCTGAAATCCATCCCAGAATATTTTATCTTTGGATTTTTTAAAATCCATCTTTACTATATCTCTAAGAAATGTTTATTCATATGAATTAACCAGAGTTCTCCTAATTCATGTTATAAATAAAAATTGGACAACTATTATTTTAAAATAAATTATTACTTCTCAGACCTTTCAAACTATTACAGAAAGTCCATTTGTCACACATTTATTATCAGAATTCTGTGTGACTTAAAATTAAATGAGTGTTTTTCCCTACAACTTGGTGAAACTTGGACAATTTTTTGATCTTTAAAAATACTTTAACTCTATATTTTTCAGTAAACAGAGTAAGAGAAAAAGAAGCATTTTTAGTCAATTGTGTTTCAGAAATTCTTGTAAGGAAAGACCATCTTTCTAATCTGTGCTGGACTTTATTTTCAATGCAGAACTTCAACACCATTTTTTTTTTTTTTTTTTTTTTTTTGATACTGAAGATAGAAGCCAGGGGTACTTAACCACTGACCCACATCCTAGCCCTTTTTTATATTTTATTTAGAGACAGGGTATCACTGAGTTGCTAAGTGCCTCTCTAAATTGCTGAGGCTGGCTTTGAACTTGCGATCCTTCAGCCTCAGCCTCCCGGCACTGAGATTCCAGGCATGTGCCACTGCACTTGGCTCAACAGCATTTTTTTTTTTTTTTAATATTTATTTTTTAGGTGTAGATGGACACAACACAATGCCTTTATTTTTCGTGGTGCTGAGGATCAACAACATTTTATTTCCCACTTTTTGTCTGGTAAATTATCTTTTATTTGTGAGCAGGTTTTATGCAATAGAAATATCAGGGAGCTAAAAACAATTTAAAATGCAGACAGATAGGTTAGTTTGTGCCCTGATGCTTTCTCCTATGTTTTATTCAGTTTTATTATTTGGGGTCTTTTGGTCAACCTGAATTTCCTGCTTTAACTGAAAAATAGCTGATTGTTTGGGTAGAAGACCCAACCTCAGTATGTATTTTGGGAGTTGATTTTTATTTACAATCCCAGGTTTCTTCAGTGAGTTATAAAGCTGCCATAAGTTATATAAAACTCTATTAATATATTGCAGTAATAAATGATGTTGGTATGTAGGGAAATAATACTCATCAAATGAATGAACCAATTTAAAATGGAAGACTTCTTGTCTTTTCCCCCCTTTTTGGTGACACTTTGCGTCTTATTGGATCACATTTAGTGAGAGCGCTAATGGTATAAATACCAATGATCAGTGTTTTCTCCAAAAAAATAAAATCAAAGATGATCTTTTTTATTGTGTCCAGTTTGGTCGTTGCTTCCTGTGAATCTGCAGCACTAGGTCAGCATCTCAGATTTAGAAAAGCTGTCAGCTGCCTTGGCTTCACTCCTGCCCCAGACATGCCTTCTGGGGCTGGATTGGTCGAATTTGTTTAGTCCACTGCTGCAAAAATCTGTGTTTCGTGGAACTTTCTCTTTCAGGATTGTTTTTTATTTTCTGCCACCTCCCCAAAGGTTTCTTTTTCTTTCTTTTTTTTCTTTTTTTTTAAAACTGAAAGCTTATTACCTGATCTGCCTTCAGGCTTACACCAGATCCCACTCTGTCTTGCTTTTTAACTTTGCACTCTGCACTTCTAAAGCAATTAGAGAATAAATCATCCACTCTGTCCAACACAGAGGGCTGGCTCTTGAGGGGCTTTCGAACCAAGTGGACTCCTGGCGCTGCCGGTGGGCCCCGCTGCCTCTGCTCTGGAAACAGGAGTGGGTGTGGCAGGAAGGCACTTTCATGTGTTTTGTGAGATCAGCTTCTTGCTCTGTCGTCAAATCAGGACAGCAGGTGTGTTTCTTTTTCTGAAGGAAAGCTTCTTAGTCATACTGTAAGGCTGAATCCAGGTTGTTGAGGACTTCGAAAAAGCCTCCTCCCGAAGAATTTTTTCTCTCCTCAACTTCTCTTTCCTTCCCCTAGCCCACCCATACCCTTCTTTTCTTCCCCCCCCCCCTTTTTAAACCATTTAAAAAAAATAAGATCAGGGAGATTAAAATTAATAAGCACAATAGCTACGAATGGGAAGGAAGCAAATTGGAAGCTTCCCGTCTGAGAGCAGGGCAGAGCAGGCCGGCAGGCTCCCTGGTCAGCGAGGGTCGTGTGTGTGGGCAGGATTCAGGTCTCCTCTTACAGCCGCCATTGCCTTTGTGGCTTCACCTCGCTGACAGTGGATGCCCCAGGGCCCAGCCACTTCTCTTCAGAAGGTTCTGCCTGGGGAAATAGGGAAAATGCTTTAATGGTGTTTGCTAGGGACCTGGGGCAAGCTGTGTGCAAATGTACGCAAAGCCGGATGCAGATGCCCACCCTTTGGAATCCCAAACGGTGCCTTGCCTACATAAATTTGTTGCTTATGACGTATAAGCATATCAGTCATGTTGAAAAAAAGATTAGAAGTTTGAAGTATCAGCAGCTTCATTCTCCATCTTAGAACCTGCAATCTCAATCAAATTATAGATGGCAAAATAAACAGATGAGGCCTCTTGCCTTCCATCAGAGGAAGCTAAAACCCACAGCCCAAAGCGTGCTGGGCAAGGCACAATGTTGTCAGTGTTCTCAGCGTAGACAGTGGGCGTGTGTGCGAGCATGAGGAGACAGCGAGGAGATGGAGACAGGCTGACTTTTGATGTCTTGCCTGATACAGAGGATCATGTGACTCTGGTCCAGACTTTCCCTAGGACAGAGTGGGAGAGTCTGAAGAGAGGGTGTGTCTGAGGAGACATCTGGAAATTATCACATTTTGCTTAAATAAATGGTAGTTGGGCTTGGATACCAGAATATGCTACAAACGACGAATAAGGGGGAAGTCGGCTATTGAGGTTCACCAGTGAAAGTCCTTTTAATTTATATTGGTAAAGAGAAAGGGTGGGTGACAGAGATGACTGTACTTCGAACACTTTGATGAACTTTGATGTGTTTCATGTGATATTGGAGAACAGGATAGAAAAACCAAAGCTTGAGTTTCACTGCAGCCACCAGACTCCAAGTGGATCTGAGCGGCACTTGGTCTTCTGCCATTTAGAAATAAATAGAAGTTCAAGTGGTTAATATTAGCGCGTCTCAGAGTTTGAAACATGAAATATACTGTTGCTCTCTGGCTTATCTCTGTTCTTTCCTCCTTCCCCTTTTTGTTTCAGTGGCATGCCTTGTCCCGTGAAGAGCAGGCTAAATATTATGAATTAGCGCGGAAAGAAAGACAGCTACATATGCAGCTTTATCCCGGCTGGTCTGCAAGAGACAATTATGTAAGCCCCTCTCTCCGCCAGTGGCTGTGCTGGCGCTCATTCACTAATTCTGTCTTCTGCTTGAGAAGGAGTGTGTTTTAGGGTGTGTAAAATGCTGATACTCTTTCTTATGTTGGAAGGTAATGAATTTTATAATGAAGATTGTATGACATATTGCATTGTGAAAGCTTTGAAGGATCATATTTTTTGCTATGGATGCTAGTGCCTTTTTTAAAATAAAAATATAAACTTATCGTTAAAATGATAAAGATTAAAAAAAGAAAAGCCCATGATTTTTCCATGTAAAGCAAGATTAGAAATAACTACTTACATTATTCTCTAGTATATTTTCTTAGTTTTGATTTTTTACTTGGATATAAGTGTGTGGGGGTGTGTGTGTACATACATTTTGTGTCATGCTTCTCACTGTTATATATAAAAAGCATTTTTTATTTTATGGCATAGCATTTATGGATGTCAGTTTTCCATTGAATGAGTGTCTCAGTTTACATAATCATTTCTCCTGTTTTCAGACATTTAAATTGCTGCTTTTTTCCTTACAAATAATCCTACAGTGAACATGTCTATGCATAATAGGCTTTTTCCCTGCCGTATATAGGATTATTATTTTCTGTAGGATAGATTCATGGCAGTGTAAATGTTGAGTTAAAGGATTCCATTTTTTTCCCCTGGTGCTGGGATGGAACCCAGGCCTCACTCGTGCTAGGCAAGCACTCTACCACTGAGCTACGCCAAATTTTTTGTTTTGTTTGTTTGTTTTCGGTTTTTTAGCAATCTTTAAAATTTTGAGACAGGGTCCAAGTTGCCCAGGCTTATCTTGAACTTTATTTTTTATATTTTGGTAGTGGTGATTGAACTTGGAGCACTTTACCACCGAGCTACATCCCCAGTCCCTTTTTATTTTTTATTTTGAGACAGGGTCTTGGCTACATTGTTGGGATTGGACTCAAACTTGCAATCTTCCTGTCTCAATTTCTAGGGCAATATACCCAGCAAAGGAAATAAACATTTTAAAGTTCTTATACATATTGTCAGATTTCTTTTCAAAGGATTATATTATTTTATAATTCTTATAAGCATTTTATTTCAGATGACTGTTTTCCCATAGACAAATTAGGACTGTGTAAAAATTTGTTCTTACATATTAATGTACCCCCATGTAGGCTGGTGGCTTGGAAACAATAGAATGTATTGCTCACAGTTCTGGAGGCTGGAGAGTCTGAGACGAAGCTGGCATGTTTGGTGTCTGGGGAGGGCCACTCTAATAGTCTTGCTATAGATGTGCTGGGTGGAGGTGAAGGAATGCTCCAGGTCACTTTTATATGGGCACTAATTCCATTCTTGAGGTCTGTGCCCTAAACACCTGCAAAAGCTCCTCTTCCTTATCCTATCACTTTGGGGCTAGGATTGTGAGTTTGGAGGGAACACAGACATTCAGTCTATAGCAAGTCGAATGTTCCATGTGAGGCTACTGTTGGGAATGCCAGCCAGGACAGTCTTACTGTAAGTGGAACTGTCCCTTCAGAAAAGAGCAGGGACATAGTTAATCAGTATATAATTTAACTGGGGGTCACTGCTGCAGAAGCTCCTGTGGGGCTTGATTCCCACAGAGAAGATGACAAGGATGTATATCTAAGGTCATACATCCCATAAGAGAGTCCAAAGCTTTTTGAAAAAGCATGTAAACTTATTTGTGGAAATGGATTGCATGAAGTCTCAGCTTCATTCAGTTTGCTTTCTATAATGTGCTCTGCAGAAAAAGTCACTTGACTGGGTAGGATTTGGAGCTTAAACATTGGATTCAACTTCCACACAGGAAACAAGAGTCCTACTGTTCTCTACTTACGAGCAATAGCGCGGTCAGCTCACTGAGTTGTTTGGGTTGTTTTAATAACCACCATATGCTGATCGTCAGGAATTCCTTCTGTTACTCGTTAATCCTTACAACAGTCCAGTGGCATAAATACCATTATTCCATTTTTCAGGTGAGGAAATGAGGGGTTGGAGAGGTTAAGTAATTTGTCCAAGGCCGTGTAGTAGGTGGCTAAGCTGTAATTTACACCCAGGTCTCCCTGACTTGAGAATCTGCACAGCTTCCCTCCTCCTGAGTGGATTAGCTCCATCTCTCAGTGCCTTCTTAAGAAGACTGCTTAGTTGAAGAATTTTTGTCCCTGAACTGGGCTTCTGTTCTCTGAGCAGTAATTACCATCTCCCTGTGTAGAGCCTTTTCTATGCCCTTGAAGTGGGAAGATCAATCCTCAACCCTAAAGGGCTGCAAAAGTGTCGTCTTCTAATCCTGTCCTGGACATCTTCCGATGTGGTTTGCCTAGTGGGGGAGTGCTGGCCTTCCCCTGTGCCTGTCTGAGAGTTTGCCTTGCTGTGAATTTGTGTAGACTTGTATTGCTTGTTTAGTGTCTTTAAATTTTTGTTCTGATTCTTAAGTAATGAGTTTTAACATAAAAGAAGCACACATATTCTCTCCCTCTTCTTTTTCCCCATCTTGCTCTCTATTCTTTTCTCCCTGTACAGGGATAAAAAGAAAGTATTTTAAAGAAAGCTAATGTAATGTAATTTACCTTTAAAGCTTTTTTTTTTTTCCTATATAATTTTTAAAGGAAATTGTTTTAAATATGAAGGGAAGTCTCAGCTTCTTTCACATGATTTTTATGGAATAAAAAAACCTATCAATTATTAGGGTCATCAGAATCAATCAAGTGATAATGCTTTAGCTAACAGTATTGTTTTTAAAATAACAATACAGAAACAGAATCTAAAAGATAAAATCAAAGCATTTAGAGCCAGAATGCTATCCTGATCCTCACTGATATCATATTAAACACATACCTCAATGACTTAATATTAAAATGCCCTATTTTGTGGGATCAGAGATTTCACAATTACAATTTGCTTTTATGGCTTTGGCTAATAAATGAGGTTTTCATGAATCAACAGTGCACAAATTTTCTTGGGTGAGAGTAGCCAAAGTTTATCTTATTAGAACTTAAAATTCAGTGCTCCAGGCTTCCCAGTACTGGATATCTTATGTAATAATACAAAATATTTTTGTGTTTATCACAAATGAATTTTGGTTTTTGTGTAAGTTGACATTAGTACATCTAAACAACTTAAGTTCTTTTTGTCTACAGTAAATGCAGGTTCTCTGAGATGTTACTTGGGCATTAGAGGCATAACCTCAGATGATTGCTCTCTACCGTGGCCATGTCGGGGCAGGGGCGGCCAGGGCAGAACCCACTGTAGTGCCTGTGAGGAGGTCATGATCATGAGCTCGGGGTGGTCAGGGAGCCATTTCAGATGAAGAGTCACAGCTCTCTGCCAGAAAGGGAAAGAGAGAGGGTAGGGCAGAGACGTTCCCTACAAGAGATGACACTTGGGATGCATGTCAAAGAGCAAATGGAAGCTGGAGAAGAAAGTGCAGAAGAAGGTTCCATACAGGAAACAAGCTTATAGCAATTTTTAAAATCTTAAGTAATTCCATTTAAAAAGATGCACCTCTCTCTCCCAGAACACCTTCAATAATATTAAGGACGACTCTGTTACTTTTGATAAGCCATTTTCTAGGGTCACTGATTGTGGCCTTAGTGCTCATGAGGATAGGTTTTAGTCAACTTTCTAACGGATTAAGACAGTGGCCAGGTGACTAGAAGAAAAACTATTTTGAGGTAAATAAATATATAGTATATATGCACTTTTATAGAGCCACACAATAGATTCAGTACAATTTTAGTTTTATTTTTTGTTATTAGTTAATATGATTATTATAGGAGACACAGGTAGAGACATTGAATACGATATGTGTTCCCTGGTAGTTAATTGAAAATAGCTAATACAAATTGGTTATTTTATGAGTTACATTTTGAAGGGAAAAGTAGTGGTGAAGAAAAACAGAAAACCACTGTAAAGAGGGGTATAATTTTTAGAAATTTGTCACTGAGTTGACTTTGGAATGTATTTAAAATTGTATACATATCTGTTATTGTGTCTGTCTTAAGATGCCAGGTCTTTGGTTACTGGAAGTAAGTCTTCAAAATTCTCCTGAGTCTTCTCAGGTTCTCTCTTCTACCCTTGACCTTGGTTATGCCCTGCCTTTGCCACAGGGCTGAGGGCCCTGAGTTCCAGGGGTCTTTCAGGTGTACAGTGCAGTTCACAGCCAGAATTATCCCGAGCACTGCCAGAAGTAGGTTCTGAGTGTGATGGTTAGCAGGAGCAAGAATGCTCAGGAAGCTGCCCTTCCTTGAACAGTATGCTGTGGCCACAGCCCTAGGACATCAGGGAGAGAGAGAGAGAGACAGAGAGAGAGAGACAGAGACAGACAGACAAAGCAGAGATGAAGACGGACATACTGTAGACCACTCAGTGTCAGTGCTGATGGGGGTGAACTTGAAGCTGTAGGGAAGTCATTTACGCAGCACTGGCTCTCTCCATCTCGCACGTTCAGACTCTCTTCTGGACACCAGGAAAGACAATGAGTTGGCTCCACTCTTGGCCGCCTGCTCATACTTTCATATGCTGTTCATCCGTGTGTTCACAGTGTGCTATGACCTGACCACCTGCTTTCTTCTTCCAGGGTAAGAAGAAGAAGAGGAAGAGGGAGAAGCTGCAGGAGTCTGCATCAGGTAGGTGCCGCGACTCTCCCGTCGCCCTCACACTCCTGGCAGACCCTTGTGAAAGTGGCGGGCGTCTTCCTACATGCTGCTTTATTGTGACTGTTCTGTGTCATTCTTTAGCTCTGCTTTTCTTCCTTAAATTCTTGAAATATTTAGAAAGGCCTTTCTTTTGAATGTGGCTACGTAAAGGTACATGTAAAAACTCCTTCCCAGCCCTGTCACCTGGAATCCTGTTTGGGAATTATGGTTGGTTTTCCTTTTTTTTGTTTCCTTTTGCCTCTGTTGTCTGTGTTCTTGCTTTAACACTTCCGCTTTATTTATATTTGCATAACTCTTTAAAAACATGACTTTTTATGATGATTATACTACCTTACATTCCCTTGAGAGTCTTTGCTGTGATTTGGGTTTTTAAGACTAGAAAACATGATAATAGGGTTTATCTTTCTTGTGCATTGATTCACGGCATCAATGAGATCCTATTTTAGTTCCCCTTTTTCTTCCATTTAAAATAAGGCCACTACTTGTACCGTACAAATAAAAATGGCTGGTATAAGAACCAAAAAAGTAAAGCAAACAAGTCCACATGATGTTGTAGCTACTACGTATTTGGAATGTACAGAACCCTCTTCCATAAAAATTTGTTAAAGACACAATTTTCTGCAGGTACAGGTCCAAGAATGACAGCTGCCTACATCTGAAACATGGTAAGAACGACTCTCTGGTCCTACTGCTGACGTTAGCTATAAAAAGAGGCATTTGCTTATGAATCTTCTTGCTCATACCAATTTCATTCAGCACTGCTCCTGAAAGAGGAAAACTCCACCAAAATCGAATTAATGCTTTTAAAAGTGTGATGGTTTTTATACCGGCTATATATTTGCAATATAGTGTGCTTTTGATCTTTTCTATCCTTTTTGTCCCATTTATTCTTTCTCCATCCCTTTCCCCCTCTTTATTCCCAATCATTTCTTACTGACTAGTGGCAAATCTGTATGTTTAAAAAAAAAAAAAAGAACAAACAGCAGCCAGGAGAGGTGGCACACACCTGAAATCCCAGCAACTCAGTAGACTGAGGCAGGAGGATCGAAAGTTCAGGGTCAGCCTTGGCAACTTACCAAGACCCTGTCTTAAAATAAAAAGGGCTGGAGATGTAGCTCAGTGGTAGAGTGTTCCTGGGTTTAATTCAGTCCCCAGTACCAAGAAAATAAAAACTAGACAGTAAGCAAAATGCCACCCTACTCAGCAAGCCCAAGGCAGATCTGAGGAGCACCATACTAACCCTGCTCAAAGCTGTTTCCCAGTAGAGACTGTCAGTTGAAATGATATGCATATACTTGATTTATCTGTTGCTGGTGAGAAAGACTCATTTGCTTTATTTTTGTTGTTGTTGTTATTTAAAATTATGGCATGGGCACCCGTTTGATTAACTGTATTTCGGTTGTCAAGTGTGTTTCTTTATTAATAACCCTTATTTTCCTTCTTGTGTTTATACATAATATTCATTTCACTTCTTATTACTATAATTCTTTTATTTTTATCCACATGACCACTCACCCAGGGAATCTGGCTTTGCAAATTAAGGCTTGGTCTCTGTCACGCTTTGAACTTGCAGCATGTCTGTGTTTTCTCAGAGTAGCAGTTCCTTTCAAAGAAGTTACCTTTGATCCTAGCCTCTAGAAACCCATGTCCAGTCAGTCCTGGGGGTGCTTCCCTTCCAGGCCTTCCTTGGGTCTTGCCTCTCTGATTTGTCACTCCACAGCCCTTACCAGGTGCTCACACTTCACACTGGGACCATGGTCACAGCCTTTGGAGAATTGTCCTGACTCAGGAACTTTTTATCTGCCAGTTCATCCTCCATATTACTACCAGAGGTATTTCCTCAAACACAAACTGATCACTAACCCCTTAGAAACCATCAGTATTTCATGCCTGAGGGACACAGCACATGCCACTTAGCATGGCTGTACCACTACCCACCTCCATGGTCTTGCCTTTGGTCACTCTTGTTCTCTCTCCTCATTTCCAAAATAGCTCGTGAGACCTGTGCTCTGTCCATAGTTATTAGCAGTTCTCCAAATACATGGAAGGCATGAGCTGCCCCCTTGCTGCTCCCATACTTGGAAAGACCTGTTGCCTCTACCAAGGAATAGACGGACCTGTGCAGAGGACCCTAGGAGATCATCAGCCTGCAGAACATTTGGCTCTTGGCTAAACTAGGTAAAACTTGCCTAAGCTTTTAGAACTTAATCCTGTACTGACATTTCAAACAACTTCCTCATAGAAATCTCCCAACAGAGATTTCAGTACCAAATAGATCTGCATTTCAAATCATCTGTCTAAGCCATATACTTCAGCTTTTAAATCTTTTGTTTCCCTCATCTGTAAAATGGGAACAATGCTACCTCCCACCCTTGGTGGTTGATGGGTGATGAATGCCTCTGGTAGTAATATGTCTCTGCACACACTTGGAGCCCAACAGTTTCTTCCTCTTCCCTAGGGTCAGTGGCCCTCTCCTCTGAGAAACTTTCTTGATCTTCATTCTGGCTCCTCAGGTTTCTCAAATCCCATCACATTACCTTATCACAACTCTTCTAATCTACCCTCACTGTGCAAAACTCTCTTAACACCAAGTTAGCTGACTTTTCTCCCAGTGAAAATACCATCTCTTCACATGGGTGTCCATATAACACATCCAAAAAATAAAATGATCACAAATGATGACCACATTTAATTTAACTTACAGCTATTGTTTGGGGTCTTCTGCTGAGCTGGCTTACTTAGCTCAGGTTTTTAGGAGCACAGAGATGATCTTACCATAGCCCTCCCCAGGGGCTCTTCACCTCAAAAGGAGTCAATCTAGTAAAAAGCACACACTTTGTATTTTTTTTTTTTTATGTTGTCCTTTTCATTACTGACCTTTTAGTCCTTTCTGTGTCCTGCCTATACATGGAAGACCCTTAGCAGTGCCATGTGCCAAGGGCTGCTGCTTAGTGATATACTCCATGTTCTGTTTGCACCAGAATCTTTAAAGCCAACTATTTCTTTCACAAACCATGCAAAAATATACTTCAGTTCCTGAGAGTTTTATATTTGATTTGGTGTTCTTCATAAATAGCATCATTTATTTTGATGCAAAAGCTTCAGCTGAGTCTATCCTACATCCCGTGTGTGTGTGTGTGTGTGTGTGTGTGTGTATTACTAGTATTGAATCCAGTGGTACTCTACCACTGCGCTATACCCTCAGCCCTTTTTATTTTTTATTTTAGATAGTTTCTCTGAGTTTCCCAGCCTGGCTTCAAACTTGGATCCTCTTGCCTCAGCCTCCCTGGTAGCTGGTATTACAGGCGTGGCCCACTGTCCCTAGCTCACATACCTCTTCTTTGAATAACAAGTCATTGCTATGATTGTGTTTTTTTTTTTTTTTTTTTTTTTTGGTCACTTACTTTTTCTAAAGGTTACGGTGTCCTCTCTATACAGAAATACAAAGTCCCACCCCCCAAAGTGTTCTCATCAAGCCAGCAGCCACTGGGTGAGGCTCCGGTTGTGGCCTCCCTTCATCAGACCTCTAGCGTTCCTCTCCCTCTCTTTGCTGGGTCAGTTATGCACCCTTGTCCCCACACCATCCTGTTGTAAAGAGCAGGACTGGCAGTCATTCCCTAAGAATGATGAATCAGAGAGGAGCTCAGATTTGCATTTAGAAAGATTTCAATAAATTGGAAATGACGATTGTTCCTCTGCCCTTTTCTTTGTTTTAGGAATTCAGAAGCTTTTCCATGTGTGTAGTGTCTGGCTTTTTTAGTCATCATTCAGCATTGGCTGAGTATCTAGTAAATTCCAGGTAGAATTATAAGTCCTGGAAATGCAGCGCTGGATGAGTCAAAGAAGGGCCCTGCACCCCCTATGCTCACTGCTTTGCTGTGAGGATAGTGGATCAAAAATAAACAGGGAAATTTTAAGTGGCATAAGATTAAAAAAGGGAGTGACCTGGAGGTTTGCTTTATGTCGGTCAGGAAAAGCTCCTTTGAGGAGGGAATACTTGGAAATGACCATGGACAGTGATAGGGCATTCTCCTCTGGAACAGAGCAGGGCAAAAAACTGACAGACAAGGGTGAGACAGTGTCGTGCCGTGGACTGTGTAGACTGGGAGCAAGGCCCTCAGCCGTCAGCCTGGGCTTTCTTGGGCTTGAGCTCCAAGGTGAAACTTGGTGAGATCCCTGGCTGCTGCTCCCTCAGGTCCCATTGCCTGGTCTGCACTGCCTCCTGGTGCAATTAAGGAGATGCAGGTCTCCCTGTTGGCTATTTGTGGTCATCACTGTGAGTGGTTCTGTATAACCTTCCAGCATCGGTGGTCTTGGCAATGGCTCAGACGTGGTGTTGTTCACTCTCTGTACAGATCATCTGTGCCCTTTCCCCTCCAGAGTGGCTGCCTTGTGTCCTGGGGGCTCAGGAGTGTTAGTTTGGAGGTTTGGTTTTCACTGTGGAATATAGCTCCCTGTTTGCCAACCTACAGTACCTCTAGAGCTGACACCATCTTACAAACAAGCCAGGGACAGAAAAATGGTTGATCAGAATGAGTCCTGTGAGGAGTGAGGTGAATCTCACATTGCTGGTTTTCAGTTCTGAGGGGAAGATGGCAAATAGAGGTGAAGCTAAGGGAGTCCTGGGCCCAGCAGGGAGGAGACGGTGTTGAGAGGGTTTATCCTTCCATGTACACAGCGAAACTTAACCCTATCTTTGTGTCCTTGAAGAAAATTCCTATTAAATGAGAAAGATCTTTGAGCTTAGATCTCAGTATATATAGCTCAAATTCTTAAAAAAAAAAAAAAACCCTCTAAAACCTTGGGTCTCCATATCTTAAAGATATCTGGGTTTCATCTAATGCTCTCATGGTTCTGGGGGGAAATGCTGTTGCCGTTGCCTCATGCAGCCCGATGTGGAAGTTCACCTGTCAAGCAGATCCTCAGACATCCACCTTTGTTCCTATCTCCTTGTGTTTCTACTTTGTTGCACTAGAAGAATAGACACTCAAGTGAAGTCAGGTTGAAACAAATTCCGGTTAGCCCAGTGTCAACTTCCGAGAGACCTGTAGGATAATGAGTTCCATAAACATCACCCCCTAGGTTGTAGGTGATTCCCCAAGCTGTGGGATCTTTTGAACAAGCCAGATTCATCCTTTCAGAATTTTGGATTAATCATGGGATGCTGGGAGCCCAGGACCTTAGGGAATGAGAGTGCACACACTCCACAGTGTCTATTGGAATCACAGAAACCAATCATTTGTTTATTAGCTCTGCAAACAACCAGTGAGGGCCTCCTGCAAGTAAGGACCTGCATTAGGGGGCTAGGGATGTAGCTCAGGGGTAAAGTGCTTGCTTAGCGTGTGCAAGGCTCTGGGTTTGATCTCCAGCACTACAGGCAATTAAAACAAAAACAAAAAACTGCACTAGGCAGGGGAGCATTGGGGAATACTGCTAAGTGAGTGAGATCCTACCCTGCTTGGGGGATCCTCCAGTTCTTAAGAGATACAGACATATGAATGGATCATTATAAAATAATATATTTCATCCTGTGAATGAGTTTTATACAGCACCTCATATAAAAATAAAGAGAATTAGTAGAATGTAAGTCAGTGAGATCAAGGAAGGCTTCCCAGAGCAGATGGCACTGGGCTATGAGGTTGGGGAGGGATTGTTGGGTTCAATAGCACAGTGATCGAGTTGCTATGAGTTTCTAGTATTTTGATACATGTTTGATTTGGAACATATAACATCTCAAGAGATTGTCAGAGGCCAGAGATGATTATCAAATATTCAACTTCCATTTTTTTCCTGACTTAATCAAGATTAATAAGGAATTAAGCAAAGAACTAGAGATCTTGAAACATTGAGAAAAATGACCACTTGAGTAAAAAAACAGCTTTCTAAATCACTTTATAAATATTTCCTTTAGCAAAGCAAATACAAAAAGCTATCATCTCAAAATTACATAAATTGAAAAGATATTTTCAGATACTTTGATGTATTACCTTTGATGATGTAATATCAAAGAGTTAATTTAAAAGTAGAAAGAAGCTATGTTTGGAAGGCATAAAAATCCTCTGGTTAAACATAGAGACACACAGACACACCTTCACACTGTGTTTTTTGGCTTTGGCATAATCTTTATCTTTGTAGACCTGTTAAACTAAATGAAGAATTACAAGGTGTTTTTTACTAAGTAAAAAGTTGAGCCTTTTTTGCCCTGGGGCTGAGAGCTGTGTGGGAGAGCTAATTGCTGAGTGCAGTATAGAATACAGTAGGTAATTGTGCCTTGCTTGGATTTACATCTTAAAAAAAAAAAAATTGCTTGTAGCTTCCATTTGATGATGGTGATTGAGAACCTGATGAGGTGGTTGGGGCTTGGAACTTGGGGCTCCTGGGTTCCATGAAGCCTCCCACAGAGCAAACCAGTTGCAGAGTCGAGATAGACATCTGCACTGGTGGAAAGACTAACCTTGATGGTCTGCCAGGAGCTGCCCTGGACCCTAAGAGTTAAAGAGAGAAAATATTTCCAGTGGTCTTATTGAGGAAAAATGCTTATTTTCTATAAGTTTTGAGGCCCACCCTAGTAAGTTTGACACTTTTTCCTAACCTTTGCTCAGATTCTGCTCCATTAATATGAATGTCATAACCCACACTAGGTATCAATAAGCTCCTGCATGTCTGCTTCTGGGTTGGTATCTTTAGCTAGAAAACAAAGCTAAGTTTCTTAAAAACAGTAAAATTTGAAAGAAATTTAGAGGTAACAGGAGAAATCTTAAGGCCTGTCCCAACTAGAAAGTGAAAAAATGACATCCTGTGTTCCATTTTTCTTTTTATAACACACATAGGGAGCACCTGATGTGGAATTATTACTAAACAAGCAGAAGATCTCAGTGGATAAGAACTTTGGGGAAGGGAGCCTAAGTCTGGGATGGTTGGCTGTCATGTAAGGGAGAACCAGGTGTGGCATGCAGCAGCAGCAGCAGCTCCTTTGGGGCCCAGTTGGCATCTCATGGGAACACATCTGCACCCTATTCAGCAATGTCCTTTAAGTAGAGGCCCAGCCACAGGGCACCTTTTTCTGTCACTTTCTTATAGTAGTTAAACCCTACAAGAGATTGCTGGTATGTTTTTGCCTTGCTTAGGATTGCCAGCTCACTCTGCCCAAGAGATGGAGTTCTCCTAGCCCAGAGGGCTCCCTAATGACTCCTTCCTTGGGGAGGTTCCAGGCTGAAGGGTAGCTTACCTGCACCTTCCCTATTACACTTGTGTTTATAAATCCTTGTTGTTATACCTGTCACAGATTAGTAGAAAACTTGCAGAGAATCCACAAGGCAATGACACTTGATTAAATGTGCCTTAGAAAATTTGGACATCTGACAAGTAAGGTCAGACTTGGTCACATTGTCTTAAAAAGAGGTTGCAGCATAACAACACAGTATGGCTAGACTAAATTATGTGCAGGCTATATGTTTTCCAGTTCTGGAAGTTTGTTGAGGATGCTGTATATGCACTCCTATGATGGAGCCTTTGGATAGAAAGTTCAACCAGACCTCTGCTGGTGTCACCAATGGTGGATTTTAAACGTGTGTGGGAGTGGGGCAGAAAATTCCAAAAAGCAAAACTTGAACTTGCCACATGCTGAGCACCATGTGGAATCTGTGAGGTTGATGTGCTGTGGCCTCTCACCACCTCAGGGGTCCTCCATCTTTATTCTGTACTCATTGTTGGAGCATTATTTGCCTTGCATCTCCTTTGGGCACTATGTAGTTAGCATCACTATGTAGTGATGAATGCATCTATACCAAAAATGTACATACTGTTTTCCTTGTCATTATTGCCAAAATAATACAGTATAATTATTTTCATAGCATTTAAGTTGTGTTAGGTATTAAAAGCATCTAAAGACGATTTCAAGTTTATGTGAGGGTATTTGCATTGGCTGTATGCAAACATTATAAGCCATTTTATTTGTGGGACTCAAGCATCTGTGGGTTTGGTATCCATGGTGGGTCCTGGAACTCATTCAACAGTGGAAGCCAAGGGGTAACTGTACCAGAAACCTTTACCCACAGTAGCTTAAGGAGATGGGAGTATTGATTTTAGGGATACAGAACATCTTGCAGACAAGGACAATACAGTTGGGCTAGAGAGAGGCTTGGAAAGCTGTTCCTGCCGCTCTCTGAAAGTGACTTTCTCAGTTCTTGGAGCTGCATGTCCTGAGTTCCCACATTTATATGTTGTTATATCAATACTGCTTGGGAATCAATATCAATGCCTCTTTGGGAGAGGATGACTCTTTCAAATTTCACAGAAGAGAACCCAAATTGGGTCAAACTTGTCACCCAGTCCAGAATCAACTCGCTAGAAGAGAGGTCACATTGTACAAAATGGCTCTCAGAGGCGTACTACTTCTACTGTGGGTGTGTTGAGGTTGGAATAACTTAGAGGGAACTTGGGCAGTTCCTAGCATGTGTCTTTGATGGCTTACTGAGAACTGATCATTGGGGTCTGTCAGATTAGCAACAAGGCAGTTGTTGTATCTGGATAGCTGTGTGTTAATGAAGGAATTGAGGGAGAGTCATACATATTGGTGAAATTTCTTTTTTATTAAATGTCTTCTGCAGGATCTGTCAATTCTTTTTCTCTCCTTAATGATCAAGTGTGGTTAGCTGCCTTCAGAAACAGAAATAAGTAAACAGACACTCAGCAGGCAAGGCTGATCAGGTACCATTAAAAAAAAAACATACCTGAAGGGAGGAAAGTGCAGGAGACACAAAAGACCCCCTCCTTGAGACTCAGGATATTTGTATTGTTCAGAACTCCCTAAAAGTGAATTAAGATGCATTAATATAATTTATAGAATAAAAAAGGTTTTTTTGATGAATTTTGTTCATTAAAATGTTTTTATTGCTGAGCTGATGACTGGAACTCTGGGAAAATGATTTCCTGCTGGATCAAAACATGGAATTTTAAAAAACAATTTTGGATGCAACTCATAACTTTTGAGCACATGAAATTAAGTATTAATACTTCATGCCTCAATTTATGGGGCATATAATACACCTATAGTATATTCTAACAAGGAGTGTGGTGGGTTGCCACTGTTTTAAAATACCTCAGATAATGCAGAATTTTTAAAAAATGACTTTTTGTAATTTTTCTATGTCTCTCTGCTTTCTGGTACTATTCCCCTTCCACATAGGAATTTGTTCCCTCAGATCTGCTCTGAAGGTTTAGGCACCAGAAAATGAAGCTTAACTTAATATATAAGTTAAACAGCATAGGGCGCACTCTAGTAAGAGGGTAAAATGAGCTACTATTTTGTGCATGAATTTCATGAGGTGTCACTGACACCTTGAGGCTTTTTAGCTTCCTTTTTCTCCGCTACATTCTCTATAACTGAAGCCACCCAGAACTTGTGGGAGCTTTAGCAGATGCATTTCATCCCCTTTGACAGAATGAAAGAAAAATTGAAAGCAGTTCAGCTGAACAAGAGTGCTTACTTTTTTACTTAATTCATATTTAGCCTGAAGTTTTCTACATTTTTAGGTACAGTCTCTCTTCATCCCCTCAATGCATTGAGGCCCTTAATATCTCCATCTTATACATGAGGAAACTGGGGTTTTATGTCTGAGTAACTTTTCCAAGATAACCTGGTAGAGCCAGGATTCCCACCTGACCCAGGACCATCTGCCCTAAGGGTTCCCCTCCCTACATTATTTGTGCATTCACATATGCATGTGCACACGCACGAAAGCAGAAATACTGTTTTGAAAATAAAAGGTAAGAATGTTCTGATCCTGTTGCCTCATTTCTAGGAAGTGTAGTTAGCGTCTTTCCTGTGGGAGAACTTCCCTTACACTGAGAGAAATGTGGACTGGATAAAGAATTTGGAGGTGGGTCTGCCTAGTTAGTTGTCCTCTTGATATGCTTTGAGGCTGTCTTATTCAGAAGTCTGCTCAAGAACATGGCTTCCGTGTCTGGTGGTAGGAGAAGGTAGTAGGTCTGATGTCCTGGAACCCTCGCCTCCTCATAGGCTGTACATCCTATAGATGGATCAGGACTATCATAGATATGGATGGAAACCAGAAATTGCCCTGGAGTTGCAGTCTGTCTGTCACAGGCCTATTTCAGTCATCTCGACATCACTGATGGTCATAATTCACTTGTGAGTAATCACAGGGAGAAAGCTTTGTAGACTCTGTCAACCTAAGTTTCCATCTGACCTGAATCCAAGGACAGGGCTAATAGTCCCAGCTTTTCTCCCTCCTCTGGCTTCTGGAAATCTGCTTCAGAGCTCTGTGGTTAGGGACTGACTGGTCCTGAACATGGGGCTAAGGACTAAATCAGCTACAGAAACAAAACTTTTTTAACCTGCATCACTAGATGTTTTCATTCTTCCTTTTGTCAACCACTGGATCATGTTACCGCCAAGGAGCTAAAGCTGGCTTGTGTAGGTTATGGTTTGAATCTTAGGAGATTTATATTTCAAAATTTACTGAAGTGTTTGGTTCTCTTTATCACTAGCTTTTGATCAGATCGTGATATCTGGGGGTGGCTGCAGTGTTCTAGATATGTATCACCTCCGCTAGCATCAAGGTACTGTGGCCTAGTGATGGACAGACAGAGGGAAGGTAGGAGGAAGAAAAGAAGAAAAATGAATGATAATTTAGCGCCCAGATACGGTGGCAAGGATCTGCCACCTGTTGGATGGATGACTTAGCAAGTTATTCAGCTGCATGCAGGCTTGATTTCCTTACCTGTAAATGGGTATGAACATGCAGAGCCATCCTGGTGATGACATGAAAATCGTTTGTGTGAAGTCTGTGTCCCCATGCCTGGTGCATCAGCACTCAGCAGACACTGTTTTTCTTCCTCTTTACAAGCTTCTCATAGATGAGGCCACCTTGAAGTCAACAAGGCAAGTGGCCCAAGTGGAACCAGGAGGCCTGCAGACTGGCCCAGCACTGCCATTCCATGGGTCTCCTTGGGCCAATCACTTTATGACCTTAGGCCTCCACTAAAAGGACAAGATCAGACTGGCTCTGTCATGCCTGTTTCCCGCTCTGGAAGCCTGTGCTTCCCTTTCTTCACACACACATAACATTGTGCAACAGAGGAGTTCACGCCCTTGGATAACAGGCTTTTGTCAGTTTTCCCCAAGGCAGAAAAACAGGCAGTTGGCATGAGGTGTGTGTTGTGCTGCTGTGAACCAATTCTTGCAGTTAAAATCTGTCTCTTCACCTCTCACAAAACTAATCTCTATCTCTCCTCAAATTCCATGTCATAGCTAAGAATATTTTCAGGTTCCTGCTCCCTGCTAATAGCAACTGGGAGTGAAGTGGAGGGGGAAAAGGCCTTTTATTCTAACTCACTTTTTTTTGGTTCCTCACCAATTCTGAACAAGTGAAATTATACAGTATTGTGGCAGAAGTTGCATTTTGTCTCCAGAGCCCCGCTCTGCTGCGCCTGCCAGGCCAGCAGCCTCTGTTGACCCAGTGAGCCCCAGGGGGTGGGGAATGCTGGGAGACCTCCCTATCCTGCCCACCTCTCAACCTCAGGCTTCACTGGTAAGCAGAAGACAGCCTGGGGAGGCTGGGCTACAAGACCCCCATAATATGGTCTGGCCAGCTACTCAGTTTTGATGGAATTTCCCCCTCCCCCTTTCTTCACTTCTTTTTTGTCAAGGCCTGAAAGCTGGGGGTCAGTGCTCTTCACCTCCTCGAAATGGGTCTACCCTTGAAATATATGGATTTGCCTGCACCATTCAGGCCATGCTTGGATTCCTGGTTCCAGTTGGTTAGTGAGATGTCTTGCCAGTTTTGGAGCATGGTCCAAAAGCAGTAGGGTTCCAGTTTGGGTTGGGGACCTGTGCTTAACCCACGGCATAGATGGTCACATGGTGACTTCTTGTGGAAGGACTCTGGGCCTTAACATACAGAGGATGGGACTTGCTGCTCCCCCTTTGAAGCCAACCTGCAGCCAGAGCAGTAATTGATGGCTTTGATGGCATGGACTTTGCTGGTAGGTTGGGCTGTGTTGGGGCTTGCCTGGCCCTGCCCAGCCCCTGCCACAGCCCCTGCCACAGCCCCCTACTGAAGCCTTACATGTGGGAAGTCTCCAGTCTCCGAGCCTCATGCCTGTGGTTTCTCGAAAAGAATCTTGGTTTGAGCCATTCTATATCTGTCAGACAACACTGTAAAGCCCCATTTCCCCCATCTGGAGGTAAGAGTGAGTCCACCGTGAGGACCCTGTGTCTCCACAGAGTGACCAAGGACAAACTGCCTGTTGGACAGCGAGCACATTTCTTCACTGCTTTTTTAAGCACTGGTTCACCACTAGCAAAGTGCCCCTGGAGGGAATGAGGTGATTTTTGGAAGGCAGTGGAACAGAGGTTCTCCAAAGCCAACTTTTCATGAGGATTTGCAAGGTGACACTATGGAATGATGAAATAATGGGTGCAAAAATGTGATTGTAGAAAGGAATGACTTTTTAGGCAAGTTGCCGTGTTTGTCTTAATTATGTTGTCATTTATACTCAAGAATGGGGGAAGGGAAGCATTTTTAGGTGTGAGGCAAGGAGTCAGGAGGATTCTGGGTAAGTAGGAAGCATCTGGTGTTATAGACTGGGAAGTGTAAAGCTCTGATTCAGAGTAGGGGTCCCAGCAAGTCTGCCGCAGAAATATCAGTCAGCCTGCAGCTGAGGGTAGGGACAGACCCTCATGGAGGGACAAGTTGTTTCAGTGACAGGCCTTCCTGACTGTGAGTGGCTAATTTTGAATTACAGCAGCTTGTTTCAGGCCGAAAGCCCAGGACTTCAAGGACATACCTTATTTGGAAACTCAACATTTTCATGTCAGAGAGGACAGCCTTCCCAGGAAGGACAACCTGGACGAAGCCTTTGATAATCTGTGATGCAAAAAGTACAGTGTAAATAGGAATCTGTGGGCAGCCCCACTGCCCATCTCAAGCTCTGCTGAAGTCCTTGGAAAGGTGGGGTCCTTGGGAGCTCTTTGATCCTCCTAAGTGAAGAGGGATAGGTACCCCCTATTCAGTTAAAGAAAAAAAAATGCTGTACTATGTTTTCTGTCTAAACAAAGGTTAATTTTAAAGAATAGGAATTAGAATTGTCACCGAAGTTCACCTCCTCAGTTGAGACTACTTTCTCGTAGCATTCATTTTGTTTTTATTTCAGTAGCTACCCAGGTACACAAATAGTGTCTTCACATTTCAGATCAGGCATTTTTAGAGACACTGCTGGTAGTAATTGCAGTAATATTAGAGAACATGCTCACAGGCTTGGTGTACTTAAGGTATTTAAATGTCTGGGGCAAACTATTGCTAACAGCAGCCCGGAGACAGATCCACAGCCCATCTGTAGATCATTGTCCTGTGGAAGAGCCTTCCAGAGTTGTGTGTTCATTATTAAACAAAATCATAGCTCCTTTTTGTTTCTCCTCCAATTTCTCTTTACATGCAAAGCATACAGAAGCCCAGTCTTATGTAGAATTAATTGAGAGGAAACTTGTGCTTGTACTGAGGATGCCACCATAGTGAGAGATGGGCTCATGTGAGGTCATTGCGGACTCTGGATGAAGTGCTCTACCTTCTCTGGTCCTCAGTGGCCAGATGGAGCCATGGGGGAATGCTCTGCGCTGTGCCATAATGTTCTGTTCTTTTGCTTTCATCTCTTCTCCTTATGTTAAATTTTACTTTTCATCACTTTTTAACATCTCAAATCATTATATCATTTTGAGAATGGGGTTTTCCTTTTTGAAAGTCATCACTGCCACCAGTATCTAGCAACAGTTACTTTAAAATATTTGCTGAGGGTCTGTTCCCAAGCTAACATTAGAGAAGTTACAGGTTATGGGGGGGGGGGGGGGGGGAAACAGTCCTGAGGATAGCATCACCTGAAGGAAAAGTGGAGAGGTTTACGTGCCTTGAACTGTGACTGAGTGGACACAGTACATCCAGTTTGTGTTGGGCTTGCTATTGAGGGAGTTGGTGACACATCTGATAATTTGAATCTGTTTTAGTCCTGCGTAGAATCTTACAATGGCTCCCCTCAGTGGACTGAAACCACCAAACACTTGGGAAAAAGACAAACCTTTCCCTGGTTTGGCTGTATTGCCCACCTTTCCAATTCATGTTTGGCCCCTTCCTATTGGTGTTTTTAAATGTGTTATGTAACCATGACCCAACATTAAATACCTCTCAAGTCACATCCCTGTACATACACATACGTGGAGCTAAAGTAAAATGTTCAATACACTATACTTTGTGATATAATTCTGAGGGGTTTTGGCTACCATAGGGCAATCCATTTTAGCCATCATCAAAGCAACAAAATGAATGAATTAAAGTCTACATATGCTGTATGTAATAAAAATTATTTACAACAGTCTTTTAAAGGCCAGTGGCAAATTCATATTAATAGCATTTCATTTGTTTCTTTCCGAGGTGGAAAACGAAGCTCATTCCCAACGTGCAAAGCCAAGGCAGCGACCCCAGGACCTCTTCTGGAGATGGAAGCTTGTTAAAACCCAGACTGTCTCCACGGCTTGCCCAGTCGACCCCAAAGGAGCACTGACACCAACGTTACCCTGAGGTCATTGCTAGAGACGCTGATCCATAGAGACAATCACTGCCAACTCACCTTTTGTCTACTGCAAGAGCCAATTTCCAAAAGAAAGCATAAAAAGGTTGTTTTTTAGAAAAAGAAATTAAAAAGCACATGAGAATGCTAGCAGGCCCCGGTCAGCTGAGCAGCTTTTCTCCCCTCGTCTCTGAGTGCACGTCCCAGAGCATCTTGCGTCCATACCTGTACCTTTTGGCAAGGACAGTAACTTGGCTCCGTGTGCCTGCCACGCACAACTGGAGCCAGCAACCAGCACATCCATCAGCACCCCAGTGGAGGAATTTGTGGAAGAGTTCCCCTTTGTTTCTGTCTTCATTTTTCTTTCTCTTCCTTTCTCCTAAAAGCTTTTATTTAACAGTGCAAAAGATCAATCTTATGTTTGCTTCTTTTTTTTTTAAACTTGAATTTTTAAAAATTACACTTCTTAGTTTTAATTTTCCTGTATATTTTGCTAGCTATGAGCTTTAAAAAAAAATTCAAAGGTCTGGAAAAGTTTGAAATAAAAACAAAATGAAAAGAAGCCTCTTCTGAGACATCTTGTCTAATAAGTGGCTTCTCTGTGAATTGCCTGTAATGAATAATGGCCTCTCTGTCCTTGTAAGGTGTTCGATAGAGCTAAATAAACATAATAGCCAAATCCACTGTTGGTAGCAATTGGCAATCCTATTTCACTCACTTTTTTTTTTTTTTTCTTTTTTTAAATGGTAAACCTTAACAGATACTGTCAGCAGACTGGTTTGCAGTGAATTTTCATTTCTTTCCTTTTCACTCCCTTGTTGTAAAAAGCCCAGCACTTGAATTGTTATTACTTTAAATGTTCTGTATTTGTATCTGTTTTTATTAGCCAATTAGTGGGATTTTATGCCAGTTGTTAAAATGAGCATTGATGTACCCATTTTTTTTTTTTAAATAGCAAGGCACAGCCTTTGCCCCAAATTGTCATCTAACATTTGTCATTCCAGTTTGAGTTAACGTGCTGAGCATTTTTTAAAAGAAGCTTTGTAATAAAACATTTTTTTAAAAGTGTCATTTTATTAAGAGTAAAGTTCCTGATGATCAGAGTTGGAAATGAACTAAATCTACAGGTTAGGCCAGAATGAGGCTGTGAACAGCAGCAGACCATGTCAGAGGGGTGTTGCTGGCATGGCTTCACCTATCTCCTAGGCCTGCATCCTCAAGAGCAGTTGTACTACTGAGGCCTCCCCTCGTTGCTTGGTATAGATATAAAACAGGGTCAGCAGAAAAAAGAGTCACCTGATCCAGATGGTAGTGAGTCCCTTCCTGAAGACAAGCTGTTTCCTCTTCACAACTTGCTGGTTTCCAGCCTGGGCTCCCCAAATCATGGGGTCCCCGTGGTGAAGGAAAGTCTTCACCCAGCTCATCTTCCCAGGCAGCATTTTCACAGTCTAGAGTTTGTTTTCTATAATTTTACCATAAGCTTTTGTTAAACTAATGTATAAGTTGGTATGTGATATAGCAAAAACATTTTAAGTTTGAAACAGTATTTCATGGTCTTCCACAGTGGTTTTCTACACCTTGAGCTACTTTGGGAATCACTGATACCACCGGTCTAACTTAAATCACTTGCTGAAATTCTAGTTGTTTCCCTTTTCCACCCTTCAATACAGCTGGGGAACAGCTGACTACCATACTTGTAATAACCCTCCACATACTGTACTTGAACATTGCCATTAAATCACCCCTCAAATTTCTCTTCTCCAGGCTAAGTAATCCCAATTCCTTGAACCTTTCATCATCAGCCCTTTAATCATTTTCATTACTATCCTCTGGAAACTCTCCAGTTCCTCTTCACTTAGTCCTAAACTTGAACCAGGGAGGGAAAAGGGGGGGGGGTACCTACTTATTATAAAAATTTCATATTATTCAGGGCTAGCTAGGACTTCATTTGAAAATTGTCTCTGTTTTCTTAATGTACATGAACTGAGTAGGAAAACAATCTAAAGCTGCCACCATGATTTTTCTGGGAGTTAACTAGAAAATCTAAACAAAATGGTGCAGGAGGTGTCATTGGAGTATTACTTTTGGCGGGAGAAAATAAAAAAAATTGTAGCTCTTCTGGGCAATAAGTACCTGTTTATCAAGGAAACTGATACCAAGATACAAACTTTTTTGACTCAAGACTTGGCTAAAGCCCACTCAACTCTTCTCTCCCTTGGTTCCTTGAACTTTCCACATTTTTTGACTCACAAAAAGCTGAATATACAATATTAAAAGAAATGGGTTTTTTGACCCCTCTTGAGTCAAGTTTTTCCTTCCACAAGCTTGGTCCTGTCCTAGTTTTCTATATTTGTTCAAGAATAATTTTCCCTAAATAATTATGACGTCACTGCACAGGGCCATTCCTGGCCATTCTGCCAAACTTCTGAATTCTGCCAGCAGCAGTACTGAGGAAGGAGAATCAGGGGTTCCCCAAGAGACATGGACCGAAAAGGGTGACTAGTGGGAGGGACTCTCTTCTGGCCACCACTTCCGTTTGATCTTGAAGTGATCTGGCTCCATTCCCTGCAGCAAACCCAAAGAGTTGAACTATGTGCCAGGAAGAGGAGGATGGGTCAGGCTTCTTTCTGGGAGCTGAGCCTTCTCTGAGGTCACAGCTGGCATGCTGGTCCTTATGAAAGGTTGTTTTCCTCCTGGTTTGAGTTTGGTTGCTAGGGTTGCTGGCAAGTACCTGTTTAGCTTGAAGAGGCCCTCCAACTGTTTGATGTATACAGCTAGCCTAAGTATAATCATTTTTTCCTATAGTTTTATCTAAGGCTGCAACAATATGGAAATCTCCAATAAAAACCCATAAGCAGTAATGAGATGTCTGTGTGGCTTTCCTTTTATAGAAAAGTCATAAGAATTACGTATTGTTCTAACAGGAAAGAGCTTAAATGTCACATGACATACGAGTTGCTTAACAAATTCTACTTAGCGCTTCTACCCCAGAAAAAAAACTGCACATACTATAATATATAATTATACTATAATATACATAAATTAATAATTTATGGTTAAACTTGAAAATGCAAGTAAAAATCTGTTCTCTTCCACACATGAAAGCTGAGGGAGTTTTAGGTGCTGCCCTGTGAAACCTATACACACATGAAAATTTTAAATGCTTCTGAATAAAAATTATAAAATTTGACTGCAGGTAAGCATTTTAATATGAATAGAAGGATGTGATTCTACATGCCATTTAAAAAATAAGATCATTGAGTTTTCTATCATTCCAAAAGCTGCTATTCTAAACTTATATAACTCTCTCGTGGGAAAACTTGCATTATCTTACTCCATAGCCAGGAGTAGATCAGGGAGAATGGGGGAGGAAAGGACACATCAAGAGTAGATATTTAAAATGAACATTCTTGGCATGAATCAACCTAAATAGAAATTTTATGCATAATAATGAAATAATTTAGCTGAAGAATTCAAGTGAAAACCAGCTGTTTACTTCCCTTTATTAAAGAAATTATGCTAATGATGTTCATCAATAGTGTTAAAGGTCATAATAAATCAGTACTAAAAAAATAAATGTACTAATACATCTTTATTGACAATGGGCTGTGCTTTAATAACTGCACACTACAAAATATTTTTTTAAACATTATTTGTCAGACTCTTTTCTGTCTGTATTTGTTATAACGTACAAGCGTCCTTTTCTCTGAAGGGTAATTTGGACTCTTTCTTATAGTAGGAATGAAGGTGGCTCAGTGGGAAAGGCCCAGGTTTGAAGTTCCAGAGCTGGGCTCTGCACACTAACCCCCTTTGGGCATACTTCCTCATGGGCTAAGTGGACACATGCAAAGAAACGAGTGGTAAACAAGACCCATGGCAGATAAGAAATGGCAAATAAATGAATTTTCCCTTAAATTGTTTATACACACACACAAACACACACACACATTTTTTTAGAAAACTGTGTGGGGTTTTTTGGTCCAGGGTCTACTAAAAAATGACATTTTTGTTCTGCCTATAACCATAGGATATCTGAGCATGTTTCTTCAGCCCAGGGAAGTAGTTAGTAACCAGGACTAACTAATCTCTTTTATCAAGGAAGAACTTATACAAAGGGTGCAAAATTGGGATAATTTTGAATCATGTACACTGGTGTACATTATTTTTCTTAATGTAGTAGCTGGAGATGTTACCAGCTAGATTAATTAATTAAACTTTTTATCTACATTGTGTGAGAGAAATTGGAAGCAAATGTATTTGCCAGTTGAAATGAGAACACTGCATACACATAGCAGATGTAATCACATGTACACACACACACACACACACACACACACACACACACACAACTGTCTTTCTAGTCACAGTGGAATTAGCAGATTTTCTCCATCATTAACTTGTCTCAGAATTTGAGCTCAGTGGAACCATTGAATCCTGTCCTGTAGTGATGTTTTCTCCCATCAGGAAGATGTACAAAGTAGCTGAAGTAAAACAGAGTCCCACATATTGGCCTGATTGTTGTTACAGGTCTTAAGTTAGTTTAGCCGCCCACTGCTCAACTGGAAAGAGCAACAATGGCTTCCAAATTGAGCCTGCCTCCTGCTCAGCTCTGGAACACACTTCTCTGCTCCACAAAGCGAGGGCTGCTTAGTGCAGCCCAGAGGTGCCTGTAGCCCTCCCATCTGTGTGCCTCATGCTGGCATTCTCAGGTTCCTGTTAGTTAGGACTGCTTTTCTCTCAGCACCTGATTCTAGAGACCAACCCAGTTTCCAGGGAGTGGCCTGGCTTTCAACCTCTAGGAAGCACACTTGGTCACTGCCGCTCTCTCAAACTTGTTTAGAATAGCTATCTCTGTCCTCCCCCTCAGGCCTTTCTCTCTAGGACTTGGTCTCAGGCTGGATATCTTCAGCCCATAGGGATGGGGGCGGGGCTAGTTCAAGCATCAACAGGAACTCTGGGGTACACGGTCCCAAGGGGAGAGATGGGGGCTGCAAAATATATCAATCAGATGTGCCATCCTCTGAAGACTCTGCATTTGGGATTAACTGTGATTTTACTAAAGGGATGTCAAAAACTAGTTCTAACACCACAAGCCCCTAGTGTACATACATGCTCAAAACAACAGAAAAAGTCCAGCTGTTAAGTATTAGTCCCCTGCCCTAAGGCCTATGATTTTGTAAGAACACCATGGCCAACAATGGCAGAATCTACCATGAGACCAACTGCTGGAAGAGTAGCTTTCTCAGACTAGGGCATGTGTATGAGCTACTTACTTACTAGCTATCTAGACCTCCACATTGGACAATGGCCTTTCCACTTCACCTCTAGTTGGTCCTACAAATCAACATGATGGAGAGAAAGGTCGCTCTGCACCATCCTCACCTCCCTACAACTTCACTATTAAGGATAAAAAAGGACTCTAGAAGATCACCTTCCTAGAAGCATATGCTACTCCCACAGGGCTCCCAAATGAGGCACGTCATTCCATCATTCAAAGGTCCTCAAGTAGAAAACTCAGTGTCAAAAACTTCTTCCCCTAGAACTGGTTTTGGAGGCTCCCAGTTTCCAGACTTCTACAACCAATTTTCCTTTTTTACAGTTCTGGGCCTTAGGCATACTAGGCAAGTACTCTACCACTGAGCCCCTGCCCCAGCCCTTATACATGGTGTTTCTAAGTGCCAGTTTATAAGGAGACAGTAGGAAGTACAGTTCTCACTCCAGGAGGTTTTCCTCTTTAATATCTGGCAAAATACACTAGCAATGGCATCTATAGAAATGAGGCTGTGGTGTCTATCTTGCCGAGGCTTGGAGACCCATATTCAGACATCACAGCTTTTCCACGTCTGCAAGACCTGCATGGCCACTCTAGTGCGAGGGGGCTCTATAATCTTTATAAATTCACTTAGTACCATTTAAAAATACATTGTCATAGGATGAAGTTTTATTTTCTCCTATACTACTACTACTTCTCAATTTACACGTCAGGAGACTTGAAAACATCTAACACTCATGCTTTTTTTCTGGAGTCTTAAATCATTTAGTCTATTGCTCATACATAAAACATAACTTACCTGAATGACAACCAACCTTATAGCACACCAGATCATTTCCTTCTTGCTACTTCCTTCAATTATCCCCGACCAGCACTTCTCTGAAGGCTTGGAAAGACGTTCCCAAGTAAATGTGGGGCACAGGTCTTTTAGCTCAGGTAGCCTAATGGCTTCCCTTCTCAGACTCCCTTCTATAACATTCAGGCCTGTTCCCAATCTTCAGCTCATTCTCTTCAGGTGTAAGACCTAAGCTGTCTGTAACCCTGTAGATTACTGTTGCTTCCTTTGCAATTGGCCTATCTTTGCTAGAAAGTGTTCTCAATACTTGATATCCATTATCTCATCTGGTCCTCAGAACCCTATAGGATAGATTCCAATGTTATGCCCATTTTACCAGACATATTCAGAAAACAACCTCTTTATACAGGCAAAAAAAAAAAAAAATGAAGCTAAGAACTAAAACCCAGGTCTGTTTCATTTCAAAACCCACAATATTAGACTGATTAATCCTGCAGCAGCTATAGCTGGTGACTTTAAATAAAACACTGAATTAGTATCAATGACAAGGTTGTATCTTTCAGCAGTTAAAACCATGATTCTGAAACAATGAGATCAAGTAACTTAAAAGATAGAATTTACACAACCCATGGGTTCTTTCAAGGTATAGTTCTGGAAGTACAGCAATGAATTTACCATTCAAAGCATTTTGAACTACTTATACATTACTACTTATATAGCACTGATGCCTATTTACAAGCAAATTAGTCCTATGGAATTATAGCCACACCTTATATTTGGTAGATTTAATCAGTTACTTAGGTTGAAATGTTAAGGGGATTAAAATCAAGGTGGGACAAAACAAAAGCTTGTTTCAAATATGTAAACAGTATAATAGCATAGTTAGTCATATTATTTTATAAGGCATGACTAAGATACTGGTTCTATCCAAAGATGAGTGGTTGAATATCAGGTGAATTTCGGAATTATATATATTTTTACTAATATGTTAGTGTAAAAAAAAAAAATTGATACTTAGAAAAATCCAGCATAAAATTACTTTACAACACCAGATCTCTATATCCATATTTCTTAGTACCCATACCCGGTTTCACTTTACCTCACTCAGTTCATGCTGTCATTCAACAGGACTCAATAGGACTATACCTTTCAAATGGTGTCAATTTCTCCTGAGAAACTGATATTAACAGTGAATCTTATGGACAATATGATTTTTATTTTACAAAGACATCTTCATGACTATTCAAACTGTTCCCCAGAGAACTCCATTTTGCTGATAACTATAGTCCAGGTGATACCTACATTCAGAGGCTTACTTTTTTTTCTAACAAGTCATTTCATACATTGTATGGTTTTAGTTTCAAATGTTCACTTCTACTATAGGAATAAAAATATCGTGAAGAGGAATTAGAGGGGAAAAATTAAACTATGTTTCTGAGCTAAGACCTGGTAGTAGTTACTTTAGAATGTTTTGAGGACTCATGGCTGCTGTCAGGAAGCATGGGTGGGGAGGTGAGGCCCAAGGGCACTGCCTGGACTCGCCCTTCCTCAACAAGTGCAACCAAAACACAGCCCAGGAAAGCACAGGCGCCTGGGGTTCTTGTTCAGGTTTGGTTTTCAACCATACACTGAAGCAAATGGCAACAGCTATATATGGACCATCCTGCCACACAGCTCTTCCTGGGAGGAACCACGCCCACCTGAGAATGTGGAACCCAAGGAGCTGGGAAGGGAGGCCCCTCCCCAAGTCCCAGATTTAAGAGAAGGATATTCAAAATTCCTTCCTGGTTCCTTCTGAACTTGATGCTTGGAAATAAAACTAACAAAATTCAGAGGCCAGTTCTTTCAATTGTTTAGTAGGTTAAAGTGCATTTTAAAATTGAGTCAGAAAGATTACTATAATCCTTTACGTTCCCAATCCAACAGTCACAGTGTTGAGTTCTATCTCTTTCCTGGAATTCAGTAGGCAAGAGAGAGAGCCCTGCTACTTCCAGGATGAAGGCTCAGGTTCTATGTGCACTCTGCTCACAGTGAGAAAGTAAAGCCCCTTCTGGGCCATGGTTCATGTCAAAGATCAAGAGCCAACCTGAGAGTGAGCAGGGCACTGTCAGGCCACAGGATCACCTTGAGCAGAGAAAATGGTCATGGCAGTACAGGCACTTCCTTTTGTTAGTTAAGCAATGTTTAGGAAGCTTCTAAGCTTCTAGTGTGGCAGAAACATTATGTATGTACTTTTTCACTTTGCAATGCATTTGAACATTTTTAAAATTAATAATCTTCCTTTTATCAATTATGAAATGAAGAAAAAAAATCTCTCAACCATTTGCAACTATGCAAGGGCGCCCATTTGGAAGAAAAGTCCCATCTGCAGTTCAGATTTGAGATTCTCAAATTTACTCTTTTTTTAAAAAAATTTGTTTTTAGTTGTAGAGGACACAATACCTTCATTTTATTTATTTTTATGTGGTGCTGAAGATCGAACCCATTGCCTCACACATGCTAGGCAAGCCCTCTACCACTGAGCCACTCCAGCCCCAAATTTACTCTTTTGTACTTAATTTTATCATCAAAACCTAGATCTAATCTGTATTCTGCAACAAAATTATCTGGTGACCTTAAACTCTCTGCTAATGAGGCCACTGGACCTCAGGGCTTCTGATGTTTTTCCAAGTCCTAAATTCTATCATGGAAGACACTTTCTCAAGCCAATGATTAAAAGAAGCTTAAGTTACATTACTTCACTTTGCTGGCAAAGAAGAAACAGATGTTCCTTAAAAATCATTCTCTGTGCCCTTATTACTACTTTATTGGTAAGAAATGTGAAAGGGACAGCCTCGGGCAGGCTTTACACAAATGCCTTCTGCCATTCCCTCACCATTGCTGCCACTTTATAAAATGACAATTGGCCAGAGAAGATAAGACATAGCTTTTGACTGGATCGTCAACCTTTACTTTTATAATAACTTAAGCATTTATAATTTTAAATTACATGTTTATTTCCAAATTTTCACAGATTAATAGATTGCATTTTATTAGAAGACAATTTACAGGAGTTTGCAGCACTGATTTCTTATTAAGAAAAAAAAGAGAGAGAGAGTAATGATTAGGATTTGATGATTAGGATTTGTAGATATGAATGACCATGAAAAGACGTCTTCCTGGAAACCAAACATACACAGATATTCCCACCAATCCAGCAACAGTGTCTTGATGAGCTGAATAAAGACATAACATTTTAGGTCACACCCAGATGCAGGATAAGGCTCAAAGCTGCAGGCAGCAAAATATTCTCAGAAAGGCAAGATGCAGGCACCACGGACTGCTGTTCCTCACAGATGCACAGTGTGCGTTGCTGGCTCCTCATAGGAGTGCACAGCAACATGAAGCCAGCAGCTCACTCTGGGAGGAAGGGCCTCTCCTTTCTGAGTGACTCAATCAATGTATTACATAAGAAACATTTGCTCCAAGGCACTGAGGGTGTAAAGTTTTTTAGAAAATACATAGAAATGAACAGACTAAAAAAAGAAGTTAATTATCAATGGAAGAATCTACCATTACTGTGACTAAAGAAATAATTACCTCAAATTATAATCGAAATGCACATTGAACAGACTGCACAGTGAGGGATTGCCTGACCAAAGCGCATCCCCATGGCTCTTGGGGCTGGTTAGAGCACACTCACGAAACTTCTTCCTGAAGCCAGAGAAGCTGTGCATCATTTGTATTTGTAATATCCTTCTCCGGTCTTCTTGCCCAGCTTCTTCTCTGCTACCAGCTTATTTAGTGATGTGCTGGGCTGAAACAGTGGGTTCTTCGCATCCATTTCATGCCACCCTATTAAAAGGAGAGACAAAGTGCTCCGTATTCCCAAGGCACTTCTGGAAGTACAGCTTGGGGAAAAGGGCCTTACTCTGATGTGGGAAAGCTCCTGGGGCATGTTGCCCACTTAGGCCACCATGGCAGAGGCATGAGGCACTGAGGCATGTGCTGGTGTAGCCACATCAGCCCCAAAGCAGGCATGCTGCCACCCACCTGTGCCACTCGAAGCCCAGCCCTGTTATGGCCCTTCTGGGTATCCAATCAATTCCTGGAAATCACTAAGTTCAAAGGTCCAAGAAAACTAATAAAACCTGTTAATTTGCTGGTTGGACTCCTAAGTAGCACAGCTGACTTTTAGAAAACATGTTGAAAATCTGAATTCCTATTACTTCCTACTACTGAATTTTGCTCCTCATAAAATTCAAGTTTCTTGCTTAAATTATAACCCCCCTCCTCCCCAATGCATATAACTTTTTGTGAAATATGGAGTAGAGAATTACTTTCCATAATTCATTTAAAAAAAAAATCTCATTGTTAGACCAATGCTTTATTTATTTATCTATTATTAGTTGTGGATGGACACAATACCTTCTTTTTTAAAAAATTTATTTTTATGTGGTGCTGAGGGTGGAACCCAGTGGCTCACATGTGCTAAGGCAAGTACTCCACAACTGAGTCACAACCCCAGCCTCAACAGTTCAGTTTCAGTAATTATTTTTATCTTGTCTTCAGAGTCACCACATTAAAGTGGATACATTTAAAAAAACAGTGGTGTATCTTGGTTGTAATGGAGGTCCCACAAATCAAATTGTGTGATAAAAAGGGACAATGACAGTCACATTTTCTTTCTCCTGCCATCAAATATTGAATCTGATACTAAGGTATGCATATGGTTTATTCCCCAAAGGTTCACGTGCTATAAGTTTGGTCCTCAGTGCTGGTGCCAAAGTGATGAAACCTTTAAAAATTGGGCTTAGTGGAAAGTAATTAGGTCAATGGATGAATTCTGTCTCTTGGGAGCAAGTCTCCTATGACTAGATTACATCTTGAGAGACTGGCCTACTGCAATGCAAAGCCATCCCACACCATGGTCCCTTCTCACACCACTGTTTGCCTTTTCTACTTCTTTCTGAGTTGTGACCCAGCCAGAAGAGCTTTGCCAAACTCAAGCATCTTACTGTTTACTGTTGGGATTTTCCAGAATTATGAGTCAGAATTATGAATCAAATAAACTGCTTTCTTTTCTTTTTTTTTTTTTTTTTTTTGTGGTGTTAGGGATCGAACCCAAGGCCTCCTGCATGCTAGATAAACACTGTATCACTGAGCTACATGCCCAGCCTTACCTCTTTTCCTTATGAAGTACCCAGTGTTGTTAAAGCAACACAAAATGGTGATACCCGGTGAAGCAATTCAATTTAACAAAAACAACAAAGGATTCCAATTCCTACCATCCAGAATGAACTTTGTAGTATCCAGTCCAACATAATCAAGAAGCTCAAATGGACCCATAGGGTATCCAGCTCCCAACTTCATTGCAGTGTCAATGTCTTCCTTGGATGCATCTCCTAAGGAAAAAGGGCAGCAGTGAGTCACCACCACTTTCCCCAAATTCTTCCTATCATGGGGTTTAGTCCCAGAATCAAAATTTCATATTTTACATTTAAAGCATGTCTAGAGTCCATGTGTTTTCTGAACTGGGTAAGATTTCATCTGAGATATTTGCCCAATATGTCACAAGATGTTCAAAGCAACTGTATCGTGTGAGGCAAATTCTGGAGCACTGCTGTTTGTTCATGGAGAGGCAAAGCCCTGGGTCTGGAAATGCTGGCTACTTCCTAACAAACTGGGGTTTTCCAACTCTGGAATCATTTCCTGAAATATCAGTTAATGCTACAGAAGATTTCTTTATTCATGAATGGGTTGCAAACACACACACACACACACACACACACACACACACAGAGGTTTCTGTTTTCGTATGTATCACATATATATTTTCTTTTCTAGCTTTCTTTGTTTCACAAGTAACAAGTATTCCCCTGGAACCACATTCCCATGAATACATCAGTTAAGATAACCGTTTTTAAAAGTCCAAATTATTTGATTTAGATCTGGAATATCCCCCATAGGTATGTGTTGAGGATGTGGTACCCAATGCAGCAATGTCCAGAGGTGGGGCTTAGGGGAAGTGACTGGATCATGAGGGTTCTGACCTTATCAATGGATTAATCCATCTGATATATTAATAGTGACCTATGGTGAGGAGTGAAACTATAGGTAGGTGGGACATGGTTGGAGGAAGTAGATTACCAGGGGCGTGCTTATTCCTGTATCTTATTCCTGGCTGTCCCATCCTATCCCCCGCAACCCCCGCTCTTTCTCTCCCTCTTAGCTGCCATGAGTTGACAGCTTTCCTCTACCACACCCTTGTGCCATTATATCCTGCCTCATCTTAGACCCAGAGCAATAGAACTGACCAACTATGGACTTCTAAACCCATGAGCCAAACTAAACCTTTCCTCCTTTAAGTTGTTAAGTATGTTTGGTCACAGCTGCAAAAAGCTTTCACAAACTGCTATGCACATATGAAAATGGGTTGAACAGACCTAGACAATTTTTTTCCTTGAAAACTTCCCTGTAACATGCTGTTCTTTGGATCACAAGAGGACTTTATAGAGAACCAACCACCTGTGTATCCTTTCTCTGAAATCAGAAATTGGAATGAGCTATAACAAGTGGCTATCTAGAATTTTATTTCAAAGCACAAAGAAGTAGTTTAATGATATTCAGAGTTAAATAAAATGTTAAAACAGGATTTCATAATTCAGATTTTTAAGCACAAGGAGCAAGAACTACTAAAAAGCTATAAAGACATATGTAATTTGGGGAGGGCAGGTACCAGGAATCTAACCTAGGACACTTAACCACTGAGCCACATCCCCAGTCCTTTTTATTCTTTTAAATTTTGAGACAAGGTCTCTCTAAGTTGCTTAGGGCCTCACTATGATGTTGTGGCTGGCCTCAAACTTGCAATCCTTCTGCCTCAGCCTCCCAGGTTGCTAGTATTACAGGCATGCACCAAAATGCCCTAAGACTATATTTTTTAAAAGTATAGAAAGTACTAACGTAATGCTGCAGAATTTCAGAGCAATTTAAGGTGAACAAAACACCACTCAAATTATTTTCTGTGCATGACATTAGTACTACACTAATTAGGATTCAAGACTTCTGAGAAATCATTGCCACAAAAAAGCAGAAAAGATCAGGTATATTAGCCTTATCAGGCGGCCTTATTGTTCACTCATGTTTGATTTATACCCATTGTGTAGCAGGCACCAAAGACGTACAGTGAGACAATGAAAAACAAGTACTCAAGGTACTTATGACAAAATGGGAAGACTAAAATGTGCAAACCAAAAAGACAATATAACAATTGCTGAAGCTGCATGAAGATTTACATGGCTCTGTGTGGGCAATGATGGGCAGATTCCAGAGGAGGGGAGACAGGAAGATAGAAGAACATGTGAAGTGGCAAAATGAGACGGAACATAGCAGGTTTGAGCCGTGGCTCTATGGCTCAAAAATGGATCTGACTCAGGATTTCAAGACCCTGCAACTTCTATGGTAGTACTGTTACCTCTAGATGATGGGGGGTAGCAGGCTTACAGACCCTTATCTCAGGGTTTAGCAACAGCTGCTCCCTGTGCCCGGAGCATGAAGCTCTTATTCTTTAGGTCTCAGCTCAGGTGTCACCTCGTCAGAGCCTCCTCTACTCCCTGCATCTAAAAGAGAAGCTCCCAGGACTCTGGGCTAGGGTTCCCACCATCCTAGACCCTCTGTCTCTACAATTCCTAGTCACAGTCTAACACTTCTCTACTGACTCATTTATATGGGGAGTGCCCACAAACAGCCCAATTGTTCCCACTTAACCTAAAGCCACTGAATCAAATTCATACTCAAAGAAGGAATATGAGCCCTCTAGGCAAGATAGTAATTCCTGATTCAGAGACTCACTTGAGGACTATATTACTTCTAAAAACAAAAAGACAATACCGTGTATTATGAAAAAAAAATTTTTAAATCTAGTTTTACAAAGTCAGCACAACTCTTAAAAGTTCTGTCTTGAGTAATAAAGAGCAAAAAAGGCAAAAAGAAGAGAGAGAAATAAAAGACACACACAGGGACTGGTGGACCAAGTGGGAGTTAAATGTTGTATCATATTGATCAATAATCCCTAAAATTCTTTTAAAAAAATTTTTTTTAGTTGTAGATGGACACAATACCTTTATTTTATTTGTTTATTTTAATGTGGTGCTAGGGATCGAAACCAGTGCCTCATGCATGCTAGGCAAGCGCTCCACCACTGAGCCACAACCCGGCCCCAATACTTAAACTTCTTTAGAGTTAAGTACTTCTCTAAGAATCTGGCATTCCTCCCATAGAAAATTTTGCATCAACCTTAGGGGGTTCATGAGACCCCTCCACCTCCCCTCAGGTAAGAGCCCTTAACTCTAGACAACAAAGAAAAACTTCCTCAGTGTACTCAGAAATCTGCCTGGATGGGGACTGGGACCTGGGCCTGGTCTCAACATTGTTTCCTCTACCAGCAGCTCATCAGCACCACCTGCCAACTACTCTCAGCGTTACCAACAGAGACTCCCAATGTCCACATCAGTAGTTACCTCAATTCCAAATACCTGACCTGTGCAAGTGCTTTGGGGTCATGAAGAAGAGGAGGACCCAGATACTTCCCCAGAAGGGTATGGCAAGAGAAGACAGACATCCGCCATTCCACAGGGAAGGGATTGGCAAGTCAACCATAGGAGGGCCAAAGCAAAAAGAGCTATGAAAGATTATGTTCAGCATGGAGACAGAGGACACTCAGGTGGGGCATGGGAGTAAAGTATGTGGCAATAACATCAGGGGCAGAGAGTGAGAACAGTTTGTACACAGTGGATTACCAGAGAACCACTGTGCATGTCTGGAGCAAGGGGTGACTACAAACAGAACATCCTATAGTGACTGGGGGCCAGGATTATCACATTCCCAGGACCTGTTCCCAGCACAGTCCTCTTGTAAAGAGCTCACTGTGTTGTCCACAACCAAGCTATAACTAGCAAACCATTATGGGCACCTGAGAGGGGACAGCAGTCTGGGCATCAGCCCATCCAATCTATATTCCTCCAACCCACAAGAATAGTGCTTGACTGCCCCCACCAGGCCTTCCCCATAGTGGAATGAGCAATAGTGAGTACTGAGCTGGACAATGAGAAGGCCCAACACAGGAGCCATGAGGCACAGTCAGCAAAGGCAAGAGAGGGCAATGGGCTTCCACTAGTCCCATAGGGAGTGGGTGATAAATACCAGGAATTAGTTGTGTCCTGAAAGCTGTCCAAACATCTGGGGGCCTGACTAGACAGTAGCCCACACATCCTTCCAATGATCCTCTACCACTCAAAGCAGCCTTTGCCAATCCCATGGCCCAGGCATATCAATAGTGTGGTACAGAAAAGCTTCCCTCAAATGAGGTGGGAAATGAAGTCACAGAGCATCTACAGAGGCTTTGTTGTGCTACTGGAGTCTGAGACACCCCCGCCAGGGTCTGTGGGTAAGATACAACACACAGCATCTCCACAACTTCCTCAACAGCACAGCACTTTCTTCGCAAGCACTGTGGAGGGGACAGGTCTGAGGAAGACGTGAGGTAACAGGAACTTGTTTGGTGCCTGATGAAGCCTCACTGAGGAGGAGGGAGAGCTGGGATGGAAAGGGAGCAGGTACAACAGGAAGAATCAAGCAGATGTGGAAGACAGAAGAGAGGGAAACCAGAGACTTTGGGTGTCAACAAGTAACTGCGACAACCCAGCTGCAGAGCTGAGAATGGAGGCGGAGTGGTGGGCATGCACCTGAGCCCTATTCTGTGCTGGCTGGAAGGGGAGGGGCAGTAAGGTCACAGAAGGGATGTAGTAAGAGGTCTGGGTATGACATAAGGAGTGCAGACCACAGTGTGGATTACTGGAAAACTGCACCCACCCAGACCTCAGCTCCTTTAGGAGATGCACCAGCTCAAAGGCGTCAAAACGCCAGGAGATCAGCAATGACAGACTGTCCTGGAGAGCACCAAGAACAAACTAAAGCACATCCACCAGGCATCAAACCCTATCCTCTGTCACACCCCACAGGTAGCCTGCGATGGTAAAGGGCAAAGGTAGTCTGTTCTGAAAGGGACCACTGCTGCTGGGGAAGCAGAACAGAACAGCTTTCACCTTCCCATAAGATACTTGATACAGGAGAATGTATCAAAGGGACAGTGTAGTTCAGTGAGGAAAACACCATGAAGAGGTGGCTCAACCACATGCTACATTCTCAAACATTACATTTTATTAAAAAAAAAAAAATACAACTGCCTTTCAAGGTAGGCAAAATGCTGCACTTTCTTTGAGGTGTAATTAGGCATATTTGTTGATAGATAAACACAGAAGTGTTGGTTTGATCTTGGAGCAAAAGTGAGGCAATTGCTTCTATAAACCATAGAGAAAAGTTAATATTTAAAGCAGATCTTGAGGAAGCAAATGTGCTTTCATCTCTCGGGAAGAGCTGGTGTAAATGTTTTGTTTCAAAAATGACACTCTTCTGGGAGTGAGCATTTGTGAACGATGTCACTGAAAACAGTTACACTTGCTTTTTATGAAGTTCCATTACAGACTGCTTGCCTTCGAAGCAGATATGATAGTTACCTTTCCAAAAATGGTAGAGAAGGTGGGCAGGAGAATGAACATCAACTATAACCCTGGACCACGTCCCACGTTTTATGTTTCTTCAACAGGAAAAGTCTTTGCCAAACAAGTATTGAGGGAAAATTCTTAGATCATTTTTGAGGTTAAAAAAAAAAGAATCATGCCATCTTTCAATAAGTATGAACACAGGGCCATTAGAAATCATCTTTATCACATATCAGCTCTGACACTTATTTCTGATACAAGTTTTTAGATCCTAAAGGAACTTTCAGTGTCCCCTAGTCTATTGATTTTCACATTATTATTATTCTTTGTTTGAAGCAGTATACTTTTAACCAAAGGCAAAGATCAAGGATATAAATCTGGGTCAGCCACGCAATTGCTCAGACTGGTACTGCAGTGGAGGCCCACAGCCACCTGTTAGAGGCCTCACAGAGAATCTGGGAGACCTGGATATAATGAAAAAGGTTCTGAGGCCATGGAGAGGCTAAGATGACACAGCTAGAGAACTGCAGTTCCTTCCTCTACTATGTGGCCCTGCTTTCTACACACTTCATAAGAAATCTAGATCTCGGTCCAGCTCAGGAAGAGTACCTCGTTCATGCATCCTGATCGCTTCTATAAGGTATGGCACCAGGAGACGGTTCACAATAAACCCAGGAGTGTCCTATTTCAGAAAAGAGAAAAAGAAAAATGACTTTTCATTAAACTTCATCTTTTTTGAAGTCACCACTTTTGTGAAGATCATTACTTCTTGCCTTGGATTAAGTTGCCCACATTTATCAAGCTATATACATTTTCAAATTTGTTTTAAAGTACCTATTTTTATCTCACATGACAATGTAATCTTTTCTTCTTTCCTATCCCATTTTTCTTTCAGCAACCTCGGAAAAATTATCACTCCATCTAGAACAATCCTTCAAGGAGTACTATTTTCCAGGCTCTGGCACATTCTTGGGCTACTCAGTGTCCTTGCACAATGCAGCACAGTAGAGTCCGGGACAGGTGCAGGGACAAAGGAGTAGGTCCCCTGGTAGGTGGTTGGCCCTTCATGGCACAGCTTGGCACCATGCCACCTCTCCAGGGGATGACTCCGGGCACTGAATTTCTTTGCATGAGTACAACACTTAATCATCTCTCCAAAAGGATCAGTATGAGATTTCGATTTTTATTTACTGATCTCTTTGGTGGGCTTATGGAGAAGGTCAGATTGGTAATGTTTTGATGGTGTTTATGTGAAGCTAATTTCCACTAAGTAAACAGTGCTCCCTCTTCTGTCAAAAAGCTCTAATCTGGGCTGGGGTTGTGGCTCAGTGGTAGAGCACTTGCCTAGCACATATGAGGCACTAGGTTTGATTCCTTTAGGAGATACACCAGCTCAAAGGCCTCAAAACGCCAGGAGATCAGCAATGACAGAGACTGTCCTGGAGAGCACCAAGAACAAACTAAAGCACATCCACCAGGCATCAAACCCTGTCCTCTGTCACAAATTTTTGCCACACACACATCAGATAGAGCACTAATCTCCAGGATATATAAAGAACTCAAAAAACTTAACACCAAAAACACAAACAACCCAATCAATAAATGGGCTAATGAGGTGAACAGACACTTCTCCGAAAAAGATATACAATCGATCAATAAATATATGAAAAAAATGTTCAACATCTCTAGTAATTAGAGAAATGCAAATCAAAACTACTCTTAAGATTTCATCTTTGCCAGTCAGAATGGCAGTTATCAAGAATACAAACAACAATAAGTTTTGGTGAGGATGTGGGGGAAAGGCACACACATAACTTGCTGGTGGGACTGTAAATTGGTACAACCAATCTGCAAAGCAGTATGGAGATTCCTTAGAAAACTTGGAATGGAACCACCATTTGACCCATCTATCCCACTCCTCGGTCTAACTGAGAGAACTTAAAAGCATCATGTTACAGTAATGCAGCCACATCAATGTTTATAGCAGCTAGATTCACAATAGTTAAACTGTGGAAGCAACCTAGATGCCCTTCAATAGATGAATGGATAAAGAACTGTGGTACATATACACAGTGGAATATTATTCAGCATTAAAAGAGAACAAAATTATGGCATTTGCAGGTAAATGGGTGGAGCTGAAGAATATCATGCTAAGCGAAGTAAACCAATCCCCCAAAACCGAAGGCTGAATGCTCTCTGATAAGTAGATGCTGATCCATAGGGGAGGCATGGGGAAAATGGGGCAACTTTGTATAAAGGAGAGTGGAAAGGGGGCCCGGGGACAGGAAAGATGGAATGAGATGGACATTATTACCCTAGATACATGCATGACTGCACATATGGTGCAACTTAACATGGTGTACAACCAGAGAAATGAAAAGTTGTGCTACAATTGTTTACGATGAATCAAAATGCATTCTGCGGTTGTGTATACCTAATTAGAATACATTAATTTTTAAAATTAAAAAAAAAGTAGCTGAATACAAGAAAAAAAAAGTGGGGGCTGGGGATATCACTCAGTGATACAGCACTTGCCTAGTATATGTAAAACCCTGGTTTTAATTCCAATACTGCAAAACAACAATAAAAACTACTGAGACTTCCTAATAACACCAGACTGGTGGACTAGGGGGACCAGCATATACAAGTCTTTGGCTTAATGAGGCCTACATCAACATATGTCTTGTTCAGACGATTCATGGATGATATGACTTTTTGTGGGTTAATACAATACTATAAGTTCAAATGTAAGACTATTTTAGAAAAGTATGCCAAGAAAGAACCATAAAGATACAAAAAAATCATGACAAATAAAGGTCACAACTTATATTTATAAAACTTTTAAAGGTGTGGCATTTTGTACCTTTTTTTAAAAAACTGCAAAGTCATGCAGAAGTATAGTCCCTAAGTTTGGGGAGAATGAAGGTAATCGGAAAACTAAATGGGGAACTAAAGTCAAATGCGCAACCTGAAGGTAATCAAAATGACAGACACCAATAACTGGGATCATTTTACAAATAATAACTGGGTATCTTAGGAAAAGGGGTTTAAACTGAAGGTCAAGCCTGCTTTCCCTTCAACATGCTTCTCACTGGAAAACATAATGCTACATTCTATAGAGAAGCACTTCCTTAATGCTACAGGTTAATCAGGTTGGTCTCTTCCTGTGTCATTGTTTCCCTAACTATCTGTAGTGTTCTTTTCAAAAGTTCTTTTCATAGGTTTCTGTTACAGATGTATGTGTCCAGCAAGCTGTAACTGACATAAAGCGTTCCTGAGTCACAAGGGCCAACAGCAGATAAAGCTAGTGGGCCACAAAAACCATGTATGAAAATATAACTGCTTATCTATAGACAAAAACTAGGGCCCAGAGAGAACTCCCAAGTCTTCTATTCAGCTGGAGCCCTAAGATCTATTTGAATCTCAAGACTATCCACCTGAAGACCCTGGGCACAGGTCAGGAGTCTGGTTTCCTTGCCCAAAAACCAGAATGAAGGTACAACCTGATCTTATGGCTCATGGACAATTCTGCAGTAAACAAGTGCCCCATCTCTCATATATCATTCTATTAGAAGTATTCTACCTGAACTAAGTCAGGTTCCAAGGGAAACCACCTCCCAAGCTACCTACAGTTTGGATGCTGTTTGTCTCCCTAGAGGTTGGTGTTTTGGGAGCCTGGTCTCCTGAGAGATGGTGTGGAACCTTTAAGAGGTGAAGCCTAGCAGGAGGCTCCTAGGTTATTGCAGGAACTCACTTGGAAGGAATTACTGGTATTCTGGAATGAATTCTTCAAAGAATGAGTTGTTATAAAAAGCCTAGGCATGATCCGAGTCTCTCCTTGGCTTCCTATATAGACATATGATTCCTCCTGTATATGCTCTGGTCAATGTGACACCATCAGCCATGAGCTGATGCTGATGCTGATGCTAGCTAACACCATGCCTTTGAATCTCCAGAACTGTATGCTAAATAAACCTCTCTTCTTTATGAAGTTAGTCTGCCTTAGGTATTTTGTCATAGTAACTGAAAATAGACTACCCATACTCTACCTTGCAAGAAACAGGATGTTTTCCCAAGGCTTTGCTAAAGTCCACCAGAGATTCAAATGTCTTCTGGCTTGTCATTGGTGTTTTAATGACCTGGAAATGCAAAGCAAAGAATTATGTCTGGAAAGCAGCAAACAAGTGCAATGAATCATAGAATGATTCAAGGAAACACTGATTTAACAGGGTCCATATAGATGGCAAAAACAATTTTAGTTTCAGCATAAAAATAGAGATCTTAAGCCAAAAACAAAATGTTTACCAAAATGTCTATTTTAAGACAGTGAAATACTATAAAATGCAAAAAAATCAAGGCTTACAATGTAAGTGGAGAAAGTATTGGGCAGAGGGAGGGTACAGGACAGTTCTACAGGTCTGTCACTGAGATAGTCCTGAATTCAAATACCAGTTGCTCTAGGTGCAGTGGTACACACCTGTAATTCCAGCAGCTCAGGAGGCAGAGGCAGGAGATTCACAAGTTTAAAGCCAATCTCAGTAAGTTTAATGAGGCCCTAAGGACTTAGTAAGACCATGTCTCAAAACAAACAAAAATCCCCTGTTTTACTACTTACTGGCTGTTTCTTCAAGGTGAATTGACAATAAAATCAATCTATCCATGTCAATGAGGTGAGAAAAAAATTAAAATGGGGGTAAAGCACTAAGCACAGCTCTGAGCAGGTATGAAGGGCTCAGGAAATGCTGGCTTTTCTTATTGTTTTAGTAGTCATTCAGGGTGGTGGAGGGTAGGAGAGTGTGGAGACTGCCCTTAGAGCTGTCTGCACAGAACCTCACTTTCTCCTACTATAGAGAAAGAGCTCCAGCAAAAGGAGTGATTTGCTCAAGGAGTTATTTCCTCCTGGCCTCCTAGATGTGAAACCCTCCTACTGTTCCTCCTTCTCCCACACAGATGCCCTAGGGCCCACACCCCCCTTTGCTTTTGAACAGAATCCTCCCAAGAGGAAGCCAACAGGACCAGGTCCTGCCACCTGCTCCAGCAGCCCTCCTTCCCTGCCCTGTGGTGCACACAAGGGTACAGCTGCTACCCCACTCAGGTGGAGAGGAGGTGGTACCAAGAACACTGCCAGTAAGCACTTATAGGATTCACCTGTAAGGAATTAGATTTGGGTAAATGTAGAGACTCAGGTGAATTTAAACACACACACACACAATTTAAATGCCAGTAAAGAACTTCCAGTAGAGTTAAAGTGAGGAGGTATGGCTTTTACATCAGATCCTTTATGTCACCTTGGGCAAGTGCCTTACCTCTCTCCTATGAAATGAGCATCTTCATACAAAAAGGTCCTCCTGCCTAGGAGGGCCAGAGAAGTGCCTGGCTTAATGAGCTAATGTCAATTCAGGGTTAAAGAACAAAGGATCACGACTGCTCATGTTCTAGGTGATCACAGCCTGGGTGTGGTGGCATGTTCTGACACTGAGTAAAGTTAATGAGTAGAAACAGAAACAAGCATCAGAAAGACAAAGACAAGGAGCAGGACAAAAGCAACAAGAAACTGACCTGTAGGTTCACAGACCCTGTGAACAGCAATCCTGAAGCTGTTCCTGAAAAGTCTCTATCAGACCTACACAAAATGAGCTAGGCATATTCTAGTTAAATGGAACTATGTTAACTATGGAATCTTAAAAATAAGTTATTGGGTTAAAGGAGTCAACAATAAAGTTCTGTTCTTGTAAAGGGGAGGGATGTGTTCAACATATAGCAATGTGCTATAGATAGTCTCAGTGATACAGTACTTGCTATATCACTGAGACTATCTATAGTTCCGACAAGTTCAGTCCCAAGGTGGTGAGCCACTCAGCTTACCACACAATTCATTCTGGTGCTCACCACCAGCAACATATATATAAGAGCTGAAGCTAAAAAATAAAAATTAAATAGAGCACTTTTACAAAATGTTTCCTAGAAAATAACATTTGCTAAGCATTATCTGTTAACAACCAACATTCTACATCTCTAAAGACATAGTCAGTATTAGATAAATGCAGTTGAAACATTATTAGCAGTTAAAGTAACTCTACAGAGTGTGTTAAAGTGTCTTTATCTCCAAACAAGTATACATGATACAGTAAATAATTAGTTCCTACATACTAAAATGTTGAAAATTTATTCCATTTCTTTGCTTTTACTGCGTAAGAGTAAATGCTATTTTTCTTTGCTAAACTTCTTTAAAATCAGCCTAATGAGTAAATTGGAAGAAGCTGAAGAAGCATCAGAGCTGTCACTTGAGACAAAGGTCTAAGAGTCATCATTATGACTGATGATTACAAAATGGCTATACTGGGGGAGGTAGGCAGTGAGGGAATAAAAGAAGGAAAGGGGGCGGAGGAGAAAGAAGGCCGCAGTGAGTAGACAGACCGAGTCCACACTTTGGCAGTAAGGCCACAGTCAGTCTCTGGAAGCTTGCCTTGACTCCACACAGGCAGCGTCCCCCACACTTCACACAGCAATAACTCCTCAACCTCGGAACAAATGCTGCTTTAATAGCAGCTGCTCCTCTGACCCTATAATTAGCCCCAGTAAAGAGCAAGTTGCCACATTTAAGGTGCAAATTGTCTATTGTGACTCCATCTCCCTTACACCCAAGTCTCTAAGCAAACAAGCAGAAGCAGCCCAAAGAGGAACACTATAGGTAATCCTGCCTGGCCTTTACTTCCACCTCTCAACATTGTGGACAGGAGGCTCCCAGGCTATCGGAAGCTGCTCTGAACAGTTCTGATCACAACATAGAGATATGCCTCCTCTGGGGACAATTTAAGGCATATGGGGCCAGAATTCACCCCAGGAATGGTGGACAAGGTAGTACATGAGATTTAATAAAAATTCTATCTATAGCATAGAGCAAGCTGACCTCAACAAGACAGTATGAATGTGTGTGGGTCTCCCCTCCACGGTCTCATCAAGCCAGTGGTCTTTAGTGTTGCCTCCCAAACTGATTGATACCTTTCTCAGCAATGCCACAACCATAACAATAGCATTCCATAGCCCTCCAAACACAGGATTGTAAAGACACAAATTACAGGCACCTTTCTAGGTGCTTTTTCTTCCTTTGGCCCTGAAAAGGACAAGAGAAGCACAAGCACAGGACAATCTTCCACCCTCCCATTAAAACCCATCCAACATAATCCCCAGTGGCAGGGCCAGGAGACTCAGAAGCCAAGTAGTAGAGAGCAAGACACAAGCAGATACCCACTGACCTCTACGAGTTTCATCAGGGGTACTGGGTTGAAGAAATGAAGGCCGGCAAATCGGTCTTGTCTGGTGGTGGCATTGGCTATGCTTGTGATCTGCAAAGAGGAAGTGTTGCTGGCAAAAATTGTATGTCTGTGGAGAGAAAAATGGTGAATCAGAATGAGTCCCAACTTTGGAGACATGCAGCAACATGCTCAGGTGCCATGCCCAAGGTACCTGCTTACTGCCAGATCTGTTGTCCCCACCTGCCGAGGATATCAAGGAAAAGACACATCTTCACACAAGAGGCTGAAATTAAGTAGCCTCAGTTTTGTTTAAATCTTAAAATTTTAAATTAAGTAGGTTACCTTTTCTAAAGGCACATGTAATCTTTACCAATCTTCCCTTAATTTCCAGGAACTTAATTTCTCCAATCTACTTGTATTAGCTACTTTTCATGTTATATGAGGAACAAAAAAAGAAGGTAACTAATTGACCAAGCAACAAAACCAACCTCAGTCACAAAATGAAACTCAAAGTGATCCAATTAATGAAAAAAGAAAGATGGATATCTAAAATCAACAACAAAAAAACTAAATATCCCAAATCTCCAACAAGAAACATCTGATGGGAAACACAAGCTTAGAACTTTCCTCTCAAGTGAAAAATCCTTACTTTACATTAGATGAGAATTTAAAATGAAAACAAAAGAAAACAAACATGGTCTAAAGAAGTATTAAAGTTACACAGGTACTCTTGGGGAAGGGAGGACACATGAATATACATGATATATGTTGTAATGTCTCCTGAAAAGTTCCATCTTCTTTTGTGTGTATAAATCAACTGGTTAATTTTACAAAAGTCCATGCTGACTTAAACTAAATTTAATTTTCAAATGAGGTTCCAAAAGCAGGAAAGGCAAATCCTTGGAGACAGGACTTCTCAGTTTTCCTATAGCACCACCTTGTGGATAATACTACATAAATCAGCCTAATGTCAATCACCACCACTCTAAAGGCCTGGTCACAGAACAGGATGGGCAGTGGTTCTGTTACTAACCAGATTCTTGAGGGTTCCTGATTTCCTACAAGACAATACTACAATGTGCTTGAAATCAAGAGTGGTGGGAGGTGGTAAGGGGAAGGAAGAAGAAACCCATAATTTGGAGAGAAGAGTGAGGTGAAAGAAGAGGCCAATGTGGGTTAGGTGGCTGACAGATAAGGCTCCAGCATCCTTGTCTCAGGTCAGCTCTTCCTTTCAAGACATAAGCAAACCTACTTTTCTCAAACTACTTTCAAGTTAAGCAATTTAAAGGCCAGGCAGAGAGGCTTTTCTTTAAAATAAATAAGACATTTCTAAGGTTTTAAAAATTTAGTTATTGGGCTGGAGTCGTGGCCCAGTGGTGGAGCTCTCACCTAGCACATGCGAGGCCCTGGGTTCGATCCTCAGAACCACATAAAAATAAATAAAATAAAGATATTGTGTCTAGTTACAACAAATAAATAAATAAATAAGCACACAGACAAACAAAATAAAGGTGTTGTGTCCCAACTAAAAAATAAGTATTAAAAAAATTTTTAGTTCTCAAAGTTTCTTGCTTTTTAATAAGTGGGGAAAATAATGTAAACTATCCCCCACTGGAGAAGGTAACGAAAGAAGATCCACTGTGTGGCTGACACAGCACTCAGGGCAGCCAGGCACTTGGAACCACAAGGTCGGCAGGGAGGGCACGTGCCCAGCGCTGTGCGAGCAATGGCTCCCAGGATCCCTTAAGAAAAGAAAGCTTTAGCCAGGCTCAGTGGCACATGCCTATCATCTCAGTGACTCAGAAACCTGAGGCAGGAGAATCACAAGTTTAAGGCCAGCCAGGGCAACTTAACAAGACCCCAAGCAACTTAGTGAAACCCTGTCTCAAAAAAAAAAAGAGGATGGAGATATACCTCAGTGGCAAAGCATTCCTGGGTCCAATCCACAGTACCAAAAATAAGAAATAAAAAGGTTTATTTCAAAGACTAGTGTTACACTTATAATGTGATAGGTACCACATTTACAAGACATTTTTAGGACATTTGAAGGGCCACTCCTCTACAAAAAGGCAGCATGCAGGCAAACTTGGTAAAATAATGAAGGGACCCTGAGCTTGGTCCCAGTGTGTCCAGGGCATGTTTTACCAGTAAGAGGCAGACATCCTGCCAGCAGACCTATGTCCCTACCCCATCAGCACAGGCTGACTCAGCTCCTAACAGCCTCACACTGCTGTTCTTCAGGACAAACTAAATGATTTTTACATATTAAAGCACAGGTCTGTCTTATGTTCCACAAAAAATACTCATATTTTCCTGGAAACACATGACTCTTTCATATCGTATTTTGTTTTTCTCTTTCTGATACTCAGATACCCCAAACTACTTTTCTTTTAAAAGCACTAAAAGAAAATAACAGCATAAGCATGATGATCACTAACATCACACTCAGGTCTTTGTGTCAAGACAAGAGAGGGTGATGGTGATTGCAGAAGATCGGAGTCCAGGCTTTGTGAATGGGGAGAGCCAGGACATGGCTCCAGATGCCTGTAGTTGCCACCGACTTTTCCTTTAGAGTTTCCTCTACTGCTGGGGAAGTCATGTTCTTTTCCGGATGCAGCTGTTTCATCAGGGCTTCCATTGGGAACTTTATCACTTGAACCTATTTTCTTCTCCCACTAAGAGATCTAACTATAAAAACTCAGCAACAAAGTATTTCTCAATAAATGTGCTTAAGAAAGAAAACAATTTAGGAAGCATTCAACAGTGGTGGTAAACTAAAATGAAAACGAGTGCAGAAAAGGATGGCTGAAGGCCAGCAAAGGAGTCACATCTTCAGCAGGCCTACTACGAGTTATCCCTTTACTTTCATGACACTTTCATGTGTCACATCCGCTTTACATGAGCTCAAGTGACCGAGCCTGACTCACAGCAGGCACTCAGGAAACAAGAATGAAACAACTGTGCAATACATGCCACTATTCCTATCATCAGATAGGGTGACACTTTTAGAGAGTTGTAACTGAGAGTCTTGGAAATTATTTGCCCTAAACCTAAAATCGAGGATCTTCCAAGGTCAGAGAATAAAGTGGTTGGTGCTGACACAAGTCCAGCCTCCTGACTTTCCTCTCATGTACTTGTTACCCACCACTGACAGCCACAGAGCAGTCACGCCTGCCGCTGTTGCTAGGAATGATCAGTCTTGTGAAAAAGGTCAAATTCTTTGACAAAATGCCTATCTGGGGCAGGTGTTTTAATATCCAGGAGGGCTCCATGCTGACTTGGGAGTCAACCCCAGTACCAAGAGTGTCTTCTGTCAGGTATTTCTGTAGCCTGAAGGCACAGATAGCAGAGTGATATACAGATGACAGGAAGACAGGCTTTTTTCTGTCAGGTGCCACAGCTCTGAGAGTTGACATTCTAGCAGGATATTATATGAATATCTCAACTGTTCACTAGTGGATCCCTGAGAATTATTTTTGCCTTTCAGGTCTAACCTATAAAGGCAATTAGTATGTCAAATCAATCATTCGGGATCACAATCACCAAATGCCAAAGGTTGAACGTAATAAAAAGCTCTGGATTCTCAGGGAAATCCAGAGATGCCACTGCCTGAACAGTCCCGGGTCCTGTGCAAGCCTACACCTAACTCAGGTGGCTCTTTTTTGCCGTGAAAGCCGATAAGGAGTCAGTGTTCCTTTAAATGTTCCCAAGAGTGTTTTCACTGAGCCCAGAAAAAACTCAAAATAGAGGAGTCTTGAGGAACTATACAGACAGAAGGACATTCCCTTTAATGACAACATTCTGTCTGCTCACCCCAAATACAGAGAAACACGAAACTGATAGACTCTTAAGGACGTGCTGAAGCCTCCTCCATTCTCACTACGGAGGGGCCATGATCTGGATGCTGCAAAGAACATACAGGCCTGTCCCTAAATGGACCTGTCCACTTAACAACAGGCAATTTCACCCTCATTTGTAAACAAGCATCAGGTCAGGGTAGCCCAAGCCTCAGGAAGCAAATTGGGAGTGGGTGAATGGAAGACAAAGGAAACGGTATTGGCTCTTCTGGAACAGCTGCAAGGTAGTAAAGAAGTGGTCCTGGTATCAGAACAACAAACAAGGAGGAATGCTCAAGGCCAGGGAAGGAGCCCTCAGAACCTGACAAGAACATTCAAGGATCACATACTCAGCAGCAAACTTGTCCAGCCTTTGGAAGAGCTCGTTCTTCACCTTCAGGTTCTCCACGATGGCCTCCACCACCAGGTCTGTGCTGTGGACGACAGATGCTGCATCTGTGCAGGTTGATATGCTGCTCAGGGTCTTCTCCACAAACTCATCACCAGCCTAATGCAGTGGGAGGAAACAGAAGAGAGCTGAAAATCACGGGGTTCACAGGAAAATGGTGGGACTTGCTCCTAAAACAGAAGGAAGGAGGGCTGGAGAAACCAACATGCTCAGACACAACTTGAACACACCCTGAGAAATCAAACTGTGTTTCTGCCTAGAGACAATGGCATCTCGATGCAATTCTAGACAGGTCACAGTCTGCCTGTGAACAGTTGGGCACAGCTATGAGGTCCCAGGCAGATAGAGTTATAAAAGGCCTGGGCTGAGTATTGGTGTGCAGGACAGAGAGGTACTAAACCCAGACTCTTTGCATTTGCCATATGCCTGGCACAACTATCACTGTCCTCTGTTGGTAATGATCTATCCAGTTCTTAGTTTTGCTCCAGTTACTAAACGGAGTGCTATTCACAGCTACTGTACTATTTGTTCTCAGAATACTTATGAAACTTGCTATTTGTCTTTCCAGAAAAGGACAAAAACTTACCTCAGCACTACTCATCCATCTCGAAGTGGTGCAGACTACTCCCCTCTAATAGAAGGTAGAGGAAAGCCAAACTAAGCAGTCAAATAATAATCACTCATTATGGGGCTGAGGTTATAGCTCAGAGGGAGAATGCTTGCCTCACACGTGTGAGCACTGAGTTTGATCCTTAGCACCTCATAAAAATAAATAAACATATTAAAAAAATAATCACTCATCATGTGCCAGCAACTGATGCGTCAAAAACAAGCTAGAAACCATCTCTGCTCTCAAAGATCTTGTAGTCTCATTTTATCCTGTGACTTCAGGTTCCACAAACAGACCTCAGTTGGGGCAGAAACAGAAGCAATGCCTCTATAAGCAGCCATTTTATTTCAAGATGTAATTTGTCCATAGGGCATTGTAACGGTTGTAATGAGAAAATCATCCAAAGTCATCATGGAATAAACAGCCAGATCAGTTGTTCAACAGAAACACAATTGTGAGATAAGAGATAATTCTAAATTTTCTATTAGCCAGATTAAAATGAAAAGAAATTAAGGGATGAAATCAACTTTATTTAAGTTTAAGATACTATCACTTCAACATGTAATCAACTCTTTACATTTTTTTTCTATTGAGTCTTTAAAATATGTGTCTAGTTTACACTTAGAGCATGACTATATTTGGATTAGCTACATTTCAAGTGCTCAATGGTCACCCATAACTAGTAGTTATTATACTGGTCAGCACTGGTTAAAAAGTATGTCAACCAGACAAGTTAAACTGACATCTCTTTCACCTGATGGTGACCCCAGCAGAGGAGAGAAAACATCAGACTAGACTTCTGAAGAGTTAACAATCAGGAGCTGAGCAAATTGAGCATACGGGACATCTTTTTACCCCTATGGCATGGCCACAGCCTCAGCCCAAGGCTGACCTCTGCAGAGTGAAAGAAAAAGGGCAAATGTAGCCTGTCTGGGTTCAGACATACTCTGTCCTTGCTAACTCTTAACCCAAGCAGGATTCTCATAAACTGTCTGCTTGAACCCTCAACATAACACCCACTATGTTTGAGAACATGAAGGACAAGTAAAGGAGATCTTAACTTGCTTATGATATTTAGTCTTTGGATTTCATCAAGAAGAGAATAAAATTATCTCCATGCCTACAATTCCGGTTTTTAAAAGATGATTAGACATTAGGAAAAATGCAAATCATACCACAATGAGATACTACTGCACACCTTAGATATCTATGATGGTAAAAAAAAAAAAGGAGGAAAAAACAAGAGCTGCCTGGGATAGAGAGAAAATGGAACCTTCACACATTGCTGGTGGGGATATAAACCAAGGCAGTCACTATGGATCACAGTTTGGTAGTTTCTCACAAAGCTAAATATGGTACCATCATATAACCCAACAATTCCAATTATACATACACATTCATCCCAATACTGGTGACAAGGGCTGGAGGAGAGTCAGTGCCAGGACCCCTGAGGAGACTGCAATCCTTACATAGAATGACACAGTATTTTCATATAACCTACATACCTATTTCCATATACTGTATATCATTTCTAGATTATTTTATACTGAATTGTTCAGAGAATAACTCTCAGTAAAAACTCATTTTTTGAGTTTTTTTTTTTTTATCTGTAATTGGCTAAATCCAAAGATGTGGGACCCATAGATATAGAAATTAACTATATATCCAAAAGAAATGAAAACAACAATGTTCATTATAGCATTATTCACAATAGCCAAAAAATGAAAGCCTCTTAATCTCATCAATAAATAAAGGGATGAGCAAACTCTGGTATATACACACAATGGAATATTATTTAGCCATAAAAGGGATGAAATTGTGACACTTGCTATAACACGGATGCATCACGAAAACTTTACTTTAGGTGAAATAAACTAGACTCAAAAGATAAATATTAAATGGTTCCACTTATATGAAGCATCTGGAACAAGCAAGAAGCAAATTTATAGGCAGAAAGTAGATAAGAAGTTACCAGTGCTGGGGGACAGAGGGAATGGTAAGTTACTGCTTCATGGACAGAGTTTCTGGTTAAAAACAAAAGACAGTTTTCAAAACAGATGGAGGTGATGAGTGTATAATAATGTGAATGTAATTAATGACATTGAGCTGTGTACTTGAAATTGATTAAAATGACAAGTTTCATGTCATATGTATTTTACAAGAATAATGAAATTTAAAAAGGCAACAAGCAACAAATAACAAATTCCCTATTTATAATCTTCTCTACGGGCATATGGAGAAAAAAATCCAACCAAGCCTCCAGGTAATCAATCTAAGTAACTTTAACAAAGTGACAAAGGAAATACACATTCATATGGGTGACTTGTGCAATATTTCTAATTAAATGTGAACTCCCAAGTCAAAATGTGCTGGAAAAGCAACAAGGTCCAATAAGAACAAGTCAATAAGCTAGAGTTCCCAGCCTCCTAACAGTTCCTCCTGGTTCTGTGAGAATGACTCATCCTAGATTTGCCCTCTCTAGTTTATCATAAGAAGGCATATAAGATATCAAAAGTTTCCGTCTAAACATAATGTTTATTTGATCATTCTGTTTTACCTTTCAAGTACAGAAAATATTACTATTTCTCCCTCTTCTATTCTTTTGAAAAAATGGCTGTTCCTCAGTCCCAAATTCTCGATCTTCCTTAGAATAAGTTTACCACCTCAGAAATATTTTCCTCAACCTCAAATCCTACCCAACAACAATATAGTTACTTACTTCTCCTGTTTTCTAATCAGCACATCCTGAATGCTTACTGATGATGTCATTATACTGGTCTAAAATTGTGAAGAAATGAGTTTTCCAAAAACAAACTTAAAACAAAACAACAAACCCACAGTAAACTATGAGCAGAAACCCCTCACAAATGTGATGAGTGAGAAGAGAAGACTAGTCTTAAGGACAAAGATAACAAGAAATTACCTTAGGATTTTCTGCAAACTTCTTCTTTGACATTTTCCTAAGGTTTTCCTCAATACTTTTTTTGGATTTTGCCAGGATGTCCTCTGTTTGGTCCACCAACACTACTGTGTGGCCACTTGCTGCAGCAACCTAAAGCAAAAACAAATAAACAAACAAACAAACAAAAAAAAAAAACAAAACAAGGAATCTCTTGTTAAAAGAAAGAAAACATAAAAGTTTAAGAAAGAAGAAAACAGTTCCATATGCCATATGAATTCTACCACCATTTCACTCCAAAATAGTGAATAAACATAATAAGCCAACATTAACTAAACTCATACTTCCTGCCAAGCACCCCTCTAAAACCTTTATGAGGAATATAGCAAATTCTCAAAACAACCTTGTGAAGTTAAGGAGCACCCCCAGGGTGGCACAACAGGCAGACAGCAGAGCAAGGATCTGAACAAGGTTTTGGAGACCACGTTGGAACCCTTTCCCTGTACGACTCCAGCACTATGCTGTCCGATACAGAAGCCACTACCACATGTGACCATTTAAGTGAAGTGAAATTAATGAAACTTCAAACTCAGTTCCTCAATCACACCAGCCCTTTTCTTCTGAGCTGCAGGACTTGGGGAGCTCAACCCCTGGATTCATCTTTCTGCAGTCCTTAAATCAGAAACAAGTATAAGACTTTAAACTTTAAGCTGGGCTTAATTGCATACACTTGTAAACCCAGCAACTTGGGAGGCTGAAACAGGAGGATCAAAAGTTTGAGGCCAGTCTCAGCAACTTAGTGGAGACCCTGTCTTAAAAACGTAAAAAGGGCTGGGGTTGTAGCTCAGTGACAGAGTGTCCCTGGGTTAAATTCCCAGTACTAAAATACACACACACACACACACACAAACAAACAAAAACAACCTTTAGAGAATCATTGCAACAAAAAGGCTCTGTGCTATTCAGCAATAAGATATACACGAAATTGAAGTCTTTGGTAATCGACCAGTTTAAGACAGGTGAGTTCCTGCTTTTACCACATCACCTTGGTTGGGGGAGGATCCTAAAGAATAGGTATACTTAGTGAAACTGCCAAGTTGACAAACAACCAGCTTGGTTTAGCCATAATCAGTGACAAAGTCAACCCGTATTTCATCAGTTTGCCAATAGCTTCAGCTAGGACCATGGAATAGGAGCTATAGTTCAAAATAGGCCATCAGGTCACCTTACAGACAAGTGTAAATGAATCAGCTTAAGACAGAAGCAAGAGGACACATATGACCTATAACAAACATGATTTAAGAGGCCAGAACGAATGAGATGGCCCTGAGGATCTGGAAAACCCCTGGGAAGCACTGCTTTGGAACCTCTGGGCACCAACAGCATGTACAGAGGAGCAGGTTAGCTGTAGTGGATCTGCCCAGAGAAGAACAAGGAGATGAAAGTTTTAAAAATTAGTCCCAAACCATTGTCATCATGTGAAATTTTTGAGGCCAGGTAACTAAAAGTAGAAAGCTAAAGAAGAAAAGAAACAGAAACAAAAAGGCAAAACCTAAAGGCAAAGAGGTTCAAAACCCAAAGCAAGACTCCCAGGAACAGTTTCAAAATGGTAAGACAGGTTTAAATGAAAGTCAATTTCAATCATATCTACAGCTTCAAACATGGGGCAGGTATGTGTCTGAGCCTGTGGGGCCAGAGGGTGGCATCAGCACCCCAAGGCCTGACAGCCTGCCTGGGAACCACAGAGGAAAAAAGCTGCCAGGACAGAAGTCTGACAACTAGAGCAGGGCAATGGGGCAAAGGGATGAGTCATTATGATAAAAGGACAAAGCAAGCGGCAAGTCCACTGTCAGCAGAAGCACTTCACATGCTGCAGGCAGGTAGCCTAAAGTAGAACAATGTCCCCAAAGCAGAAGACCAATTAAAGTTTCTCCCTAAGTGGCAACAGACCAAAGCCCAACAAGACAACAACTCAAATTATCTGATAGGAATCTGCACTTCCAAATCAATAAATGCTAAGTAGAAAGGCCAGAGCAAATTAGAGGCTATGCAGAAATGACTTAAGACAGCACACCTAAGACACCTACCCTTAGGAAGTCTGCCTGCAAGGTGACCCTTGGCTGGCATCCAAAACTTGGATTTTGTGAGGCTCCCTACCATTCTCTGACAAGTGTACCCCTGTGCCTAAACTGTTTGTGAAAATGATGTTGCTTATGCTGAATGCCTGTGTTCCACCTGAATGTGAAATTTTGGAATGTGCAAAGCAGAGGGTGTCTACCTGACACACCCAACAAAAATCTTGGACACTTGAGTCTCTAGTTAGCTCTACTGATGAGTGTTTCATAAGTGCTGTTATAACTTGTTGCTGGGGCAAATGAGCATGTCCTGTGTGACTACACTGGGAAAAGGCCCTTGGAAGTCTCCCCTGGACTTTACCCAATTCACTTTTCTCTCTGGCTGTCTGTGTTTTTTGTTATCCTTTAGCAGAAGGAGTAAATTATCATCATGAGTAAGACTATTTGCTGAGCCCTGTGAGCCCTTCTAGTGAGTCACCGAAACTTGGTGGGGCTGGAGATTAGTGGGGAACTCTAACACAGAAACTAAGAAATCAATCCCAAATTCTGGTTGGAGCTGGTAAGGAAATTGAATTGCTTTAAGATGGGTGGCCATCAGCAGCCACAGCTGACAGGCAGGAGTGATGGTCACTGATCCAGGTACATCATCCGCAAGGCATGGGCAAGCAGAGGTGCTGCTGCCTTGGAGTCTTTTTGTTTTGTCTTGGCTCCTCTAACCGCACCTCTGGAATGACACAAGTGATTTTCACTTTATTCCTCTTGACCTCTCCTCTAGGTCATTCTTGGTCAAACAGGATTCCTGATTGCTAGCCACCAAGTACCGATCTACTTGCTCTCACTCCAATTCCAAAAGACACCACTCAGGCTTTCTCAGGTCTTCAAGGAGATGGAAGAAGATTTGAGTATATCTGACACAAGATAGTGCCAAAGCTGAAGGGAATGGAAACACAAAAAGACAATGGGAGCTGTGCTCTCTTACTGAGAATTTATAATCTCACTGAGAAAAACAAACACAATTTTTTGATACAAAACTTTGTACATGGGATGTCACACAAAATAAAAGCCTCATGGTGAGCAATCCAGGCAGGGATCAGATCTCATTAGGCTAGAGGAGAGGAACACATCTACAAGGGGCCCAGGGTCCTAAGGAATAACCTTGAAGAAGTGGCCTCAGCAGATGGGGCAGGTGGTATCACAGGTGGTGGCTCTAGAATGCTACTTTCTGAGTTACTATAATCACATCTGACTGTGATCATCACTAGATAATTTGGACTGTTACAGATAAGCTATAATGCTAGCCTCATAATTACTGCTTTTAAGCCTGCAACAGAATCAAATCTAGAGAAGAAACACCCTCAAATAATAAAAAGAAAAGAAGCAAGCACATTTACTTAAAAAAAAAAAAAAAAAAACTAAAATTCAATCAGAAAAAAAATGTCCAGAAAGTATTTTGGGCTTAAATGCTGACCTTCCACTCCCACCTAAAGTCCTCTGATAAACACCCTACACCTCCACACACACAAGACACGGGGCCAACTCAGCCTCTGCCTTTCCTCATCCTGGTGTCTGCAGCACATACCAGAGACAACACATATGTGCAGACAGTGGCCAAAAAAGAGCTATTAAATCAAAGCTCTCCAAGCAACGTTCCAGGAGAGCAAAGTGCATGTGTCACATGATCCTGTCAGTGATTGTGCAAAAGGTCTGTTTATTTTCCCATCTCATTTCTAACAGATATGCTAAGAAACACAGTCAGCAACTTCCTGAGGAAAATTTCATGTTTTATTCATCTCTGCAAATCCCAATGCCTAGCCCATAGTGAGCACACAATGCACAAACAACACAAGGTATGTATTAGATGCTTAATATTCACAGGATTATAAACCCAATATTCTTTGCTTCTAGAACTCTACTGCACATGGGTTCAGTACTCCTCTCCTACTGGTGAATTAGTCTATCGGGCTACCACAGAGATGGCCTCAGGATACAGGCAGTCTGGCCCTTGCCCCCATGTAATCCACAAAAGCTGCAAGATTCTCATTCCAGACTTGGCAAATTGAGGCAATTTTAAGCACAGGTAGGCTGCCACAGGCTACCTGAAGGCCATCTTGTTTCTTTCTGAATTATTAATGCACTTGCCCTATTTTTCCTATGAGAACCAACAGAAGTCTCTCTACCTTCTTTCTATTATCAGGAAAAAAAAAAAAAAATCCTTTAAAAAGAAAAAAGTCAAATGTAGCAAAAATACCAGGGACCATGTACTGAACACCTACCAAGTGCCAGGCTCAACTCTGCATTTTTCCAAGACTACTTCTGAGTGGTCCAAAAACCTTGCTGAAGCAGACAACATACTTTTTGCAAAAGAAGAAATGGGACTGGACAGGTTGAGTCACTTGCCTAAGATCACTAAGTTATTAAGATACAAAGCCTCTCATATCTATCAAATATGATTCAAATTGAGACTACCTAACTCCAGAATTGTGTTCTTGTAATCCAATTAAGAGTTTAAGGAAAGTTGTCCTGTTTTTTGAAGTTACCCACTTTCAAGATACAATAATAAAATATCATTTTGCAGAAATTTCATGTTCCTAATTTTTTTCTATCCTCTTTCCCCCTTGCCTTTCTTGGTAACTATTATAGACTTGGTAATAGTATCATTAACAAGTCCCTCCTAGTTAACTAAATAATTACATGTCAGTTCTCTCCCCCAAAGTGATGTTCTAATACTCCTTAAAACACATTATGAAGGGCTGGGGTTGTGACTCAGCAGTAGAGAGCTCACCTAGCACGTAAGAGCACTCTGCTGGATCCTCAGCACCACATAAAAATAAATAAAATAAAAGTATTGTGTTCAACAACAAATTTTTAAAAAGGCATTATGAAACTGGCATCACTGTTCCATTTTATACAAACGAGGAAACCTGAGGTGTACAGAAGTTAAAACAACATGTCTCAAGTCTAATGGCCACTAAATACAGTAACACACACCATCAACAAGGTTCTTTTGGCCTCAGTTAAATTAGTCATATTAATAAAAATTACTAGACAAACCAGAGCACCTACTTAGACAAATGAGTGTTTAAGGCTTAAAAGTAACAAGAGGCACACTAAATACACAGGGTTCTCAAAGTCTGGGTCCTGGACCAGCAGCAGCAACATCAGCTGCAGACTTGTAAAAAATATAAATTCTCAGAATCTAGACTCAGTCAATCACACTGTGGCAAGACTTGCAGATGATTCTGATGTTCACTTAGGTTTCAGAGCTTCTGCTCTAAGATCTGTAGCCCAATCAGGCTATAGATTAGAATCAGCTGAGGGACATTTAAAATGAACACAGTCCAGACCCCACCTGCATATATTCTGATTCAATTTAGTCTGAAATGGCACCTAGGCACTGGCATTTTTAAACATATCCTGTTATGGTTTAGATATGATGTGTCCCCCAAAAGTTCATGAGTGAAGGAGTGTGGCTCAGTGACAAAGTGCTTGCTTGACATGCATGAGGCCCTGGGTTCAAATCCCAAGCACCAAAAAGAAAAAAAAAAAAAGTTCATGTGTGAGACAATGCAAGAAAGTTTAGAGGTGAAATGATTATGAGAGCCTTAACCTTATCAGTGCATTAATCCACTTGAATGGATTAACAAGGTGGTAACTGTAGGCAGGGACGGTGTGGCTACAGGATGTGGGTCACTAGGGGTATGCCACTGGGGTTTATATTTTGTCCCTGGTGAGCACAGCTCTCTCTGCTTCTTTATTGCCATGTCTTGACTTGCCTTTCTCTACTTATTTCTTGTGTCACAATGCTCTGCCTCACCTTGCTCCCAGAGCAATGGAGTTGGCTGTCTATGGACTGAGACCTCTGAAACTGTGAGCCCCAAATAAACTTTTCCTCTTCTACATTGCTCGTCACGTATTTTAGTCACAGCATCAAAAAAACTAAAAAAAAATTCCCAGATGATTTTAATGCCCAGTCACTGTACCCAGAAAGCACTGCTCTAAAACAATTTTGCTGGGAGGTAAAAATCCTGTTAGTCCTGATTCCTATCCCCACACCACCTACACACACACACCAGCTTTGCCAATTATATCCTCAAACCACAGAGAGGCCAGCAAATCTCTGTCCCTAAACCAGTATTTCAAGTCTTCCTGCCACTGTGTCCACAAAAAAGTTCCAAACATCATCATGAAGACACTATCCAGAAGGCTTTCTTCCCCAAACTCCCCAAAGAAAGATCAGGCCCTACCAGTGCTCTTTTCCCTGGGACTCTTGAATATAAGGTGCCTTGCTTCCCTAAATAGAACATGTTTCTTAATTCCTGAAGGTCAGGCTCTGCACTTGCTGCCCCATTTTTGTTTTAGTCCCTTCTCCTGAATGGCTCTCTTCTAACTTTGACCTCTGGCCACATTTGCATCTACCATGTCCTGCATCCACCCTTGCTTGCTTGTCCACTACTAGCTACCCTCCACCACCACTGAGCTAACAACCTCCCTTTTCTTCTCCATAGCCACAATACTGGGGAGGGGCGGAGGGAATGTGGAACCTCCCAGAGAAGATATTCTTTGAAAGATTCCCTTACCAACTGAAATGTTAGTCCATGGATGTTTGTCACCCCTAATAACAGCTCCCACTAGGAGTACCTTCCTGTACCAAATATCAAGACTATCAATCTCAGTTTTATTTAACCAATTATTCAACTTCAAATGCCAATTTTAATTAAGTATCATTTTACAGTTATATAGTTTATTTTCTTAAAAATTGAATAATTATGATATTAAAATCTCAAATGAGCTTATGATTGTTTTTGATATTTGGAACAGGAAAATTCATCAGTTACCATTGTGCTGATAACTATTCATCCAAAGAGAGGAGCTAGGTAATATCTACAGCACAGATATTATGAACATCATGAGGCTCAATTCTCTGGCACATTATCAAGTGCCTATGACTGCTTCATTCTCCCACAACTTTTCTTCTTCAAGCCATTGCAAAACGTTCTTGGAGGAGGTACTGTGGCTTTACCTAGAACAAATAATATTATGAACATAAATTTGCAAAGTGCACTGATATCTCAGATCTCATTAGTGACAAAAATAAACAGTCATATCATCCATAATATCTTCTATTAATGTTATCAATGAAAACACAAATTTTAAAAGTTCCTATAGAACTTTTGAATCCCCCAAAATAAGCCTAAAGATGCCGCAGTCTGGCTGGGCACAAATCACTAGCCACTGAAGCAGGAACAAACTTTATTTTTAAACTGCAGGAAAACACTTCACACAGCTCCCGGGGAATCCTCCCTAACGCGCCACGAGGCTTGTCCAGGAACCCCCAGCCGGAACTATCTCTCCCGGAAATCCCTCCTCCTGCACTTCCCCAACCAATGGGAACTCTCGGGGAATCCCCGGAAATCCCCACGAGAACTCCAAAATAGTGCGAGAACTCAAAAGTTGCGGCAGAGGCGGACAGGCAGAGGCGCCTGTCAATCAATACTGTTGGCAAAATGCCAGGGGCCATACAGACTCAGCCGTGGCTCTCAGCATAAAGACCCTAGTTTGAAAAATAATGTGATCTCCTCTAACCTTTCTGATAACCATAAGAGCAAATGTTAAGAAAGGTGTGACAAGTTAAAATATCAAATAAATATTTAAACTGAACACCATATTAACATTTGGTTCAACATTCCTCTTTCTGTACTACGTAACACCCTAAACTTCAATTTAGAGACATATTATTTCTTCAGCAACATTCTCCCCAACTGGGTTTCCAGCCTCCAAAGCTCAACGTTCCCAACCCTCAATAGAGGTTTGTTTCATCTTCTGAAAGTCCAACTTAAACATTGTCTCCACAGGCTCATATTCCTTCCTCCACAAGATAACCAAGTCTTGAAGTATAAAACTCATAACTCCTATAGCTTACTCAAGTTCTTTAGCTTTTGGCTTTTATCTTAAAAATCTCTCTTTCACCATGACAGTGGCACACACTTTAATTCCCAACTATTTGGAAGGCTGAGGTAGGAAAATAGAAAGTTCAAGGCCAGCCTCTGCAAATTAGAAAAGACCTCATCTCAAAACAAAATATAAAAAGGGTCGAGTGATATGACTTGGTGGAAAGCAACCCGGGGCTCAATCTCCAGTACCAAAAAAAGAAAAGAAAATCTCTCTCTTCCATCTAACTTCACTCTTTCTTCACTCTTCCTTGTAAAAATTATCCTTAATTGCTGTTGAGGCCAACCTCTTTCCTAAGATATATATGATGGTTCCTGGTCATGGGTTCTAGTCTCTCCTCTTCAATAAAATTCCAAGTTCTGGCCAGGATCTTTGTTGCCCACCTATAACCCTGGTGACTCAGAAGTTGAGACAAGAGGATTCCAAGTTTGAGGCCTGTTAGAAAGATCCTGCCTCAAAATAAAAGATAAAAAGGTCTGGGGGTGTAGTTTAGTGGTAAAGTACCCCTAGGTTCCATTCCCAGTACCAAAAAAATAACATAAAATCCCAATAGTTTCAACATGATTAAGTCTTCATTCACAGTTTTCAGTTATATGTTGATGTGAAGCTAAAAACAGAACAAGGGCTATGCTTTTCTTGGCAGCCACACAACTACACTGGTGCACACAAACGCTCCAGACAGTGGGGAAACCTCTGGACAGTTCAGGTAAGAAATGCAGAGGATATGAGAAAATGCTTTTTATCAAATGATCAAAGACCATGGACAAATCCTGCTTCCTTGAAGGTGAGAGCTTTTGAACACCTGTCCCCACATCTGTGCATTCCTAGGAATGGAATGGACCATTTAGAGCACCATACAGGACACAGTACTGTGTTCTGTCCTTCATTGACCACTGAGCCACTGATAGCTGGCTCCAGTGATAAAATGATAAACAAATTCTCTGCTCTCAAAAAGCTTAATTTCTCATAAAGTATTCCATTCCATCCTCATAACATCCATTGGGGGGAGGCATGCTGCTCTCATTGTAACAATAAGCAAACTGGAAGTTGACATGTGACTGGGATTTGAAATTGGAACTGCCTGCTCGCTTACTTTTCTTGACCCTGCAAGGCATGGCTAGGTCTAAGGGCAATATTCCCAAACAACAAGCTGAGCCAGGGCCAGATTCTGGCACCCATGTGCCAACTTGGAACTGGAAAATATACCTTAACCTTTGTCAACTGTCCAATACCGTAAAACTGGGGCAAAAGTATTTTGGGGAGGATTCAGTGAGTTCATATAATTTAAACACCTATAACAGTTCTTAGCATACTACAATAGATTATTATTTGTATTCTAGGCGGCCCCTTCCCCTCTCTAGGCTACAAGGGTCTAAGGCTTATAATTGGACCCAGGTACAGCCTTCTAAGGCTAGAGTTAACCCTTACACAGCACAGCTGGGAATGGAATGGACCTACTTATAAGATTTCTTTGGAGATTTGTAACCATTTGGAAAAGGTGGCAGACAAACCTTCCTAGAAATATTTTTTTAAAAAAACCACAAAAAGTTAGTTATGCCAATAATGCATAAAATATATAATTGTCTATTTTATCACCTACTACCATAAAATATAAACAAATCTTTTATAAAAAGTTAAAATATATCAAAATCTAAACCAACAAACACATGGTATCATTTGCAGTGGAGAGAAATGTAAACAAAGATGCAATATTAAATCACAGCTGCATACAATAAACTGTAGTACTCTCTCAACTGCTGTGATCTTTTCATAGTGTCCAGGTGTGACTGCCGTGGGCTCAAGTGCTGCTGTTAAGTCTCTGGGTGAGCAGTGTGTCTCTTCAATAAGTCATATTATCATAGTAAAAAGTGATCTCTGTGGTTCCTGCATAGTTCTCACTGTATATAATACAAACAACAAACAAAATCTGTATCAATAGGCCTTTTATGTTATAGGTAAGGCTTCCAGCCAACAGCAGGCTCATAGTAGTCAAGTTTCTGGGGAGTCAAAAACTATACATGAATTTTCAATTGCTCAGTGATCAGGGTCCCTAATCCCTGCATTGTTCATGAGTCAACTGTATTTTGTTTTGTTTTTGATCTTACACCTCTGATCTCAAGACTTGTTCTCCTTTCAGTTTTCATTTTCAGGTATTCCCACCTGTGTCTTTAATTTTACAAACAGGCTGGGAAATCACTCTGTTTAAAAAGAAAGAAAAAAATGGATGAGGCAGCTTCCTCAACTACCTAAAGCTGGCTTTGGCTTCACCACCAAAGTCCTTCCATTACTAAGTAGCACAGTGGTATGCTGAGGGCCAAGTTCTAGACTAGAGCTAGATTCACATTCATATTCCTAAATTCATATTCTCACTACTGGGGCTAGGGGTGTAGCTCAGGGGTAGAGTGCGTGCCTAGCACATGTGCTTGATCCTCAGCACTGCATAAAAACAGATAAAATAAAGGTATTGTGTCTATCTACAACTAAAAATATTAAAAAAAAAAAAAAAGCAAAAGCAAAACCCTCAATGCCATGCTCTGAATATGTCCCATTCAAAGTCAGGTACTGCCAATGCGGTAGTATTAAAAAGTGAAGCCTTTAAGAGATGAATAGGCCACAAGGGCTCCTCCCTCATGCCTTGCACGTGACAGGTACCCAATAACTGTAAAATAAAAAATAATTTGGAGCATGATAAACTGAGCTCCAAATACAAACCAGACACACCACACTTCTTCCTCTTCTGTGCCAATTTATAGATCCATGCCCTCACCTGTGTGGTTTTCTCTGCCAGGCATGTTCTCCCTCACTGCTGCCTTCCCTATATCTTTCATAATCTAATACAGAGGTTATTTGTCCTTTAATGAAATTTCTTCCTACCCCTAGCAGACATTTCTTTGTGCCTCTACTGATTTATAGATATAACAAATCTTTTGTATAGGACTCAAAATAGTGTGTGGGGTGGCAAAAAAAAAAAAAAAGGTAACAGAAGTTTATGCTAATATGACTCACCAGCTACCAATGGCTGCTCAATAATATAATAGTAGCCCAAACCACAGGATCAGAAAATGAAAGATAAAAAGGCCATAGGTTCTTTTATGTAAAAATTTCTCAAGTTTGGTCATTAATCAACCAGAATGTAAGAGAAATTCCAGATGTGATGGAAGAATGATAAATCAGAAATGCAAAAACTGATCAACACCAACTTTTGATTGTGAATTCAAGATAACAATGCAGAACCTTTTCAAAAGGGCTGCTACATCATCTACTAGTTCAGATTCTAAAGTTGCTGTCACTATAAATGCCATTTCAGGGTTGTTCTGTCTTACCCCTATCTGAAACCCAACTTGAATTTCCAGTAAATATAAATTTCATAAACTATATATATATATATATATATATACACACACACATACACACACACACACATACACACACACACACACACACATATATATATTCATACTTTTTTAATGTCCATTTTTCCTTACCATAAGAATTATTCTATATGTCACATCACATCTTTTGTATTTAAAAAGACTTTCCTCAGACTGGGGATATAGTTCAGTGGTAGAACACATGTTCAGCATAAGCAAGGCCCTGGGTTTGATCCACTGTACTGTGTGTATCTGCACATGCACATGTTTACCTTAAGGTAATGTATCCAAACTATTAAAATTTTCATCTATAGTAAGTCACATCCCAGACATGACAGGCAGGCAGTCTTTATTACAATTAGTTATTCATACCTGTATTTCTTCCTCTACACAGTAGGCTCCTCAAGAGTAGCGATCACATCTTACCTTTCATACTTCTTATGAACACATGAACGATGGACAACCCTTCCACTATTTTTTGGTAGTACAGAGAATTGAACCCAGACCCTCACACATTAGGCAAGCACTCTGCAATGAAGCTACATCCCCAGCCCTTATCAAGTTCTCTTAAATTGCACAGGTGGCCTGTAACACATAATGTTCCTGTTTCAGCCTCCCGAGTTACTGGAATTACAAACCTGTACCACCAAGCCCAGCCTTGTCTATTTTTTAAAGGCCTCAATATGCAAATTGTTTTAGAAATAAATTCTCAAGAAATCATGACCGGTTTTGTTAACTATGAAAACAAACTTTACATAAATGTCAAGTTATTTTAAAATTATGCAAAATTAAAATAATGAGAAATCACTTTTGTTTGAAAATAAGAAAAAAAGGAGCTAATAGCAGACTTCAGCCAATAATAAAGTATAAAAAAGTTACAAAAGTCTCCATTATTTTGGTGAGCAGATTAGATTTCTGGAACTGGTGTCTGGAATGCTAGGCAAAAGGGGAACTGGAAGACACATGTTGCCTAAAGAGCAATTAACATTCTTTATACACTGTACCTACCCCTGTGATTTAAAAATGAATTTGTGTTTAATTCACTCCAGCATGTTAACACATCTTGTTCCTTTTATCAAAGGGGCTGTGGGCAAGGCCCTAGGCTGCAGAGGGGCCCATGTGAGCCAGGTCAGATATGGCCACAGAAACTCAGATTCACTCCCTCCAACACAGCTTCCTCTTACCACATGGGGAATTAAGACCCTTAGCTTTCACTACCTTAAGGTCAGAGATCAGCAAAAGCATTTATTTTTTTTTTTTTATTTTCTTGTTTTTATTATTGTTCAGGGTTATTAAAGATAATCAAGACCAGCCATTTGTAGAGCAGATCAGCTGATGTGGTAGCCAAAATCAACTAGTGGTATCTTTTAAATTCTCTTAGCCGTGAAATCCTCCATAGGAAAGAATACAAAAGACCAATAATGTAAAATAAGTCATAGAAAAGCAGTTTGGGTAACACTAAGAATATTCATGGGACCCCTGAGGTCCATCAGAGAGCATAGTATAAAAATCTATGAATTACTCACATCCATTAGAATGACTATTACAAAAAAAAAAAAAAGTTTGGGCCAGGTATGGAGAAATAAAAACCACTGTGCATTGCTGATGAAATGGAAAATGGTGCAGCCACTATGAAAAACAGAATGGAAAATCCTCAAAAAATTAAAAACAGAATTACCATATGATCCAGCAATTCCACTTCTGGTTATATACCCCAAAGAACTGAAAGCAAGGACTGAAACAGATATTTGTACACCTATGTTCAAGCAGTACTAGTCACGAGGGGGGAAAAAAAAAGGTGGAAGCAATTCAAGTGTCCACTGATGAATGAAGGAATAAACAAAGTGTGATACACATCCAGTAGGGTGTTATTCCACTTAAAAAGAGCAATCTAGCACATGAACCTTGAAGATATGATGCTATCTGAAATAAGCCAGTTGCAAATAGACAAATACAAAGCAATTCCACTTATTTGAAGTACTTAAAATAGTTGAATTCAGAGACAAAAGGTAGAACAACAGTTGTCAGAGATGGAAGAAAAAATGGCAAAAAACTATTTAATGAGTACTAAGTTTCCATTTTGCAAGATTAAGAGTTCTAGAGGCAGATGTTGATGATGGTTCCATGATATTGTGAATGTACTCAAATGCCACTGAATCATACACTTGAAAATGGTTAAAATGATAAATTACCATAATTAAGAAAAAACAGATAATAAAGAAAAATAACAAAAAACCCACTGACCTAATCTAACATAACATCTTCTTTTCAGTGAAGAAAGAAAACAGAAACTATCACAGAACAATTAATCACCTAGATACAGACAGACACCAAAGATCTGATGGCTCTTTCTATTGATGTAACTGAGAACCTTTCTGATAATGTGAGGATACTTGTATTAGTAAGAGCTCTTATTTAGAAAAGCATTTCATGTATCTTGGATGCAAGGAAACTCATGTTTCTTGAATTATGTAATGATATCACTTAAGTTACTGCTAACTTTTTGGCAAGGAGATATCTGGTAATGGAAAAGGAGACCACAAAAGAAAAATAACCTTTCTTCTCCTCCTTCAAACATCTATAATTTATCGTAATTTTTACAATAAATGAAGAAGACTCCTCCTGGCACTTGAACTTCAGTGACAATAATTTAAATTAGCCCACTGAGAATTCTTGTCTTGTATTACAGTGACTTACACACTCCAAGACCTTGAAGACAAGTAGTCTGCAATGGAAAAAAATTATTTGAAGCCTATGTCCTCAGCTCCATGACTTTTCTAGGCCCAGTGGAAGGCAGGCTCAGCCAGAGAGGAAATATTTTTAGACAAGGGTGCTTCAGAGTTCTAAAAATAAGCCAAGAGAACAGAATGCTTGTCAAAGTCCCCAAAGTACTCTGGCCACAGGATCAGTAAGCATGCCAAGCAAAAGCATGCTAGATTTACATATTTTTTGCAAATGTATCACCAGATTTGAAGCAGTTTCTCTGAAGCATAGCTTAACTGATGAATATGTAAAAACCAGTCAGCAACTGGTCCAGTGACTGACTGGTTTCCCTCCCCTCTCCCACCAACAACACAACTCCACACCAGAAAGGAGGGCTATGGCATGGTCTTCAAAATATCCCCAAGTGGTACAAATTATCCACCACACCTGAACTCTGAATAAGGACACAGAGTCAATGCTCCAAAGCTGACTGTGCCAGGGCTGCTGTCCCTTCACAGGAAGGTCTGCCTTTCTCAGTCTTCTTGATTTGCTCCAGAGAAGAAAATGGGTCATAAATCAGGTGCAACTCTGTGAACTGGCGATTCTGGGTTTATGATTATCTCTGCTTGAGTAAGACCTTGGACTCTGCTATCAGCACAAAGTAGTCTTCACTAAGTTCAACAAATCAGGCAAGGGTTCTCTGTTGAGGCTTTCAACCACACTGCCACCATAGCCAGCTGGTTTGTTATTAAAACAGTTAAATGCCTTGGCTGTCCTCCCAAAGCGTATTTCTAAAAAGCTAAGAAAATGTGCCCCCCAATTTGGACTATAAGTCTGCTAAATATAAAAAAATTTACTAAGGGGCTGGGATTGTGGCTTAGCGGTAGAGCGCTCGCCTAGCACGGGCGGGACCCGGGTTTGATCTTCAGCACCACATAAAAATAAAGGCACTGTGTTGTGTCCATCTATACCTTAAAAAAAAAAAAAAAATGCTAAGTATCTAGGTTTGGTTAATACAGAGGAAGTATTAGGTAATAGGGGTAATACAGAGACCTCCCACAAATTCTGAAAAAGAGGAGGGTTAACTGAACATGTTAATCATAACAATTAAGTCTTAATCACATTTATGAATCCCTCAAAGATGCTGCATGATAGACACTTTGGACAGAAAAGAGTTATAATCTAAACTGTTCTCCACCAAGATTAATATGATAATGTGTTATAATAAGGTTTTTTCCTTTAGTGTTTGCTGAAAAGACTAACACAGACACCCCCACAACAATTCAAGTAATATGCCTGGTCTAAGAATCACAGAGGAGATAGCAAAGTTACAGAGCCTTTTCTAGGATAAAGAAAACACTTCATGACCTCAGTTGCAGAGTACATGAGGCTAGAACAGTAATAGCAATAACCAAAGGATACCCTGTGGGAAAAACTTTAGGGGGAAGAAAAGGGAACATGATGATTTAATTTTGGGTAGGTGACGAGTCCATAATGGCAGAAAGACAATGGCAGTACAGCATACAGATGGAGATGACCTGCAGGTGACTCTAATTTTTAGTCTAGAGTTGAGAAGAAGACAAGCTGATAACTGTTGATTCAGGATACCAAGAGGATCCTTTGGCCATTCTTCTCCCCATAAGACAGCATGGGCCAGAGATCAGACACAGCTATGGTTTTCTCAGTCTCAGGGATTTCCAATCCACAGAATAGGAGTGTAAGGAACCCAGTTCTGGCCCCAGCTCTGCCTCTCACCCTTGACTTCAAGTATCATCTCTGTGGGGGTATTAGAATGGTCACATGAAATAATAGATATCAAAAGGCTATGCAAAGAATAAAACATTATATTTCTTGGATATTTTAAGTGTCAGGCTCTGTTCTAAATGCTTTGTGAGTATGAATGCATGGCAATATCCCCAAAGCAAGTCAATGGGGCATTAAGATTATCTTTCTCAAGAAAACACTTAGGTAAAATTTAAAATTTCCAAAATTGTTTGAACTCCCCATATTTCTGTATCAAATAGCTTCAAAGGCAGATAAGAGACTTTAAATAGGCCACCAGTTTAGATATGCCAAATCATAAAGTAGTGAACATGTACTGACCAATTATTGCTGAATACACTAATAAGAATTGTGCCTGTATAAATTCTTATTAGTGTATTTTAACATTTAATTCTCACAACATGAGGCAAGTACTGTTATTTCTAGCTAGGGAAAGAAGGAGTAAGTGAGTTGCCCAATGTTCTTACAGCCAGGAAAGGAGGGCAGGGATCTAAACTCTGGCACGGATTTCAAGGCCTTTACTTTCAAGCTTAGAACACCACTTACCAGAAACAATTACTGCATCTCTAGCATAACTGGAGAGACAGAATAGACAGCAGCAGCATAATCTTCCTGTGTTCTCAGTAGAGCTAGGCAATGAAGTGTGTATATTTAAGGCAGATAAGGGGAGAAGAGGAGGGGAAGGGGAGGAAACCCGAAACTCAAACAAGCAGATCTAGGAGATAGCAGAGAAAAATCAAAACGTGACTGAAATGCCATTTCTTATTCTACAAAATGTCCAAATACATTCAATAACAGCATTTTATTTTTATTTATTTATTTATTTGGTTTTTGTTTGTTTATTTGTTTTTGCCTGTCAGTCCTACCTCTTCTCACCCTCTGGGAACAACAGTATCTCCACACCCACCCTGAGTTCAATGACTGATGTGCAATACATAGGTAGAGCAGTACATCAGTGATGATCAGAGAACAGCCCTATAAAGAATTAAGTAACAACTCAAGAAATGAGGGAAGTATGACAAACAGATATATGCCATACTCTTGAGCAGGAAGTTAACACCTGAGAATAAAAATATTCCTTTCATAATGAACAGTCCAAATGAGATCCTACAGTCAGGTAACTACCAATATCTATGGATCCTGAAACTTCTAGGTCTCTGCACTGTTTTTCAAGCAAACTTCAACAGAGCCCTATACTCACTGTCCCAATAGAAATGAATAAAGCTAAAAAGTACAAAATAACTATGATTACTCCTCCATTCAGAATCAGAAAGTTCGGAGCTGGGAGCAGGGGGAACAGGGTGAATAAATTCAGTGGCTGGGGAGAAGTTTTTGAGTCTGAGTCCTTTTGGAGCATCACAAAGGAACACAAAGGTTAAGGGAATATTCACCTGTAGCTTAGAATGCTCCCCCTGCCCCCACTTTGTTTCAATAGCTTAAGGAGTTCTCCCCCAAAAGAAATGTGCAACTTTGGCTTCTTAAAGGGGAAAATAAACACACACACACATACACATACACACACTTTTTGGGTGAGACAACTCACCCCTAATCTCCTTTAAGGTGCAAACTTTCTCACTTCCCCAAAGAAGTGTAATATCCTAAAAAGAATGGGCTGGAGATATAGCTCAGTAGCTCAGTTGTAGAGTTCTTGCCTAGGATAGACTAGGCCCTGGCCTGGGTTCAATCTCTAGCATAAAACACTCATAACACTCATATTCTCTCTCTCTCTCTCTCTCTCTCACACACACACACACACACACACACACACACACGCGGTTTACAGAAAGTCTCTGAAATGTCCCAGGGAGCCCACTGGCTTCTCACCAATAATTTAACAGAAACGTATGAGCTATCTGGACTCCTTGTATGAAAAAAGGCAATGGACTAAGTAAAATTTAGAAAGGATTCATTCCATGAACTGGAGAAATACACAACTAGTAGCTTCTTTCCTTTCTTTCTTCTGGGCTCCTTCCCCCCTTATAAAGCAAAAAACAAAGCTGGGCATGATGATGCACGCCTATAATCCCAGCATGCCTGTAATGCAGTCACTCAAAGGCTGAGGCAGGAAGATCACAGGTTCAGGGCCTGCCTTAGCAATTTAATGAGGCCCTAAGCAATTTATCAAGACCCTGCCTCAAAATAAAAAGCTGGGGAACCCTGCTTCAATCCCTGATAACTCCCCCAGCCCCACCAAAAAAAAAAAAGGAAAGAGGGAAACCAGCAAAAGACAACCTGTCCTCACTCAAGGTTTATTTAATGCATAAATTTCTTTGTTGGCCTAAATATCCAGCTAAAGATAAATTGGCAATCAAGACCAAGTCAGAAGTCTATAACAAGCAACACACATAAAACAAGTTAACTTATTTAAACATTAACCTGCAGTCTCAGGGATTTTTTTTTTCTTTTAATTTAAAGCAAACAAAAAAACAATGACAGGCCAAGTAGATACTCTAAAACTACATCTGTACTAATGGCATATGTTCTGGTCAAATGCAATTAAGCACAGACCTCACTTGTCTAAAAATTGTTTAATTGCTTGTGAAATACATCAGGTGCCTACAAAATCTGTTCAGAATTTTTTCACCTTGCTCAGCAAAAACTAGAACACATTAAAATGATAAATTAAAAAATTAAAATTGTAAACAGACCTGCCACTTGATTAAAATTAAAACTACTTCAGCAAGAATTCAGGAGAATGAACCGAAATGTGATTAGCACTATAATCAAGACAATAGTTTTTGGGTTTGCACTTTTCTCACTTTACTAAGGTGGTAGATGAAAGGTGCTTTATCTCATTTCAGAGATTCCCTAAACAAACTGCAGTATCAGGTGAGATTTACAATATGTAACGGAATTATGACCAATATTTTCCATCTTAATATTAGATGTCTACCTCAGTAGCAAAGATCAGGAATGAAAGGGACACAAGGCAAAACATGCAACAGGATAGATAACTGCACTGAACATAAAAATCACAGAGGCAGTTAACAATGAGCTCTTATCATCTGCCAGACACTGTCCTAACTGTTTGACATGTGCTAATTCATTTAATCCTTTCCATACTCCTCCATGCCAGTACTACTTTAGAGACAAGGAAACTGAGGTACAGAGGTATATTAACTTTCCAATGTTACCACAACCAGTGTGGGATACAGCCGGCCTGCAGACCATCCAACTGCCTATACTGACATCCATCTGTATACAAAACATATCAAGTAATGTCAGTGGAACTGAATAGGCAAAACAGATTTTTACTCTGCCAAAGCTGTTGATCCAGAAGCAAAAAGAATGAGGTACTATTGCCTAGACTGCTTGCTACAGGGAAGAATGCAAAACGAGATCATCTAACCCACTGAAAATATTGCATAGATTTGTTTCACAGGAAAGCACCTTTTCCCTCTGAAGCAGAAGAAATTAAAATGGGTAGAAAGAAGACATAAAGGAAAGACAAGAAAATATAATTTTAATTTGAGTTTCCACATAGCAAGCCAGTCTCTTTACCAGGGCTGTCACTCCAAAATTTTAGGGGAAATCTATAAATCTTAAAGTTGACCATAAATTCATTCCCTCATAATCACTTTAAGCACTGTTAAACAATGGATTAACACTTTAATAGATTAAGCAAAGAGAAATACAAATATTTTGAGGAACCTATAATTTAGGGAACCTCCTAGTATTACCTATTGCTCAAATAACAGAGACCAAGTCAGCTAAGGATCCTGAGAATGATCAGACCACCATAAATTGTCTTACAATAATGAGAATGATGCAACTTTACATACCTTTTCTTATCATACCTTACATCCTTCATTTAAAACAAGAGCCAGAAACCCCTAAACCACTGTCTCTCACTCTCAAGATGGTCTGCATTCTCCCTTGAACAGTGTACTGTTTGCTTTCTTAAATAGATCTCTGTGCCTCTACTGACTCCTACTGGAATTTTTTTCTTTCATGTATGCCAAGGGCTCTATTTGTCCTGAGTTGAGCTCCCCTGCCCCTTCTCCCTCTGAACTCCAGGAGACTCTCTTCTAGTGATTTCTTCTCCTGACACCTTATAGGACTAGAGTCGTCACCTAAAATAACTAGGATCTCTTAAACTGTTACATTAAGGATGGAACTACTATTATGATGGTCCACTATTTAGGCTTTTGGGTTTCATTACCGTTTGGAATAACAATTTTATTATTTTTCCAACCTAGTAGGTAAATAGCATTCTTTTTTTCCTTTAAGTTTCAAAAGGCACTTCCTGGTCCAGCTAATGAAGGATTAAATTATCAAATCTATGTATCTCCTTAATGTCAGTCACTTCTCCTTTCTCTTTTTTTTAGGTGAAAGTTCCAACATCATGCCTATAATTTGAGGTGCTGCTTCTGTCTCTTCATGAAATACAACATGCCCCCCACCTAAACTGGGGATTAAACCCTGGGGCACTCTACCAATGAGTTACATCCCCAACCCATATATATATATATTCATTTGTTTATTTTGAAACAGGTTCCCAGAGAGTTGCTGAGGTTGGCCTCAAAGGTATGATCCTCCTACCTCATTTTCCCTAGTCACTGGGATTACAGGCATCTGCCTCACTGAACTTTTTCTGTAATATGTGTAAAACTTTTAGGTTGAAGGGACTTATTCCTGTCATGCCACACATAATGGAGTTTATGAGGACACCAAAACCTAGCAGCCAGGGTATCTGTACAATGAAAAGAACAACATATGTCCAAAACCATGATCTCATAAGAAATGGGAGACAGTAAAAATCAGAAAGATAAAACACTACAGAAATACAGATTTTAGGGGGAAATGCAATCAAATTAACATATTGCAAAAAAAAATGCAGGAAGGGGAAATAAAGACACATAATAATAGTAAAAAAATGTTAAGTAACATGGAAGTATGAATTGGAAAAAAGACAAATAAATAAATAAAAATTAAACTCTTTCGTGACTATAGTTAGTGCAGTTTAGGAACACTCCAAAGGAAAAATTAGGTGACAATAACCGCTCCTCCATTCCCCAACAATTTAAGGGCAAAGGACTTAAATTAATGATAAGCAGCTAGGATGTGCAAATCAGAATTCTCTGACATGAGTGGGAACATAACTGGTTGTGGAAAACAAAAAACAAACAAACCAAACAAAAAACCCTAAAAACTAAAAGCATTGTATCCATATAATCAACTGCACCTCTGAACCTGAATCATGGAGCTGGAACAGAGCAGAGTCCTGCAAAAAACAAAATAAAACAAAACAAACAAAAAAACCTTCTCTCTATTTCTTCAGTCCTCTCCACTGTTTTATCTCCAGCTCCCACTGTCCTAAGCGTGGGAAGAGAGCCCAGATTTCTCTGCACTGAGGGCACTAGGTCAAAGTTGCCTCCAGAAGCCTTAGGCGGAATTCCAGGCCTCCACGAATTCGGATTAGGAGAGTGTATTTACAAAGTGTTAGAAAAGTGGTGACTATTGTTATTCTTTATAACCTAGCAGACGAAGGAAACACGGGGAAGAGCGGGGAGTCCGTGTAGGGAAGAAAATTGCTGACAAAGACTGCATTATTATTAAAAGCTGGTAAGTAAACTTAAAACTGATAGCAGTGCATGTCTCTGAAAGTAAATTTCTGTTTGCGTAAGGCAGCGATCAAACAAGTTATGCTGAACCTGGTGCCCCTGTAACTTGACGCACGGCCCCGTTCCAAACTGCCTTCACCAACACTCTCCACCGAACCTTCATGGGGCCTTGCGGAAGGCTGGAATTTCAGATAGGAAGGAACTGGGGACCGGGCCAAGAACACTGAATTCGGGGAGACACAGATTGGCTGTTCCTTCACCGGCCCAGACGTAACGTAGTTCAACTACACCCGGAGGGGCGGGTGAAAACTCCCCGCGACTCCGGCGGAAGGGCCACCACCTGCCGGCGCTTTCGTCTCGGGGTGGGTGGCAGAGCGAGCGTGGTTCGCTGCCCGTGGGGCCGCTCACCTGGGCTATGCCGGCGCCCATCAGCCCGCCGCCGATGACCGTCACGTGCTTGACGATAATTTTCTTCGCCGAGGCCGAAGCGCTGGACGAAGAAGACAGGGAGCGCACGAACTGCCTGGTTACGAAAGCCATGGTGCAGGGACGACTACAGCGACGGCGAAACAAGACGAAGGATTAAGCAAGAACAGCTCGGCCTAGGCGGCGAGCGGACCTCTGGGGGCGGGCACCCCGCGGCCCGCCGCCTGCGCGCCGCGGCGCCGCCCTGACGTCAACGGAGGCGTGGACTCGCGCCTGCTCTGCCCATTGGCTCAGACGTCAGGCGCCCGCATTTGAACGTCTGGACTCTACTGGGGTTCGCTTTCAGGGGCGCTCCGCCCCGCCTGGCTCCCAAACCCAAGGCAGCACACTTGGCCAACCCTCCTATCAAATGTCTGGCGACCCGTCGGTTCCAAATCAAAGATCAGGCCCGGGGAAGGAAAGGAGAGTTGACCTTTAGTTATCTATTTCAAAGTTAGTTAATGCAGTGAGCTTGTGGTCAAAGAGCAACCTCTGGAGAGGAACTGATAAGATTAGAAAGCAAAGGAAGAGTATCTTTCTTAGCAATGGAAGACTTGATACACTCTAGGCAAATCTTCTCTTGCGAATACTTTGTAATTATTGTGCTGTAGTCATACAGAATTTCTATAAGTTTACTTACTTTTTAATGTATAAAAGAACCCACAGATTCACCATCCAAACAAAAGTCATCTGCTCCCAACTGAAAGTAAATATAGTGAATCCTTTGTGCCATTGCTTTGATCTGATCTTTATATTTAATACTGCAAAAACATGGAGGAAGCATGTTTTGAGCACCTTGTTAGGCTTGGGAGGTCACTACTGGCTGAAGAGACAGTGTTATATTCAAGTAGAATCCTTTAAGTGTTACACCGTAGCAAAATGCAAAAACCTCTGGAACTAGAAATGGGAAAGGAATATCACACAAAGAAACCTAGTAACAGGAATAATTTGGAAATTTTATAAAGAAAAGATAATTCTAGGCAGGAGAAGCAGTAAATGCAAAGGCAGACCCATACTGCAACAACAAAAGGAGATGAGGAATTAAGTGTGGTTAGAGGGGAAGCTATGATGGTAGACTGGGAGGATGAGCGTTTAAGTGGATTTTAACTATTAATCCTCATTTACAAGTTTATCTAATGAAAGGCAAAATACAACCTAAGTACAGTGTGGTCATAATGTTTTATAGGATGAAATTTGCGTGTAATGTACAACATGATGCCCAAATATGGTACGTTTTCAGATGTACAATTTCTTTTCCTCAGGAAAGAAAGAATAACACTTGTCTTAATCCATTCAGGCTGCTATAACAAAATACCATAAGTCAAAGGTCTTATAAATTGAGTCTCTTTTATTGCTAAACAATAAAAACTTCTTTCTCACAATTCTAGAGGCTGGGAAGTCCAAAGTCAAGGCACCTGTTGATCCTATGTCTGGTGAGGGCCTGCTTCCTGACTAATAGGTGGTTCCTCCTTGGTATAACCTTACAAGGTAGAAGCTGCAAGTTAGCTACATGGGGAATTCATCCCATTCATGAGGGCCTGCCCTCATGACCTCATTATCTTTGAAAGGCCCATGTCCAATTACTCTCTTATTAGTCTTCAAAGTATAAATTTGGTGGGAACACTAATATTCAGCCTGTATCACTACTGCGGTATTTTTAGTGTTTCACAAATATGAGGTCCTCTATGGTATGTGAAGGTGTGAAGTAAAGAAAGAGAGCTGTAGTGAAAATTCAGAAGTCTTGGAGCAGTCACCGGTGAGCTGTATAACCTTCTTCAACCAATTGCCCTTTCTTGGCTTTAATGTCCTTGCCTGTCAAAGAAAATGGTTGAGAAAATAACCTTTCAGATAATTTATACTGAGAGTTTTAGCCCATTTACAGTCTTCTGAAGCAAGAGGGCCACCCATGCTCTTCTTCCTGCCCAGTCCTGGTAAGATTACAATAGAATAGACAGTTACAATAGAATCATTCTTCCTTTGCTAGGACAGCAAGTTGTTTTTCAAGTGTGGTCTTGGACATTTGGAAGCTGGTAAGAATTTCTGTAGTTCTTGACTTGCACCTTCAGCTTGTTCTTGGAATTGTATTTCATCTCTCTGCAGAAAGAGTGAAGTACTGGGAATCGTAACCCTGGTCACTGAATCAACTCAGAGAAAACAAGCAATAAAGAACAGAGTAAGAGAGCTGAGGTTGTGGCTCAGAGGTAGAGCACTCATCTAGCATGCGTGAGACACTGGGTTTGAGCCTCAGCACCACATAAAAATGAAATAAAGATATTGTGTCCACCTACAGCTAAAAAAGTAAATCTTTAAAAAGCAGAGTAAGAAATGACATTTTTATTTTCATTCCATAATTCAAAAATTGTAATACTTAAAAATAGACAACAAAGAAGCATTATTTAACAACATGCATGGTAGTGGGCTCTGAGTAGATTCTTTACCTCCAACAAAGCATTGTGAAGAGCTGAGCTAACACTCCATCTCGATACTGGCAGGTGACCGGCACATAGACTGAGGGATAGGATTTATTAACAACCAGGAACATTAATGGAGGTGAGAATCATTAAGCAAGTTGTAATTGTCTTACTTATGGAAAACTATTGATTGATTTCTGACTTTTTGAGAAATAGCGAAAAATTAATGTTGACTCTCCGGTTGAACAATTTCTAGATTTCTTATGGCAGAAAACTGTGACTGCTCAGGGTGGTTCAACAGAAAAGTCCACAACACCCACGTAAAAGCTTACCTTCTTCAAAATCAATGGTGATTGACATTGTTCCTGAGGTTCTAAGGAGGCAATTGTTTGATTAAGGCATATCACTAGTTTGAAAAGGGCACAGTTGTGGATTCATAAACCCTACTGAAACATACTCTCATAATGATTTACAAAATACACAAGGCAGACTCTCTTCATAATTATTAAAATTATTTTATGAATAATTGTATCATCTTGAGCTTTTAGGGAAAAAATTGTCACAGCAACGGCAGACTTTAAACATGTACCTTGGATTTTCTTATCATGCCAGCAGTTGTCCCAATGCCAGCTGCTCTCCACCTCCATTTTCTACTTGAAAAATCTTTCTCAGGGGCTGGGGATGTGGCTCAAGCGGTAGCGCGCTCGCCTGGCATGCGTGCAGCCGGGGTTCGATCCTCAGCACCACATACAAACAAAGATGTTGTGTCTGCCGAAAACTAAAAAATATATATTAAAAAAAAATTCTCTCTCCCTCTCTCTCTCAAAAAAAAAAAAAATCTTTCTCAGTTTCAAAGAGTGATGGCATTCCCAGTTCACAAGTTAAAATTAAAGTCTAGAAAGTCTGACACATAGGTGTCTTGGAATCCAGGTGGTAAAAACACTTAAACACTCATTTGTGTTAAATACTGCCTTTGGAACAAATGAAAGTAGTGTGTAGTACAGTGGGTGCAAATCTGAATCTGAATTTTAATCATACAACATTTTCCAATATGGGCATGAAGTTGCTTGGGCTTTCTTGTTGAGGAGATGAAATGATTGTTCACATTTTCAAGCACACAGAGGGAAGCAGGTACAATTTCACCATAAGCATTAATCGCTGTGGGATTTATTGAGTGTAGAGTCACAAGATTCTCCTATTTTATAGGAAGGGAAAGTTTTCTGAATTATTGAGAATGGACAATTATTCTAACCTCATCCAGCAATTCTCCAAATGTTTGCTTGAGATTATAAGACTCCCACTGAAGAGGGCACAATGTAAATTCATTATCACCCAAAGGGAAAATGGCGTATCAGCAGGATATACCATTTTACATAAATCATACCTTTCAAACAAATCACACCTTTTGGTTTATTTTCTTAGGATTTCCACATATAAAATTTCATACTTTCAAAGCTAACCGTGTATTAGCCTTACCAACAACTATAACTAATAATAGCGGTCATCCTTTTGAGAAATTTTTATATACTACTTGCTAATTATGTTAAATGGTTTTGCATGAAGTAGCAGCCAACATATATTGAGCCCTTTCCCATGATCCCCCTTGTTCTAGGTGCTTCATGTGAATCAATTTATTAAATCCTCACAATAATCCTACATGATTTGTGCCAAGGGCACACAGTTCTTTAACACATAAGGAAACAGGCCAAGAGAGATTCAGACACTTAGCCAAGGTTACACAGCTAATTAATGACACTGGCAGAATTCAAACCCAGGATGGTCTGTTTTCAGGGCTCATGTTCTTGACCACTATGCTGTTTGCCTCTTCATAGCAACACTAAGGCTCTCCTTGTCATGTTATCCTTGCCTAAAGCTTAAAAAGGAAGGTCAGGTTTTGACTAGTAAAGTCTCTTATGAATTGTTATCACCTAATCACTGACCAGGCTTGGGTTTGAACCTCCTCTGACCTCAAAGCAACTCAGGAAGCTGAGATAGGAGAATCACAATTCCAGGAGAGCCTCAGCAACTTAATGAGGCCCGAAGCAACTGAGCAAGACCCTGTTTAAAAATAAAAATATAAAAAGGGCTGGGGATGAGGCTCAGTGGTAAAGCATCCCTGAGTTAAATCATCAGTACCAAAAATAAATAAATAAATAAATAAGCAGATGGATTTAGCTGGACATCTTTACTAATAAACCCCAGAGCTGCAAGTTTCTGGCAGTCCTTCCTGATGTTTCTGCCTGATGACTCTGTAGGAATCATGTGTTCTATAACATCCTGTTTTCCAGCTTATAGACTCAGATTTCTCAAACACAAACATTGACTTATAATTTTCTACTGGTTATCTCTCCTTGGAAACCCCTTCCATCCTTCAAATGTAACCCTATCAAAATTTATGGCTATTATTTCCCACTCCCCAAAATGCCTTCCCATGATGATCCCAACCAAGAGTGTTCTTCCCCCTTACCACTACATTCCCATCTAATTGGCCATCAAATGCCATCAATTCCACCTTAGAAATGGCTTACTGCTGGGTGCAGTGGTGCAGGGGCTCAGGAAGCTGAGGCAGAAACATCAGAAGTTCAAAGCCAGCCTCAGCAATTTGGCAAGGTCCTAAGTAACTCAGGAAGACTCTGTCTCTTAAAAAAATGTAAAAAAGGGGATAGTGCAGCTAGATTGTATTTAATAAAACTTCCCAAAACAATACAGTTTTATTAACTTTAGATCTGTTATCCATTAGATCTGTTATCCATTAGATCTCTAAACTTGTTCATACTACATATTTTGTATCCTTTGACTTATACTTCCCATTTCTTCTCTCTTTTCCTATCATGTTAACCACTGTTTCATTCTCTCTGTGTGCATTCATGCTCTTTAAAAATACTGATTTTACTTACTTATAAGTGAGACGATGAAATATTTTTCTGAGTCTGGCTTATTTCACTTTCACTTAGCATAATGTCATCTAAGTCCATTCATGTTTGACAAATGGCAAGATCTTCTTTTTTAAGACTGAATAATATTCCATTGTATATGAATACCACATTTTAAAAAATCTTGTTTCTGAAATGTCCTATCTCTTGTATGAGAACCAGCCACCAAAGGCAGAAGAGGCTGAGACACCAAAGAAAGAGACAGATCCAAAATCACACAAAGTGTAATTTACCAGGGACTTGTAGACAGCAGCACGTCTTGAACGGAAGACTCCCCATATCCCAAGGCAGGAGGAAGTAGTTTACGTGCTAAGCTAGACAAAGATGGGCCACAGCCCACCAGAATGTGCCTGGACTGTCTCAAAAACTAGTGACATGTCCAACGTCAGTTAAGAAATAGTCCAGTGGACCTGGGGTTGTAGCTCAGTGGTAGAGCCTGTGCCTAGCATGTATGAGGCACTGGGTTTGATTCTCAGCACTGCATATTAATTAATTAATTAATTGTCCATTGACAACTAAAAGAAAAAAAAAGAAACAGGATATCAATGGCCAACATCATACACTCTGTCAATTCTCTTAACAATTTTGTTTGGATTGGGATGGAAGCCAGGGTCATCTGGTGAGCCAAATGGCAATTAGGACCAACATGCCTGTAGTCATGTCAAACCTGATCTCTACAATCAATTCATCCATCAGTGGACATTTAGTTTGTTTCCATATCTTGGCTATTGTGAATAATGCTGCCGTGAACATGTGCCTGCTAGTATCTTCACAAGGTGGTGATTTCATCTCCTCTGGGTTGGTACCCAGGATAGCAGTCAGCTTGTATCTGCTGTGTAGAGGCTGCTCCCATTTCTAGAGTGCCTTCCCAGCATTTCAGCCCTACTCCACCTCCCTCTCATGTCAATGGTCACAAGTTATAAAGAGGACCATTGTGCTCTCCTCCTCTTCACAGAATGAAGACCAAACTTCTAAATCCTGGCCCAGTACTCCAAACTCATCTAGCTTGTTTTTAAATATATATATGTGTGTGTGTGTGTGTTTGTGTGTTATAGATGGACACAATACCTTCACTTTAGTTTTATGTGAGGCTGAAGATGGAACCCAGTGCCTCCCAAATGCTAGGCAAGCACTCTAACCACTGAGCAACCACCCCAGCCCCTAAACTCATCTAGTTTCTTCTGTTATTTTCCAAGTACCTTAAATTATAGCCACAAATAACCAAAGTATCCTAACTTTCTAAACTGTCTCTTATAAAGAGCCCAATTGCTAGATTTCCTATAAATGAATTAAAGGTCAATCCCAAATTAAAATGTTTTGACTACAATTCTAAGACTTTCGTTACAGCCAAGCATTTAGAGTGAAAGAAGGCTGATAGTGGCTCTTTGAATTACTTTTAAAAGTGAAAGCATTGATTTTGGAAGTAACATTGCTTTATGGGAGAAAGAAATGTTTTTGCTCATCTCATATCTATTGGACATGACACTAGGTGCTGAAAAATACAGATGTGATCAGAATGTGGTCTTTGCTCTTCAAGGGCTCATGGCATAGTAGGAGAGATAAAAATGGAACTAAGTCATGACAGTGATGTTGGCAGGTGGGAAATAGGGTGAACAGGTGGGTGGGCAAGAATGCCCTATAACATTTAAAGAATGCTCAATTTGACAGACTATGTGATAAGTGTCCCACATGTATTTTCCCATCTATTCCCATTACACTTCAAAGGTATATCATTATTCTTATCTTTATCTTGGGTCAACTGAGACTTAGAGTAGAAAATAACTTGCCTGAGGCTTCATAGGCCTCAGTAGAGAGCCATATCTTGAACTTGGTTCTATCTGTGTGCAAGCTATGATTCAGCCAGTGTGCTAAGCTAGTACATGATAGTGGAAACATTACAGTAGAAACTGGAGGATGATTAGAAGGTTTTCAGGCAAAGAAAGAGCTAAAATGGCATTCCACACGGAGAAAAAAAATGTATATCAAGATTGTAAAGGAAGAGAGGTGGGAGAGTGGCCCGGAAATAGAATAATTAAAACATGGGGGCTCTTTTGGGTCAATGAAGATGAAATTGGAAAAATAAGGAGCCAGATCAAGGTGAACCTTTTTATGATATTCACAGTCACAACTGCAATCAAGTTTTTTTTCATTTTTTTTTGATTTGGAGATAATTGCAAACTTAGAGAAAAGTTTCAAGAATAAACAGTGCAGCTGGGCACATTGCACATACCTGTAATCTCAGTGACTCAGGAGGCTGAGGCAGGAAGATCATAAGTTTGAGGCCAGACTCAGCAACTTAGCGAGGCCCTAAACAACTTAGGGAGACCCTGTTTCAAAATAGAAATGTAAACCATCTCTAGGTTAAATTCCCAGTACCAAAAAAAAAAAAAAAAAAAAAAAAAGAAAGAAAGAAAGCAAATAAACTCTTATACTCCTTATACTGACCCACCTATTATTAATATTTTACCACATTTGCTTTATCATCTGTTCTTTTTTATCTATTATCTTTATATAGACAGATATAACTTCTGTACCATTTGAGGGTACCATTAATTACCCACATCATGATCCTTTATAATATTTCAGTATGTATTTCTTAAGAATAGAGTAATTCTCCTATACAAACATAATCAACCTCAATGATTTAATACACATTTTAAACTAATCTATCATCTATACTCCAATTTATTTAGTTGACCTAGTAATGTACTTTCGAGACTTTTTTTTTCCTTCTAGTACTGAATTCAGTCTAGGTTGAGGTATTGCATTTAGTTGCCATGCCTCTCTCTTTAAAAAATAATAGCCTTACACAATGGAATATTACTAAGCCATAAAGAAAAATGAAATTATGGCATTTATGGGAAAATGAATGGAACTGGAGAATATCATGCTAAGTGAAATAAGCCAGTCCCCCCACCCCAAAACAAAGGCCAAATATTTTCTCTGATATGTGGATACTAACCCACAACAAAGAAGGTTGGGGAGGGGAAAAATAGAAGTTCATTGGATTAGACAAAAGGAAATGAAGGGAAGGGATAGGGGATGGTAATAGGAAAGACAGAAGAATGAATTGGACATAACTATGCTCATATATGAATATATGGCTAGTGAAACCACATCATATCCAATCAAAAGAATGGGATCTTAATTAGAATAAGTCATACTTCCCATATATATATTTGTCAAAATACACTCTACCGTCATGTATATCTAAAGAGAACAAATGAAAAAGTGAAAAATAACAGCTTTATTAAGATCTATTTTACATAGCATAAAACTTGGGCATTTCAATTTTACAAAATTCAATGATTTTTTCAGTAACTTTACAAAATGGTACAAACATTACTGTAAATTGTAGAGCATTTTCTGCTGAATGGTTTCTCTGACATAAGGGGGAGGTGACTCATAGTGGGGTAGGGAGGGGGAGCATGGGAGAAATAGATGAATTCTAGATAGGGAAGAGGGGTGGGAGGGAAAGGGAGGGGGCAGGGGATTAGCAAGGATGGTGGAATGTGGTGGACATCATTATCCAAAGTCTAAGTATGAAGACACAAATTGAGTGTCAACATACTTTATATACAGAGATATGAAAATTGTGATATATATGTCTAATAAGAATTGTAATGCAAAAAAAACCCAAAGTACATGTATAAAGACATGAATTGGCATGAGCATACTTTATATACAAAGATATGAAAATTGTGCACTATATATGTAATAAAAATTGTAATGCATTCTGTTGTCATGTATTTAAAAAATAAAATCAATTAAAAAAACAATAAAAAAATAAATAGATTGTAGAGCATTTTCATTACCCAAATTAGATCTTTCATGCCCATTTAAAGTGAATCTCCATTCTTATGCCCAAGTTTTATGATATGTAAAATAAATCTCAATAAGGCTATTATTTATTTTTCAGTTTTTCATTTGTTGTTTTCAAATATACATGATAGTAGAGTGTATTTTGATATATATATATATATATATACGTGGAGTATAACTTATTCTAATTAGGATCCCATTCTTTTGATTGTATATGGTGTGGAGTTTCACTAGTCATATATTCATATATGAGCATAGGAAAGTTAAATCCAATTCATTCTACTGTCTTTCCTATTCCCAAACAATCACTAATCTACTTTCCATCTCTGTAGATTGACCTTTTATAAATACTTCATATAAATGGAATCAAATAATATGTAGTGTCTCTTGGCAGAATGTTTTTTAAGTCTCATTCTTGGGATAGCATTTTTTAAATTTTTATTTATTTGTTTATGTTTAGTACTGGAAACTGAATATAAGAGCACTGAGCTACATCCTTAGTCATTTTTATTTTGAGACAAGTTTGGGCTAAATTTCCCAGGCTGGCTTTGAACTTGTGATCCTCCCACCTCAGCTTCCCCAGTTGCTGGGATTACAGGTGTACACCACCACCACACAGCTGGTAGTTTTTCCTTTTTATTACTGAATAAAATTCTATTATACCAAACTAGAACATTTTATCTAGTCATTCACCTTAGGGTGTTTGCAGTTTAGAGCTATGTGCATAAAGCTGGTACGAACATTCACATACTGGTCCTTATATAGACACGTTTTCATTGCTCTTGGCTAGATCAGAGTGGAATGGCTGGGAGGTGTGGCAGTTTCAAGTTTAACTTGATAAACCACAGAATTGTTTCCTAAGCAACCACACCATTTCATGTAACTACAAGCAGTGTATAAGGGTTCCCTTCTCTCCACATCTTCACCAACACTTATTTTCTCTTATTTATTATAAACATACTAATATGTGTGAAAAGGTACACTTAATGCATTTCCCTATTTACTAATGATGTTGACTATGTTCCCACATGCTTATTAGCTATTCATAGATTGTTTTTTTTAAAAAAAAAATTAAGTTGTAGATGGACACAGTATCTTTGTTTTATTTATTTATTTTTTTATGTGGTGCTGAGGATCGAACCCAGTGCCTCACACATGTGAGGCAAGCACTCAACCACTGAGCTACAACCCCAGCCCCCATAGCTCTTCTTTATTAAAATCTCTCTTCATATCTTTTGTCCACTCTTACTGTTTTTTAAAAAATATTTATTATTATTGTGTTTTAGTTGTAGATGGACATAATATCTTTATTTTATGTATTTATTTTTATGTGGTGCTGAGGATCAAACCCAGTGCCTCACACTTGCTAAGCAAGTGCTCTCCCACTGAACCACAAACCCAGCCCACACTCTTACTGTTTTTATTAGAAGTACGGATTCATGAATTCCTAATCTTTCCAAAGGTGTATAATTCCTTAATGTATCAAATTATTAGTATTTTTAAATTGATACATTGCATGTATTTATCATGTACAACATGATATTTTGAAGTATATACATTATGGAAGTGTTAAACTAAATAATTAACCAATATATCACCTCACAGGGTTATCATTTTTGTGGTAAGAATACAAAATTCACTCTTTTTGCAGTTTTCAAAAATATAACATATTGTCATTAACCATAGTTACCTTACTGTACATTATGCATTTAATTATTTTGGTATTCAAAAGGAGCCAGAATTGACTAGTAAGAACTACCCACAATGGTTCCTTGAGATATTTCCCCATCATGTTCTCAAGCAGTTCCTAAATTTTTGGCATTATAGACTCACCTGATGCCCACTCTGCCTTAGCTCCAAAGCCAGTCATTTTGTTGAGGAGCTCTGGTTCCTTTTAGTGGGAATGGTATCAGAACCAAGATCTGGGTAGACTTCTACTTTAAAGAGATTATACTGGCTGCTACTTCAAGAGTGTGTTAGTTCTCTGTTGCTGTGTGACATATTACCACAAAGCTTAGGCTGAAAACTTAACTCATTGAGTTCCTAGGTGAATTAATCTGAGATGGCTTTAACTGGGTGGTCTTGCTAATGGTTCTTCATGAAGTTGTAACCAAAGTGTTATCTAAGGTGATAGTCTAAAGCCTTGACTGTGATGGTGGAATAGTGAAACTAGAGAGATGGGAGTTATCATCTCCCCAAATCTTTGATAGAGAAATAAACTTTGCTCCAAAGAGGTCAAAAGGTGAGTTACTAGCAGGGGTCAGGCTTGGGTCTGGGGGTACCATACTCCTAGTCCTGTGCTCACCATCCCACTATGTCCCGCTTTCCACTGGTCTCCATAGGCCTGAGGTGGCAACTCTCACCAAAGGCCTGAGTTGTGGGCCCTTGGGAATTCGTCTACAATTTACCTTTGTATACCTGGTCAGATGTTCTTGAAAAGAGCAAGGTTTTATTGTTTTCCTTATACTTACATTTTTTTAAAAAATATATATATATTTTTTAGTTTCTTTTCAGCAAAAGAAACAATCCATGAGGTGAAACAGAGAGCCTACATCCTAGGAGCAAATTTTACCCCTCACACATCAGAAGAGCACTAATCTCTAGGGTATACAAAGAACTAAAAAAGCTAAACACCAAAAAAAAAAAAAAACACAAATAACCCAATCAACAAATGGGTTAAGGACTTGAATAGACACTTCTCAGAAGAGGATATACAATCAATCAATAAATATATGAAAAAATGCTCATCATCTCTAGCAATCAGAGAAACGCGAATCAAAACCACTCTAAGATATCATCTCTGTCTAGTCAGAATGGCAGCTATTTGCATACAAACAACAATAAGTGTTGAAGAGGATGTGGGGAAAATGGTACACTCATACTTTGCTGGTAGGACTACAAATTGGTGCAGCCAATTTGGAAAGCAGTATGGAGATTCCTTGGAAAACTGGGTATGGAACCACCATTTGATCCAGCTATTCCTCTCCTCGGACTATACCCAAAGGACTTAAAAACAGCATACTGCAGGGACACAGCCACATCAATGTTTATAGCAGCACAATTCACAATAGCTAAATTGAAGAGCCAACCTAGATGTTCTTCAGTGGATGAATGGATAAAAAAAAATGTGGCATATATACACAATGGAATTTTACTCAGCATTAAAAAAGAACAAAACCATGGCACTTGCAGGTAAATGGATGGCCTTGGAGAAGATAATGCTAAGTGAAGCCAGCCAATCCCCCAAAAACAAATATGGAATGTTTTCTCTGATATAAGGAGGATGACTCATAGTGGGGTGGGGAGGGAGAACATAGGAGAAATAGATGAATTCTAGATAGGGAAGAGAGGTGGGAGGGAAAGGGAGTGGGCAGGGGGTTAGCAAGGATGGTGGAATGTGATGGACATCATTATAAAAAGTACATGTATGAAGACTTGAATTGGTGTCAACATACTTTATATACAGAGATACAAAAATCGCAGTATATACGTGTATTAAGAATTGTAATGCAAAAAAAAAAAAAAAAAGAATAGAATTACCTTAGATTGGGTAGAGGGAAGTGAAAGGAGGGGAAGACAGGGGATGTGGGGATAAGAAAGATAGTAGAATGAAACAGTCATTATTATTTTATATATGTACATGACTGTATGATCAATGTGATTCTACAATATGTATACTCAGAAAAGTGAGACATTATATCTCATCTATGTATGATATATCATAGTACATAAGCGCATTCTACTGTCATGTATATCTAATTAAAACAAATAAAAAAATTTAAAAAAAAGTTTTAGTTGTCAATGGCCTTTATGTTATTTATTTATATGCAGTGCTGAGAATCAAACCCAGTGCCTCACATATGCTAGGCAAGTGCTCTGCCACTGAGCCACAGCCCCAGACCCCTTATAATTACATTTTTTATTAACATAGCAGAAAAAATAGACACTTTACATAACTAAACGGTATTAATCCCAGGCTCCTGGAGAAAATTCTTCAACTTCCAGTGTAACTTTTGCATCTGAGTCTTGGTAAACTTTCTTCTTCCACAAGGGGGCAGCAGAAGGCTTTTCAGTAAATTTACAGCGTGCATAAAATCTAATGCTAGTAGCATTTTTTACTACTTTTTTTTTTTTTTTTTTTTTTGCAGCTTGGTGCAGGTGAATTGAACTCAGGGCCCCATGCAAGCTAGGGAAACATTCTTCCACTGAACTACATCCTCAGCCCTGCACTTCTTATTTTTAAAGAAACTTTCTCAGGCTTATTGAAAGAACTACAGGCATAGATTTTCACTTAGAAAAAAAATTTTCATCTTAAAAGATTTTAAAGGTGTTTGGTACATACTATCAATTAAACATATTTCTTGAATGACTAGTGATTAGCTTAACATTTAAAAATATTTAAAAATAATACATTGTGGGCTGGGTCTGGGGCTCAGTGGTAGCACATTTGCCTGACATTGCTGAGGCACTAGGTTCCATTCTCAGTACCACATATAAATAAATAAAATAAAGGTCTATCAACAACTAAAAAAAAAATTAGAAAATAATAATACATTGTAACTTAGATGACTGAAACAATAGGAAGTTGAAACCTTACCTTTAATTACTCTAAGACTTTGAAATTTGGCATCTTGCTTTTAATTTTCTTTGACCACATAGTGCAATTAGACCAGGGTCAGAATGTGTAGTTTTTAGATGTAGAGCCAAGATCCTGTGAGTTGCTCTTTTAACTTTGGTCTCTCCATTTCTTCAAATATGAAGACCATCCTTAAATTCCCTTTTAGTAATTAAATAATCTAATTAAATAATTAGATTTTAGACTAAATAAGTTTTTAAATAAAAATTAAAGAATTTAATTTTTGTTTAAAAACTTAAATTAAAAAAAGTAACTATTGGTAAGTGAGAATTAAAGAATTAATTAAATTAATTTTAATTAAAGAATCCTAGTCTATCATCATTTTAGACTAAATAAGTTTTTAAATAAAAATGCTCCGTATGCCCTTTTAAGAGCCATTGAGGCTTTCGGTTTGCAGGTGAATTCTAAAGTATCCTGAACCAAACAGGCCCTGTGCTATCAGTACCCCGAACCATACTGGAAATATAAAGTATTCTGCCACAGCATCTGGCAGAATAATTTTTTAGTTACAGAAAGATTGCAAAAATGGTTCATAGAATTGAGTTAACCCGTTTTTTTAAACTGGCTTCTACTAATTTTGACATCTTATAGAATCATGGCTCATCTGTCAAAACTAAGAAATTAATATTTGTGGGCTGGGGTTGTAGCTCAGTGGTAGAGCGCTCGTGTGAGGCCCTGGGTTCAATCCTTCGCACCACATAAAAATAAATAAATAAAATATTTATTTTATTGGTATTGTGTCCAACTACAACTAAAAAATAAATATTTTTTAAAAGAAATTAATATTTGTATAATACTATTAAGTAAATTACAGACTTCATTTGGATTCATCAGTTTTTTCATTAATGTCAGTATTCTACTTCAGGATCCAATCTAAGCTATTCCTCTATATTTAGGAATAAATACTTTGATTCATATTCTTAGATTTTCTCTAGACGTGTAGTTCCACTCCATATTGAATTAGCAATATAGTAAGGCTTCTCACTTACCAATAGTTATTATTTTCCTTTCCAAAAATATCTTTAGAATTTGATGGTTAAAACTGGTATCTCACTGTATTACTTGAATTTTGATGAGTTTGAAATTATTTCATATTATTGGACATTTGAATAAAAAGTTTTTGGTTTTTGCCTATTTTTAAAATCAGTAGTAGAACTCCTATAATATGTGTAAAGTGCTTGTAAGTCAGTGCTATAATAGATATAAGCATTCTATATATTAAGAATAATAAACTTTTGTAAAGGCTGTAGAATATTTTCATGATTTGAGGTAGTTTTGAAAATAAAGAAACTTTCAATTTTTTGTGTCACCAAATTTATTGTTTTAGTTTTGTGATATTCTATGACCTTTTACAGAGTTAGGTTTTGCTATTTTAAAATTTCTCCTTTAAATCAACACATAAAATCAACACATAAAATTCGTGCACATTTTTAGGGCACATAATTCAATACATGTGTACAATGTGCAGTGATCAAATCAGGGTAATGAGCATTCCTATCTCTATTATTTCTTTATATTTGGGGCCTTCAAACTCCTTGAGCTTTTTATAAAATATATAATAGGTTGTTTTAAACTATAGTCATCCTACTGTATAGTAGAACATTAGAACTATTCCTCCTCTCTAATGTATTTTGGTACCCATTAGTCAACCTCCCTCTATCTCCCCTTCTCCCAGACCACAGTAATCTTTATTTTACTCTTATCTTCATTGAGGTCAACTTTTTCAGATTTCATACAGGAGACAGAACATGAGGTAATTCTGTGTCTGGCTCATTTTGTTTAATAGAGTGTCTTCTAGTTCCATCCATTTTGGTGCTCGTGACAGGATTTCATTCTTTTTTTTAAGGCTGAATGATATTGCATTATGTATACATACCACGTTTTCTTTATCCATTTATCTATTGGCAAGCATCTAGCTGATGCTAGAGTGAACAGTGTTACCATAAATGGTAATCCAGGTATCCCTTTGATATACTCATTTCATTTCCTTTGTATACATACCCAGAAGTAGGTCAGCGGAAGCATATGGTAATTCTATTTTTAGTTTCTGGAGGAATCTCCATGTTGTTCCCTATTAATGGCTGTACTAAATTTACCTTCCCACCAGAAGTGTAAAAGAATTCTGTGTTCTCTGCACCCTTGCCAGCATTTGGTTTTGATAACTCTTCTGGCTGGGGTGTGATGATATCTCATGATGGCTTTGACTTCATTTCCCTGATGATTAGTGATGTGGGGCAGTTTTTCCACGTGTTTTTTTTCTTTTGGCCATTTGTTTATCTTCTTTTGAGAAATGCCTTATTTAGACAATTTATATAATTTTTAATAATTTTATCATGGTATAATCAAATAAAAGCTGTATATATTTAAACTGAACAACTAGGTGTCCTTCTTCTCTAAGGTGGAATAATGTTCCTCTCTATGTATTTGTGTATATGACGGGTTTTCCTTATCCATTTATCCATGAGTGAACATATTCCATCTCTTGGCCATTTTGAATAATACTGCAGTGAACAAGGAATTGCAGATAAATCTTCAAGATCTTAATTTAAATTTCTTTGGTATATAGCAAGAAGGGGGATTGTTGAATCATATGGTAGTTTTATATTTTTTTGGTACTGGGGATTGAACACAGGAGTACTTTACCACTGAGCCACATCCCCAGCCACTTTTACTTTTTAAATTTTGAGACAAGGCCTCACTAAGTTGCTGAGACTAGGCTTGAACTTGTAATCTTCCTGTCTCAGTGTTCCGGGATGCCAAGATGACAGGCATGGGCCACCATGCTCAGCTCTATTTTTAATTTTTTGAGAAACTTCTATATTGTTTCCAAAATTGTTGTACCAATTCACATTCCTATCATTCCCTTTTCTCCACATTCTTAACAACACTTCTTTCTTCTTGTCTTTTCAATAATAGCTATTTTGGGGGGAGTTACCAAGGATTGAACTCAGGGGCACTGAACCCTGAGCCACATCCTCAGCTCTATTTTATTTAGAGACAGGCTCTCACTGACTTGCTTAGCATCTTGCCATTGCTGAGGCTGGCTTTGAACTTGAGGTCCTCCTGCCTCAACCTTGCAAGCCAATGGGATTACAGGAGTGTCCTAACATGCCCTGCTCAATAATGGCTATTTTAATGGGTATTATATCTGGTTGTGTTTCACTCTGTATTTCCCTGATGATTAGGGATGTTGCACACCTGTTCTTGTACCTGTTGGCCATTTGTTTATCTTTTAGAAATGTCTATTCAGGACCTTTGCCCATTTTATAATTGGGCTATTTGTTCTTTTGCTATTGAGTTGTGTGAGTTCCTTATATATATTGAATATTAACCCCTCATGAGATGTATGGTTTGCAACTATTTTCTCCCATTCCATAAGTTGCCTTTTGCTGTTCAGAAGGCTTTAAATTTAATGTGATCCTACTTGTCTATTTTTGCTTTTTTTGACTAAACTTTTGGTGTCATATCCCAAAACTGCCAAGACAATGTCAGGAAGTCTTTCTTTTTCCTCTTTATTCTAGTAGTTTTTTTTGAGGGGGGGTGGGAACCGTGGATTGAACTCACAGGCACTTGACCACTGAGCCACATCCCCAGCCCTATTTTTTATTTTATTTAGAGACGGAATCTCACTGAGTTGCTTAGCGCCTCGTCACTGCTGAGGCTGGCTTTGAACTTGCAATTCTCCTGTCTCAGCCTCCCGAGCCGCTGGCATTACAGGCGTGCACCCCCGTGCCTGGCCTCTTCCAGTAGTTTTAAGTGCAATTTCAGATCTTATGTTTAGGTCATTAATCCATTTTGAGTTGATTTTCTCATGCCGCGTGAGATAAAGGCACTGATTTCTTTCTTTAGCACGTGGATGTCCAGTTTCCCAACCCCAATTACTGAAGAGACAAGCCTTTCTCCATTGCATTTTCTTGGCACCTTTGTGAGTCCAAGTTGGCTGTAAGTGCATCACTGGATTCTCTCTTCTGTTTCACTGATCTACATATCTGTTTTCACTGTCAGCACCATATTGTTTAGATCACCGTGGCATTTTATTATATTTTGAAATAAGGAAGTGTGATACCTTCAGCCTTGCTATTTTTGCTCAAGGTTGCTTTGGCTATTTGTGATCTTTTGAGGTTCCATATGATTTTCAGGATTGTGTTTTCTTAGTCTGTATAGAATGCCATTGAGATTTTGTTAGTAACTGCATTAAATCTGTAGATCACTTTGGGTAGCATGGTGGTCTTTAATATTAATTCTTCCAGTCATGGGTGTGGGATGTCTTCCCACTTATCTGTGTTTTCTCTAATGTCCATCATCAGTGTTTCATCATTTTCAATATACTAGTCTTTCACCTCGTTGGCTAAGTTTATTCTTAAGTATTTTATTCTTTTAGTTGTTAATATAAATTTGGTTTTCTGATTTTGGGATGATTTTCTGATTTTCATATTGATTTGGTATTCTACAACTTTACTGGTTTATTCTAACAGCTTTTTATTGAGTCTTTGGGGTTTTCTAAATGTATGATCATGTCACATTCAGAGAAAATTTTCCTTCTAGTTTGGATTCTTTTTATTTTTATCTAATTGTTTTGGCTGAGGCTTCCTGTACTAAGCTGAATAACAGTGGTGAGGGTGAGAATTCCTGTCTGTACCAGCTCTTAGCTAAACAGCTCTCAGTTTTCTCCTATTGATTATGTATTCTGTGGGATTTACACATAAAATCTTGTGTTGGAATTAAGTTCCTTCTGAGCCTATTTTGTTGTGTTTTTATAATCAAGAATTTTGTCATGAGTTTTTTTTCTATATCTATTATCATGTGACTTTCATCTTTTATATTCTTAATTGTGGTGTATCACACTGATTGATTTGCATATTGGGCCATCCTTGCATCCCAGGGATAGTTCCTATTAGGGCATAGTACAATGTTTTGAATATGCTGTTGAATTGGTTTTAAAAAAAATGCCCACCTTGGGGAATGATATTGACCAAATTATAAGTTATATTATGTGTTTGTGTAAGTATGTAACCCTAAGTCCCTACTGTTATGTAGAATTATAATGCATCAATAAAAACATGGGAAAAAAAAGAAAAATAAAAAATAAACTGCCTATTTGATCTTCAGGAAGTGAGAGGGGTACTGATGCAGAGGGTCAAGGCACCAGGCAGCTTCTAGGGCTCTGATTATGGTCTTTTTGTTGGATTAATTGTATTTCAATTAGAAGATGGAAGGCAACTGTGTTCCTCTTTGATCAATCTACTCTTTAAGTAGATAATGGAACTTCAGAGAAATCCCCATCCAGCATTTGTGGATCCTCATGTACCATAATTTTAAGTAATCACCACACCAATGCACATCTTGAGGTGACATTCCCTAGATAAGGTCAAGAGACAAGCACTCAGTACTCTGCCACTTTGTAGATCTGTCTTTCTCTTATACGGTGCTGGGTTTGGATGTGAGATACGAGAAACTTGGGCTTCCTTATTTATCTTTCCGTATCTTGTGATAGAATCACTTAACTTTACTCTGAGGGCATATTTTTAAAAGAATTTCCCTCCTGTCTAAAGACCATGCCAATACTGTATTGCGGCCATCTCTCTTTGAAGGTCTGTTTCCTCTGTCATTTCTTAACATGCCATTTGGTAAAAACAAAACTTTGTTAGGAATTAAAATAAAACAAAAAAATCAGACATGACACTGTCTCCATAAAAACAAAAAGTTTAATAAATGCACCCAAAAGTATAAAATATGAAGACTAAAAGTTAGATATTAGGCAGAATTATAAAATAGAGTACAATTACTTTCATAGTTCAGAGAAACCATGAAATGTCAAATTGAAGAATGTCTGTGTATGAGAAAAATATCAACAGTCCTTCAGTCATGTGCCATATAAAGATATTTTTTAAATGCTACAGTTAGAGGCATTGTATTTAAAAGTTTAATAAACTTCTGATTCTGACACAATGTCATGGAAAACAGAACAAACTCTTTGGTTAGGAATACCGAAAATCCATCTATAAAGAGTAAGAAATTTGCTAATGCTGTTATTAGTTCCATTCAAAAAAGCATATGAATTTCATTTCAGGAACAAACTGTCCCATTGCAGTGTAGGATAATCAATCTACACAAGTATTGCCTTGTCTAAAATCTGTACAACCTCTCCAGTTCCTCTGCATTTAGTCTATTAGCTTTTCTCTTTTTATTAAAAATAAAAATTCTTAAGGCACCTAAAGAGTAGCCTGTATTTCATCTACCTGTATTGCAAGTGCTTAATTATATTTATAAAAAGCAAAAGAATGGTATATAGATAATACAAAGAATGTAGAGTCAAACCAAATCAATAGTTGATTACATAATATTCCATCTTTTCTTGGGTTTTTATTAAGCAGAATTATTTTCACTCCTTGAACATGCAGGAGTCTGCCTAGGAATGTGCTCAAAGGAAAAATCCAGCCTCACATTCAGAATTGCCCTGGAATGCCCTTCATGGACTAAGAAGATCTAAGTACCTAAAGTGGTTAATGACAGATCAAGAAGTCAGAGGTAACTGAGATCTGGTGTCTTTACTGGTCTGGAAAACAGAGTCAAGTTCAGTATTTCATCTTTGGCTCTTTTCTTGCCTTCTTTGCTATTGGGAGTAAAAGCATTCACTCCTTCCCTCCTTGGGGAAAGTAAGTATGAGGCCCATGGATGTGGCCCAGTCTCTAGCTGCTGGGAGCTTACATTCTGTTATATTTAAACACATAAGGCATCATTCTAAGTTAGTTTAGAATGGTTGTTTTAAATGAACAAATGTCTAGTAATTTTTTAAAAGCTGGCTTAAACCAACATTAATAAATAATACATACTGATTTTTTAACATCATCTCTAAGCAACAAAAAAACAACCTATAGCATTCAAATGGGATGGGATATTCCCTTAAGCAACCTTCTTAAAATTCATTCACATGTGGACCGGGCAAGGGGCTGAAAGAGAGCAACAGTGCTACATCCTTGCTTCAAGGAGTCGGTCTGGGCTGAAAAGGGCCCCAGCTAACTGGGGCGAGCTACAGGCTCAAGAGGTGGTAGTACTGATAAGTGGCTCAGAGAGCACTCTCCATCACAAGAACTAGTGGTGCCAAGGGATGACACTTCTTCACCAGGTGCCTTAAGTTCACTAGGCCTCAGCTTTATTAGCTACAACCTGGCACCCTTTTAATGTGGCAACTATAAACACACACAAAGCATTAGGAAAGGCTCAAAAATACAGCTGCTCATATTCTATCATGATTTCTTCCACATAAAGAATATTATGGGAAAATCAAGGAAAGGGCCAGTTATTCTTTGAAGTACATCCTCACTGGAGGAAATACCAGCATACTGGGCAGGACAACTCTTCATTGCACAGGACCACTTTGCATACAGCATCCCCATCCTGCATTTCAGTAGAAGGCCAGGAGCAGGGCATCCATCATCATGATGAACCAAAAAAAAAAAAAAAAAAGAAGAAAGAAAGAAAATGCACTCATATATTTCCAAACGTCCCTGGAAGGGGTTACCACCTGGGATGAGAACTGTTCTTCTAGAGGGATCTTCTTTATTAAGAAACAATGTAGTTCTTTTAATAAAGAATAAACACACCTTTCTGTATTTGTGTTTGAGAGCATTCAAGGATCAGACATAGAGAGCCTGGTGGCAGGGAGAACAGGAGAGGACTCTAACCTACACCCACATCCATTCTGATGACAGTGTCCAAGGCTGGACGCCACTTTCATATTGTTGGAGGTCTTAAAAAGTTGGGAGGTGGATCTTCTACCTCTTATTTTCATCTCTAGACTTGGTCAAATTGGAAAAATATGAGGCATTTGACCTTCCTTAGTGCTGAGAGGTAGAGAGAAGGCAAGTGTTGCTACCTTCATTGTAACATGATGGATGATGGAGGCACTGAGGGATGAGAAGATATATTCATAGGTGGATGCCATGACAACTAAAATCCGGAGTTCCTGCTTCCTGATCCGATACTTGGTAAATTAGATACATGTGTTACTAAAGTGACTGAAGTATCCTGCTGAGGAATCCTCCAAGATGGAAGCTCCCATGAGCTCTAACCTCTCTCCAACTATTGTTCTCTTATCTGAGCCTAACTTGGATCCGCTAAGGCGCTGGACCCACTGTCAATTGCAGTAGTCAGATTTAGAAGAACATATATTTAGGTATCTGTTTACCTTCTCTTTTTTAGGTATCTGTGTGCTTCATCTCTTTGAAATGATTATATTAAATGGATAAGGAGCTAACGTTAGACCAAATCTTCCAGTCAGGTTGGGCTTCTTAGAATCCTTAGGTAAAGCAAATGTGAAAGTCTGCATCAGGCTCACAAACATGAGGAATAATTCCATCTTTGCCAGCTGCTCTCCCATACACACCCGCTTCCCTAAAAAATGAGATCAGAAAAAAAAGTAAAGATTATAATATCATCCCTTTTACTGTTTTACAAGTACAAATTTATAAGAAATCTCTAAATTAAGTACTTTAAATGCACATGGGAGAGTTTTAAAATTGCCAGTTATACCATAAAATCTCCCATGGTGTATATTAATCAAAATTTTTGTATACCAAGTTCACACTTTCACGCCTACTAATAAAAACCTATCGTCTAGACAGGAACCGCAGACAAATCCAATGGGCAGCTACCCTGTCTTTTCCACACGTACTTATGTCTTTTCTTTACTGTCACCTGGAAGATTAAAGGGGGAAAAGTCAGATTAGATTCTTTGGAACCTTCCTTTTCCATAGAAAGGATCCACATTACTAATCTGGAAACCCCAAAGGACCTGGTGAGATTAGACAACCCCCCTCACCCACCAGCCTACAGGTCACAAGTTACTCTTAACTCCAATGGTTTCCTGGGACCTAAACAATAGCCTAGACAGTCCAGAAAGGAAGATTTCAAGGCATATTTAAAGATCAAAAACCAACTGCCTTCTTTTTTTCTTTTTTAAGATTGAACCCAAGGCCTTGCACACACTAAGTAAAATGTTCTACCAGTGCGATACACCTCCAGCTCTTATTTTGTTTTAAAAATTTGAAATGAACTTAGAGAAGATGCATTATCTAAATTATTTGCCTCTTACATTATCTTGTCAATAAAGAGGCATTCTTAAAACAACATAAAACAATAAAAGATTGTTTTTAGTTCTGCCTCCCCCCACACCCGCCTTTGTGTGGAACTGGGGAATCGAACCCAGGGATTCACGCATGCTGTAACAGAACACTTATTCTACTGTGCTCCCAGACCAAAGTTCTACTTCTTTTTAGACTTATACCATTAACAAAACAAAAGTTTGACTGACCTATCCCAAATGGAATAAAGAATTCTTTTTTTAAAAGTTGTCCTTGGTCATCCAGAAATCGATCTGGGTAGAAGTCTTCTGGTTTCTCCCAAATGGTTGGGTCTCTGTGTACTGACCATAAATTGGGTAAGATCAATGTTCCTTTAGGAATGGTGTACCCTTGGAGCACTACAGCAAACAAACAAACAAACAAACAAAAACCCACAGTGTTATTCAACGTACTTATTAGTTCACTAATAGTTCTCCCTAAATACCACTATCTGACCAAAAAAAAATCTAGTTTTATATATATATATATATATATATATATTTGCCATCTTAATTGGCTGAGAGTAAACTGTGAGGAACTTTAGGGTAGATGTTAGTATGGCATCTTTCTATCCATACCATCCCAGGATCTAGCCAAAGATGGGACACAGTAAGTACTCTGATAGATATTGAGTTAATGCATTCAGTCAAACCATAAAAACATTATGATTAAGTGAAAACACAAAAACAAAAACAATAGAGCATCACAGATGAACTTTCCCAAAGAATTACAAATTCCTGAGAATCATATAAAACATATCTGTTTACAGGGTCTTTTACATCTACAGATCAATCTGATGAGGAAGGTAAGTGAAGATAAAGGGTATACAGGAAAGTCAGCCCCTGCTCTTACTAGCTAACAAGTTAGTATGCACTGTAAGAGTCCATTATCTAGGGCTAATGCCCAAAAGACACCATGCACATTGGAGAGTATCTAATTTGTACCAAAAAATGGTTAAGTGATCCAACATCATTTACAAGTAACTGCTTGCTACAACTGTCTTGTAGTACATTCAAGCCCACTGAATTATGCACTATCTCTAAAGAAGGTAAATTCCTTATTAATAGGGATGTTCAAAGACATCTGGAAGTGACCAACTGGGCATATTTTACGGTCAATAAGAAGTTGAAATGAGAGACCCTAGAATCAGAGGGGCTCCTTCTAATTCTTTAATATTTATACTTTGATTGCAGAATTTAAAGCATTGAAGTGGGGTAATTTCCAGCTAAATCCTTAATTTCACATTTACACCAGCTCTTCTGACTTCCACGATGAGGACTAGAGATGCCTTTGTTAATTCTGGAATTTTTTTCCTGCCAACACAGCTGACTGAAATGGTGGCACTCTTTGTTTTGCCAGGATAAGCATGAATGCTCTGAAGGCTGGAGAGCTATCAATCACACTCAGCTAGTGCTGGAATGTCAGTGTAACTAATGACGGACAACTGAGGGCTGAAACATCCCCTGGAGAGTCCATTATCTAGGGCCAATGCTAATTCCAGTGCCCACCGTGCCTCTCACCCCAGCTCTGCAGGGTCTGGGGGCTGTGCCCCCCCGCCAAGGGCATCCAAAGGAGAAAGTCCCTGGACTTGCCTGTTTTCTCTGAGGTCATATGAGGAACAGCGAGTGGCACCACCACGGTTAGCCTCTGCACCTCCATGATGGTGGCTTCTGTGTAGGGCATCTGGGCCTTGTCTGTGAGGGAAGGAGGTCGATGGGGACCAATGACCCTTTCAATTTCTTCATGAACCTTTTCTGCATAAAAAGGGAAGAATCGACCAGAAGTTGAGCCTGCACCCATGCACACTTTCCTTTACCACTTACACGTGATTGACTAGCTGGCAGGGCAGTGGAGACAGCTATCCCCAGGAGGTTGAACCTGCTAGCGGGGACTTTTAAAGGAGGACAGCAGAACAGATAAAGGGGCAAAGGAGTAAGCACCTGGATTCAGGAGCACCCCGAATCACACTCTCATGCAAACAAGAGCTTGACTCTCTAAGCTGACTATAGCAATAGTGTTAGCCCAAGATGGCCTCCAGTGAACCCTGTTCCATGGGGTTTGCAAATACTGGGATCTGGAATATCCCCTGAAGGCTCATGAATTAAAGGATTTTTCCCCATAGTGTCACTAAGAGGTGGTGGAAACTTTAAGTGGTACCTAGTGGGAAGTTCTAGTTCATTAGGGGTGATCTTGAAGAGGGTAGTGAAATCCTGCCCCTTCTTCTCTCTTTCATATTCTGACCATGAGGTATGCTTTGCTTTACCACGTGCTCCCTATATGACATGCTGCTCTGCCACAGGCCCAAAAGCAATGGAGCCAACTGACCATGGACTGAAACCTTTGAAACCATGAGCCAAAATAAAACTTTTCTTGGTAAGTTGATTGTCTCAGGTGTTTTGTTACAGTAACAGAAAACTGACTAACACAGGGTCCCTATCCTAGTGCATTCCCCCTCACACTTTGTGTAGCAAGTTGGTACAAGTTGTGATCAATGAGAAGGGAGAAGGTCACTTCTGAGATTAGTCTTTGCCACTCACTCTCTCAAGTCACTCACTCTGGGGGAAGGTAGTTGCCAAGTTAAGTATCCTTATGTAAAAGGTCAGAGTAGTCTGTAGCCAACAGTCATGTGGATTGTCAACTTAGAAGTGGGTGCTTCAGTCCCTGCCAAGTCTGTAAACAACTGTGGGCCCAGCCAACATCTTGACTGCAACTCCATGAGAAACTTTGAACTAGAATCATCCCAGACAAGCTGTTCCTGGATTCCTTACCCTCAAAAACTACATGAGAAAATAGTTATTGTTTTAAACTGCTAAATTTTGGGATGATCTGTTATTCAGCAGTAATTAATATAGGTCTGCACCAATTCCACCCATGGTAGGAAAAATAACAGCCCCTCCAAGATATCCATACCCTAATATTACCTTTGGTACTTTGTAAATATGACATGTTACATGATATCTTCTTCCATTTTCTGTAGCTATAACAAAATACCTGAGGCTGGTTACTTTACAAAGACAAGAGGCTTATTTAGCTCAGAATTTTGGAGGCTGAAAGTCCAAGATCAGATTAGCCCCATCTGTTTGGTATCTGGTAAAGGCCCCCTCAACTGCATCACAACATGGAAAATGGCATCACAGCAGCATCGCATCTGAGAGGGAGAGATCATTCAGCAAACAGGAAGCCAAAAGGAATCAGGGGGCAAACCTCCTCTTTTTATAATACCCACCCTTGCAGGAACTAATTTGTCCTATGAGAACCACATTAATCCCTTAGAGGGTGCAGCCCCACAACTCCATTACCTTGCTCTAGGTGCCACTTCTCACAGGTTCCACCACCTCAACTCTGCACACTGAGAACCAAGCTTCCATCACATAAACCTCTGGGGGGACACCTTCAAACTATACCTAAACCATGGTACCTGACAAGAGGGACCATGTTGATGTGATTAAGTTAAGCTCCTAGAGATGGGGAGACTATCCTGGGTTATGTGGATGTGCCCAACCAGTGCAGCCATATTTTGCATAATGATGTTTCAGCCAACGACAGACCCATGGACAGTGGTCCATAAGATTATATTGCCTAGTGACACTGTGGCTGTCTTGTTTTAAGTGCGCTCTGTGATGCTCGCCCAATGATGAAAGCACCTAATGAGACATTCTCAGAACACGTCTCATGGTTAAGTGACACAGGTTTTAAAGTCAGAAAGCCTTCCCAGTTGAGTGCAGAGGCACAGGGAGATCTGACTATGAAAGAATGGCCAGAGTTGTGACATGCTGGCTGTGAACTGGAGGAGGGAGCCAAGCCAAGAATGCTAGGAAGGGCAAAGAAATGGATTCTCCTCCAGGGCTTTGGGAAAAGAACTGTCAGCATCTTGATATTTAGTCCAGTGAGACATATGTCAGACTTCTAATGTATAGAACCAAATGATAACAAATCTGTGTTCTTTTAAAGACACCAGCAACAATAAAAACCAAAGGTTATATCCTGTTATAGCAGCATAGAAACTAAAGCACCACTCTTTCCTCTTCTCCTATTTCCTGTTGCCAGTGCTCACTATCTATTGGTCCTGACGTGGTGCAACCAGCTGTGCTACTTTCATGAGCCGCTCTAGGCCTCTGTCTTCTGTTTTTCAAAACCATGGTGAGTAGGTTCAGAGGAGTGTTATGATCCCCTTCAGCTCCAAAATGTCCTACCACTGTACATTTCATAGGTAACAGACCTGTGGAGATTAAAGCGGGGGGGGGGGGCAGTTATGACAGGAGTCCTACTGTCTACAAACTCGGGGTTTCACATGTACTTTGCACCAACTCCCTATGGGATGCAAGCATTTATTTCCTCATCCAGCCTGAAGATATTGCTTAGTGCTTGAAGGTTGTTAATCCTGATTTCAATAATCTGGTTTTGCTATGAATGAAGAATTCATCGGTTACCTTGCACATCAGGGTTCAATGACATATACAGCAGGCACCACAGCAGAGAGTTTGTTGTAGTATCTGTCCCAGCAATAAAAAGATCCCCGATGATATAAAATAAGTAATCTTCATTAAAACTACTGTGGCTATTATTTTTCCTCTCTTCCTCCATGTGCAGAAGGTACATGTCTATGAAGTCCTGAGGGTTCTCAGCATCCAGAGACTCTTGATGGTCTTTGATGATCTGTTTAAGGAAAGTGGTTATATCCTTTTCAATTAGTCTTAATTCCTTATATGGTCCAAAGGGAAGGTAATACAGCCAGGGGCATATGTTGATCAGGAGGAGCTGGCTGTTGAGGCAGATTTCTAACCCTCGTGACATGAAATCTAGCATCCTCTTAAACTCACTGTTGGTATAATCAAAGCGTCGTCCAAAGCACAAGGAGCAGATGATGTTAGAGACGGCGTTGCTGATGATGGGGAAAGGGCTGAAGGGATTTTCTCCCTGCTTTTGCATTTCCTCCTTCACATACTTGAACTCCTCAATAATCTTGGGCTCCAAGCTAAGCTTTCCTAAGCCAAAATGGCGAAGAGTGGAATGAGAGAACTTCCTTTGTTGTCTCCAGACTGGGCCATAAGGTGCGAAAACAACCCCTGTAAAAGGACACCCAAGAAAGGAAGGTGAGAGAGAAGGATGCACAACAAGACTGAACAGGACCTGCAGGGGCATATATTCTGCATGTTTCAGAGCATTTATGCAAAGTTCATAAACAGATAAAGACCACCACCGGTCAAGAAGGATGACTAACAAAATTTAGTCATTGAGATAGTTTATGTTTCTCATAACGACGAAAATCACTTCCACTTCAATTGGAAGAATTTGCTATAGAGCTATTTTACTATTGATAATAATTCTTGGTAACAAGAAGAGCAAAGTTTCAATGTCCCAAACTAGTATGTGCATTTAAAAATCTTTCTATTTCATAAGAGTGAATCCATGCTTAGAAAATCTATCAAACCAAGCTGGGTGTGGAGGCTCACACCTGTAATCCCAGGGTTTTGGGGGGCTGAGACAGGAGGATCGTGAGTTCAAAGCCAGCCTCAGCCATGGTGAGGTGCTAAGCAACTCAGTGAGATCCTGTCTCTAAATAAAATACAAAATAGGGCTGGGGATGTGGCTCAATGATTGAGTGCCCCTGAGTTCAATTCCTGATAGCCTACACCTCACCCCCCAAAAAAGCAAATATATCAAGGCAGACACATCCATGAGCAAATCATCTATATTCTAAACATTAGCAACAGAGGGATAAGTATGGTAACAGATGGACCTGAGGGCAGAGACTATATCTGATTGTGTTCACCATTAAAATCCCAGCTTCTAGAATACTGCTGGGCACACAGGAGGAACTTGCTAATTATTAGCTGAATAAATGAACAGCACAACTGGATTAGAATTACTAGCCTTCAATGTTTAGAATCTTGCAACTGGCAGGTAATCTTAAATATCAGTTGTTGGTAACACTCCTCTTTTATTTATTTATTTTAATATTTAATAATTATTTTAAATATATATTTTTAAATTTGTTCTAATTACACATGACAGTAGAATGCATTTTGACATATATGGAAGTAACTTCTAATTTGTCTGATTGTACATGATGTAGAGTTATGCAGGTCATATAATCGTATATGCACATAGGGTAATACTGTCTGATTCATTCTACTATCCTTCCTACATCCATACCTGCTCCCCTCCCTTCACTTCCCTGTCTAGTCCAAAATACCTCTATTTTACCCACACTTTATTATGAATTACCATCTGTATACCAGAGAAAATAAGTGGCCTTCAGTTTTTTCATATAATTTTTGGCCTCTTCTAGCTTCTTATTCTAACAATTTGCATGCCTGAAAATGTATTTATTCCACCATTGCACTTCCTCTGAAATTGGAAGACCGTGCTAAGACTTGATTGATGGAGTTATAAAGTACATATATTATTTCTCTTAGCACAATATTCTCCAGTTTCATCCATCTACCAGAAAATGCCATAATTTCATTCTTCTTTAAGGTTCAGTAATATTTCATTGCATATATATACCACAGTTTCTTTATTCATTCATCTGTTGAAGGGCACCAAGGTTGGTTCCATAGTTTAGCTATTGGGTAACATCCCTCTTTTAAAAACATCTGCACTCATTAAGTTCATTACAAATACTTGATTATTTGATTCTCACTTGCCCATCTCCCACCATCAAACCCAACAATATTATTCCCAGATGTATCAGTTGTTCTCAAATATTTCCCGTTTCCTGTCACCTGTTTTATCCTCCTGGTTTTCATGGTGTGCTTTATCATTTCAGCCAGTTCTTCGTCCTTCCCATATCATTTCTGAATGCTTACTCTGTGCTAGGAAATAGGATGCCAGATACAGTTGAGAATGAAATACAGACCCTGCTCGGTGATTAAGTCTTCTCATACTCTTTAATACTTTTATAAAATGCCTTTCAATGGTAAGCATCCATGTGGTCAAATAAATCAGATGGTCTGTCTATCCCGTGTTCCTTCCTGGACTCTTCCAAATGTGTTCACAACTCTGAAGTGGCTGATCCCTAGGCTTCCCGTCATCACTTGGGGATTTCCTTAGGAGTCTTCTGTGTCGGAATCATTTCCTGGTTCCTATGTCTTCCTCTTTCTTGTTTTACTCCCAAATTTTGCTGAAGTACTTTCTCTAGTAGTTCCAAGAAAGGATGCATGGAAGGCCAGTTTCTAACAATTTGTGTGTCTGAAAATGTACTTATTCTACACTATGGCACTTCCTCTGAACTTGGAAGACAGTGCTAAGACTTGATGGATGTCATAAAGTACGGACATCTTTGACATGAGTAGACATTGCTAAGTTACTCTCCAAAGTGAGAGCATACCAAAAATGTACCCACCAGAAGTATATGAGCATTCTCATTTGTTCCAAATAGTTGCCAAGTTGCCATTACTTGATATTTGTCAACATTATTATTTTTGCCAATGGGAGGACTGAGATATACCTCATGATTTCTATTTGCATGTCTCTGAGGGTTAACTGTGGCTCAGCGCAGCTTTTCATATGGTTACCAGCCTATTTTGGCTTCTTATTCTATGGGTTTACTCTGATCAACTGTACAATTTTCTTCTTATAAATTCTAGGTGCACGGCAGATCTCTCACCACCTGCTCACCCCCCCACTTACGGTATTTGACAAACAGAAAGATTCACTCTTGCATTTATCAATCTTTTTCTTTATGATACGTGCTTTATACCTTACTTTAGAAATATCTTCCTGCCATGAGCTCAGAGAGACACTATTTTCTTATAAAATTTAAAATTCAGCTTTTTTTATGTTCAATTCTCTCTGCCTGGAATTATAATCATGTTAGGTGTTTCTACCTAAGCATAAAACTAAACCTTTTTTCCTCCATGCAGATGCTCCACTGTTCAAGCACAATTCATTTAACACCTCTCTCACCCCTGGCATCTGTAACGCTGCCTCTGTCGGGTTTCCTACACACTGGTTCTTATAGTTTAGATTTGAGGTGTCCCCCAAAAGCTCCTGTGTTAATACAGGAATATCCAGAGTTGAAATAATTGGATTAAGAGAGTTGTGACCTAATCAGTCCATCCTAGATCGCATGGGCTGAGTAGGTGGCAACTGTAGGCAGGTGGGGCGTGGCTGGAGGAGGTGGGTCACTGGTGTGTCCTGGAGGGTTTTTCTTCCTGCATCCCTTTCCCTTCACTCCTAACCTCTCCCTCTCCCCTCACCCTTCTCCCACTCTCTGATTCCTGAGGCTGACATGAGCTGTGCAGTGTTTCCTCACTGGGTCCTTCCTCCATGATGTGTGCTTCATGGACTGAGGCCTCTGAAACCCTGAGCCCCAAACAACTCTCCCCACCCCCAAGCTGTTCTTGTAAGATATTTTGGTCACATTGACAACAACACTGACTAAAACATCAGTTTATAGGTTTTCTATTCTGCTACATTGTTCTACTTATCACTGTTTAAAGCTTATTATTATTATTATTATTATCATTATTATTATACTAAGGATTGAACCCAGGGGCAATTAACCACTGAACCATATCCCCAGCCCTTTTTTGTATTTTATTTAGACACAGGATCTTGCTGAGTTGCTTAGGAACTTGTTAAATTGTTGAGGCTGGCTTTGAACTTGAGAACCTCCTGCCTCAGCCTCCCGAGTTGCTGGGATTATAGGCATGCATCACCACACCCAAGATAAAGCATATTATCTTTTTTTAAATATTTATTTTCTTAGTTGTAGGTGGACACATATCTTTATTTCATTTTTATGTGGTGCTAAGGATCAAACCCAGTGCCTCACGAGTGCTAGGAGAACACTCTACCACTGAGCCACAACCCAGTCCCAAGCATATTATCTTAATCATTTATTTTATAATAAGATACAGACTTTATAATATGTATTAAATCTAATAAGGAAGTCCCCTCTCCTCCCTCAAAACCTTGTTCTTCAAAATTATTTTGGGTTATTCTTGCCTTTTTACTCTTTCATAAAACCTTTAAAACCTGCTTGTCATGCTCTGTAAGAAAGCTTTTGGGATTTTTATTGAGAATGCATTTATAGGTTAATTTAAAGAAGGTTAATTGACTTCTTTATGATTGTTGGACTTGCTTTCAATCCAAGGATAAATCTAAATTTGGTTAAGATGTTTTAAAGCTTTTTAAAAACAAAACATTGCTGAAGTATTTTCTTATTTTTTTTTAAAAAGCTCATAAAGGAAAATGGCCTATAAGTTCCTTGTTTTATGCTGTACTTTTCTAGATATATTGACCTCCTGAAATGAGCCAGGGTGTAGGCTTTCTAAAAGCATTTGTCTAAAATTAAAATGACTTGTTCCTCTTTTCTTTTTATAGTACATAAAGTTGGTCTCTAACTCATTAATTTTCAGACCGCCCCGTCCTCAATCAATGTTTTTGGTTTTTTTGGTCCTGGGGATTGAACTCAGGGGCACTCAATCACTGAGCCACATCCCCAGCCCTATTTTTTTTTTTTTTATTTTATTTAGAGACAGAGTCTCACTGAGTTGCTTAGTGCCTCACTTTTGCTGAGGCTGGCTTTGAACTTGTGATCCTCCTGCCTCAGCCCCACAAGCTACTGGGATTACAGGTATGCGCCACTATGTCAAGCAATAATTTTAAGCTCTGCATTTATCTCTGGGTACCACTTTAGCTGCAATGCACAATTATCATTTGAAGCTTTTTAAAAAATATATACTTTTTAGTTGTAGTTGGACACAATACCTTTATCTAATTTATTTATTTTTATGTGGTGCTGAGGATTAAACCCAGGGTCTCGCACGTGCTAGGCGAGCGCTCTATCGCTGAGCCACTAGCTCCATTTGCAGGTATTTTTATCACTGAGAATAAATAATTTTTTCTACAAGCCTTAATGGCTACCTGAGGTAATCTGTCTTCCACTGTTTTTTGTTGCTGTTTTTGTTGCTGTTTGCTTTTAATACTGATTTTTGACATTTGATGAGACTTGCTTTTCAGCCTAATTTTAATAACATTTTCAATAAAATAAGGAAGTGGAGGAAACGTCTCAACAGAGGCTAAGATTGAGAACTGGACATTTTTTATGACAAGCGGATGGCAACAAAGTTCAACAGACAAGAGGGGACCAGGGAGGTGGTGGCTGAGAAGGCCCAAGGTGAGAGGCAGGGACGGGAATCAATGGCCTCAGGATCACAAGCTCTGCAGGACAGACAGCCAGAGTGGCTTTTCATCTTTGGAGTGTTTGGCAGAGGGTCAGCCATATCTTGCAGTTGTTGACATCTTTTTTCTTAGGGCTGAAAAACAATGGTAATTATAGATGTAGACAAAAACATCATTTGCAGCAGGATAATAATGTTAAAAAATAAAAATGACTCCAAAGCCAAAAATCAGGACTCTTGGTCAAGAATGAAAAAACACACTGGTTTACCAGAAAGACCAATGAGGCCATAAAACTAGGACCCAGGAAGGGAGGGTACTGCCACCTCAGAACCCTTTCCACCTTTCCCTTCTCTTGAAGTTTCCTGCCTTCCAACTTCAAACCAGATTTTCCTTGAAACAGGTGATCCCTTGAGATTACTTTTTTCCCAGTCTCACAACAAAAGTAAAGCCCTCTATTTCCTTTTTCTTTTCTTTTCTTTTTTTTTTTTTTTTTGTGGTGCTGGGGATTGAACCCAGGGCCTAGTGAATGCAAGGCAAGCAGTCTACCAACTGAGCGATATCCCCAACCCAAGCCCTCTGTTTTCATTGAAAAATTCTGGGGAAGGATTCAAATGCTTCAGTCAGGTATCCCATGGTGATACCAATTTGGGACACTATTTACTTCATGGCTCAAGGTGTCCAGACTCAACTATGAATACAAATTCTTATCCCAAAACTATGTGAGGACAGAACTAAGCTCTGGAGCCAAGCTAGGTGCCCTTCAACAGCTGAATGGATAAAGAAATTGTGATACACACACACACACACACACACACACACACACAATGGAATACTACTCAGTTATAAAAAAGAATGACTTTATGACATTTGCCAGTAAATGGATGGATCTAGAGACTATCATGCCAAGTGAAATAAGCCAATCCTAAATAACCAGAGGTTGAATGTTTTCACTGATATGTGAAAGATAAACCACAAAAAGGGGGGCAGAGAAGGGAAGAAAAGAAGTTCAGTAGATTAGACAAAGGAGAATGAAGTGAGGGGAGTGGGGATAAGATTAGGAAAGACAGTACAATGGGAATTTGATATAATTTTCCTATGTACATATATGAAAATTCCCAAGTGAACCCTACCATCATATATACCCACAAGAATGGGGTCCTAAAGTTGGGAATGGAGCCACCATTTGACCCAGCTATTCCCCTTCTTGGTCTATTCCCTAAAGACCTAAAAAGGGCATGCTACAGGGACACTGCTACATCGATGTTCATAGCAGCACAGTTCACAATAGCAAGACTGTGGAACCAACCTAGATGCCCTTCAATAGATGAATGGATAAAAAAAATGTGGCATTTATACACAATGGAGTATTACTCTGCATTAAAAAATGACAAAATCATAGAATTTACAGGGAAATGGATGGCATTAGAGCAGATTATGCTAAGTGAAGCTAGCCAATCCCTAAAAAACAAATGCCAAATGTCTTCTTTGATATAAGGAGAGTAACTAAGAACAGAGTAGGGATGAAGAGCATGAGAAGAAGATTAACATTTAACAGGGATGAGAGGTGGGAGGGAAAGGGAGAGAGAAGGGAAATTGCATGGTAATGGAAGGAGACCCTCAGGGTTATACAGTGGAGGAGGTAGAGAGAGAGGAGGGGAGGGGAGGGGAGAGGGGGGAGGGGGGAGGACGGGAAAGGCAGCGGAGCACAACAGACACTAGTATGGCAATTTGTAAATCAATGGATGTGTAACTGATGTGATTCTGCAATCTGGGTATGGGGTGAAGGTGGGAGTTCATAACCCACTTGAATCAAAGTGTGGAATATGATATGTCAAGAAATTTGTAATGTTTTGAACAACCCACAATAAAAAATTAAAAAAAAAAAGAAAAAAAAGAATGGGGTCCTAGTTAGAATAAGATATATTCCATGCTTGTATAATTTTATCAAAATGAATTCTACTGTCATGTATAACTAAAAAGAACTTCTCCCTCCCTCCCTCCAAACAAACAAAAAACTACAGCTGTGAATTTCAGAGTTCTGCACCAGACTAACCACTGTTAGAAAGAGATGAAATATCCTGATCAATCCATCTTTTAATCAATCTGTCCCTCAACTAATGCTGTGGTTAGGGACATGAGCTCAGGTTAAGTTATGGCATCTCCCATTCCCACCACAGTTAAAGAGAACGAGAACCAAGGGTACAGATAAAAAGTTCCTCAGAAGTGGGTAGCCTCATGGTTGGAACAGGTGGCCAGGCAGCTGTAGCACAAAACCCCACCTCCAACAGAATAAAGAACAGGCTAAATGGAGTTCAATACATCCTCCCAAGGGGTACAACACAGCTCTGAATAATTTTATAGGAGATATTTAATAATATGGAAATATGCTCATAATACTTTCAGAGATAGAAGAAATGTTAAAGATTAGGAAGAGTATGATTCCATTTTGAGTAGGCAAATATATTTTTAAAATATATGTACAAATACAAACAAGACTGGAAAGTAATACATAAAAAATCAATAATGACTATCTCAACATAATGTTAACCATAGATAATTTTTAACTTTTTTCTTCCCCAGGTCTTATTTTCCAATAACAAGCATTTATTATTATAATAATGAAATACTTAAAATATATTAGACATACAATTCTACATTGACCACATGTGCATTTTCTACCTAGTGGAACAGAGAGAGTGCTCTCTGCTGATGACACTTAGTGGTTCCTTCTGCAGGGTCACAGGGGTGCTCCTATTAGTGGAATCCAGGCCCTCTTTCTACAAGTAGCAGACAACTATTCTGCACATTCAGCAACTTATTTTCCTTATTAATTTTCAAATTACCCAGATGAAATTTTATTTTCTATTCATCTTCACTTCGTAATTTCACTCTGCATCTTGTCCTTCTTTGAGGTATTCAATACTGAGTAATATGTTCCTTATTTTTTGAAAATTTTCAAAATCTCCTTTGCCTTCCATTTTTATGGTTTTGGCAATTTGCTTGGGCTCTTGTTCCAAGCCTCTAGCACTTTCTTAATATATTAAGTGCTTTCCTCCATTTTTGTCAGTGATGTTGTCTGAGCCAAAGTTTTCAACCATCAAATGAATATTTCATTTTCCACCTTCACAATCAGTGCCTCACAAATATGTGTGGCAGCATGCTTACAAGAGTGAAAAAATGAAAAGTACCAATTTCTATCAGCAGTAAAATAGAGACCATTTTGTGTATTCCACTTACTTTAATACTGCAAAAAATGGATTAAACATAATATTTTTAAGTAAAAGGCTAGAGGTAGAAAGATACTTTAAGTATCCAGTGTATGTAAGCTAAAAAAAATAAAATTAAATTTAAAAAAAAGCTAAATGGGCTAAGGAACTGAACAGACACTTACTTCACAGAAGAAATACAATTGATCAACAAATATGTGAAAAAAATGTTCAACATCTCTAGCAATTAGAGAAATGCAAATCAAAACTACTCTAAGAGCTGGGTGCAGTGGTACATGCCTGTAACCCCAGTGGCTTGGGAGGCTGAGGCAGGAGGATCATGGGTTCAAAGCCAGCCTCAGCAACAGCAAGGCACTAAGCAATTCAGGGAGACCCTGTCTCTAAATAAAATACAAAATTGAGCTGGGGATGAGTGGTTGAGTGCCCCTGAATTCAAGCCCCATACCAAAAAACAAAACCAAACAAACAAAAACCCCTAAGATTTCTTCTCGCTCCAGTCAGAATGGCAATTATCAAGAATATAAGCAACAATAAATGTTGGCAAGTTTGGGAGGCCATCCTCGCACATGATTTGAGTTACCTCCCTAGCTGGGTGAGAGGCGCTTGCTCAGAGACATCTTTGTGTCCAGAGCTTTCCCCACCCTTCTCAGGTCCAAGGGCTTGTCCGTGTGGAGGTGTATCTGGCCACTACCCCTAAGACCCAATCGTCTCACCTGACCTTGGGATGCTGCCCCCCTAATTTTCATTGGATGGGATTTTCCTCAGAATTTTTTGTTCCCCAGTAAAAGTCCACTCCCTGGTGTGTTCTCTCTCTCTTTCTCGCTAGCCTCTTCAGTAAACCTCGCTACTCTAACAGGTGGCTTGAGGCTGGGGGTACGAGAAGCCGTCCTGGAGCTGGTTTAAAGGTAATTAGAGTCTGTGTCTTTAATTCAGACTCCCTTTTGGATTTCTCATGTAGCCGAACCTTCACTTATGAAGCCTGTGCTGGTGGCAGGCTAAAAGCAAGAATATGGGAAAAAGGCACACTCATATATTGCTGGTGGGACTCCAAATTGGTGCAACCATATGGAAAGCAGTATGGAGACTCCTCGGAAAACTTGGAATGGAACCACCATTTGACGCAGCTATCCCACTCCTTGGTTTATACCCAAAGGACTCAAAATCAGCATACAACAGGAACACAGCCACATTAATGTTTATAGCAGCTCAACTCACAATAGCTAAACTACGGAACCAACCTAGGTGCCCTTCCATGCCCTTCAACAGATGAATGGATAAAGGAAATATGGTATATATACATGTAATGGAATATTACTCAGCCTTAAAGATAATGAAATCATGGCATTTGCTGGTAAATGGATAGAGCCAGATAATATCATGTTAAGTAAAATAAGCCAATCCTAAAAAAACAAAGGCTGAATGTTTTCTCTGACATGTGGATGCTAATTCACAATAGAGGGAGGTGCAATTGGGAAGAATAGAAATATTTTGGATTAGGCAGAGGGGAGTGAAGGAAGGGGAGGTGAAGTGAGGGGAGGGGGTATGGGGTAGGAATGATACTAGAATGAATTAGACATTATTACCCTATGTGCATATGTGACCACACGACCAATATGCTTCCACATCATGTACAACCAGGAGGAGAAGTTATACTCCATTTTTGTATGATGTGTCCAAGTGCATTCTAGTGTAATGTATAAATACTTAGAACAAATTAAAAAAGAATCTGAGCAAATCTGAGCAGAGAATGAACAAATTTATATTGCTTACTGAATTTTATATTTTAAATAACTAATAATAAAATGTGACATGCACATTGAAGAAACAACCACCCTCAAAGTGAAGCACTGCTTTGCTATCCTTGGCTTTCATTTTGTAACTTCTTTTTCTTTTCTTGGGCAGGAAAAGAATCTGGTAGATTAATCATAGTGAGAGACACAGCTAATACAGAATATCTTCGTGGGCTATTGAGCTGTCTAATCATGTCTAGTCAACTGGTCTAATTTTGAACAGAAAAAATATAATAAATATCACCTCACATTCTAGAACTTTCTTGCAAGTGCTGAGTCAACTATTTATACATCCTGTTTATGACACATCCCCTTCTCTGCTAGTTTCACCAACTTTAGCAGCAAATTCTCTCAAAATGTCACATATATTTAATAATGTTATTGGCCTCTTAGTCCTAATGTCATTTATTTTCTATTTTGATCTACACATCTTAGTTTCTGGGCAATTTATCATTTTATTTTGTTGACACTTCACTCTTTTTTTTTTTTACTTTATTTATTTATTTGTTGCTGAGGATCAAACCCAGTGCCTCACACCATAGGCAAGTGCTCCACCAGTGAGTACAGCCCCAGCCCTCCACTTCACTCTTGAAAAAGTTTCTTCACTGTCTACATTTTCTTATTCAAATGATCTTTCTCTGTTCCAAGTTAGGTCCACAAGCATCTTGGTATCATATGGTCCTCCCTTTGCATTATCTCATCAGATATTTTCACCAGCCACACAAATTTCTATCATTAAATCTTTCACAGCATTCACTCAGCACATATCCACCAGAGCAGCATTGCCTACAAACTCCTGTCTCTTGGAGGAATGCATGCTGTAGCTGAAGTACTTCCCTAGGCTCCCAACTCTTTCCCTAAACAAAGCAGTGATCCAAGTAATGCTTAGAAATTACCCTTATCATAGATTTTAACCAAACAGCACAGTGACAAACTGTTTTGTTAAGAGCTGGGCACAAAACTATTAGGATCTGAAAGAAGAAAACTGACTTCCTATTTTAAGAAATCCAGGGAAAGAAATAGACACACAACACCAATTACAACATAGTGTGATGAGTGTATCAACAGATGCTTGTATGCTTCGTTCATTTTTGATTACCTCTCTATACCAAGCAGTGAGTCCCAGTGGTTAACAAGAGGAACAAAACCTTTGCCCTCTACATAAACATTCCAGTGGTGAATGGGGGTGGAACAGACTAAATACTTTTAAAGTTTGTAATGAGTGATACACGAATGAGAGAAAATAAAGGGTGGTATGTATAAATAAAGGAAGTGACTAAAACGAAACTGAAAAGTGGCAATTGGCCTGAGAGGTGTGAGGGATAGGAAGCAGTCAGTCAAGTGAAGATATTCTGATGCTGAGGATAACAAATGCAGTAGCCTGGGTTGGCACAGGCTTGGCAGGAATGTGCTTAGGAAGGCCAGGCTGCCACGTACAAGCACAGATGGTACCTGACTTACTATGGTTTGTCTTATGATGGTGCAGAAGCAATGGGCATTCAGATAAAACTATACTTTGAAAATCGTGTGTGTGTGTGTGTGTGTGTGTGCATGCTAGGTGTTGAACCCAGGGCCTTGTACATGCAAAGAATGCACTCTTCCACGAAGTTGCACTCCCAGTCCCTGAACTTTTACCTTTTTCTACACTGGCAATGTGCAGTATGATACCTTGAAGATCCTGGGCAGCAGCGATGAGCTGCAGCTCCCAGTCAGCCATGTGCTCAGGAGGGCGGATGACCAAGACTCTACAGTGTGCTGCGTTGCTTAGCTATGATGTTGTAGTAAATGCATTTTTGACTTATGATATTTTCAACTTACAATGTGTCTACCAGAATGTTACCAATCATAAGTCAATAAGTATCTGTAAATGGACAATAGAAAGAAAGAGATAAAAGTCAAAAAGGCAGGCGGAAGCCAGATTCTACAAGGCATAGTAGGTCAAGTATAGAACTGGGAGAAAATTAGCTTTGGCTGGAGAGAGATGTGGTTTCATGATTTTTAAAAAGATCATTCTGGGGGCTGGGGCTGTAGCTCAGTGGCGGAGTGCTTGCCTAGCATGTGTGAGGCCCTGGGTTCGATCCTCAGCACCACATAAAAATAAATGAATAAAATAATGACTACTGTCATGAATAAATAATTAGAACAAATATAAAAAGATTTAAAAATGAAGGTATTTGTGTATTCATCTACAACAAATACACACGCACATAATAATTTTAGCTGCAGTATGGAAAAAGAATAGCATGGAAACAAGTAGCCTAGTCGGGAAGCTTTTGAAGTATCAGATGAGAAATAATGATAGCTTGGATGCTGACAGAGGGGAGGGAAAAAGGCAGGTGCAGTACCCTTTATTCTACAGTTGGAATGAACAAGGTTTGTGGATTGACTGGAGGGGCATGGGATGGGTCTTAAAAGGAAACTGTGGTCATAGAGAAAAGGGAAGCTCATCTCTACCTGGGGACAGGGAAGCATGTCAGAGAACACAGTATTAAAGATGTAATATTGAAACACAGTCTCAAAAGTAGGTATGAAAAAAAGAAAATAAGTATCAATGATATGGAGAAATTGGAACACTTGTGCCTGGCTGGTGGGAATGTAAAATGTGCAGCTACTGTGAAAAATGGTATGGTAGGTCCTCAAAAAATTAAATAGAATCATATGATCAAACAATTCCAATTCTAGATGTATGCCCCAAAGAACTGAAAGCACTAATTCAAACAGATATTTGCACACCCATGTTCACAGCTGCATTATTCATAGTAGCCAAAAGGTGGACGAACCCCAAGAGTTCATCAGTGGATGAATGGATAAACAAAATATGGCATATACATACAATGGAATATTATTTAGTTTTCAGAGGGCAATTCTCATATATACAACAATATGTATGAGCCTTAAAAATTATACCAAGTGCAAATTATTAGCTGCAAAAGGAAAAATGTGTGATTCTGTCTATATGATATGTAGAGTAATGAAATATACAGAGACAAAAAGGAGACGGGCACAGTGGCACATGCCTGTAATCCCAGCAACTTGGGAGGCTGAGGCAGGAGGATAGTGAGTTCAAAGCCAGCCTCAGTGATTTAAAAAGGCACTAAGCAACTCAGAGAGACCCTGTCTAAGGGCTGGGGATGTGGCTCAGTGGTTAAGTACCCTGGATTCAATCCCCAGTACCAAAAAAAAAAAAAAAAGAGAGAGAGAGAGAGAGAGAGAGAGAGAGGGAGAGAGAGAGAGAGAGAGAATGGTAGTAACCAGAGGCTGGACCAAGGAAGGGGAATGGGTTCTGAGAAAGAAGTAAAAAAGAGTTCTGTGGATGGATGGCAGATTTCACAGTAATGTGGATATACTTGATACCACTAAACTGTGCACTTAAAAATGGTTAGGATGGTAAATTTTATGTGTCTTTCACCAGTATTTAAAAAGAAAAGCAGGTAGGATTTGTCCAAGCAGTCACCAAGATCAGGAGAATCCCAAGTAGAAGCAGCTGCATGTGTGAAGACACAGAGAGGGCGAGGTCTAACTTGTTTTCAGGGGCACAATTAAGGTATTATGGTAATTACAATTGTTTAAAATCTTGATATAAAACTCTGGTGTTATCAGCTCCTAAAAAAACCCCAGAATCTCTTCCTGCCACAGACAGGGAATGCCAGTTCATTTACTTAAATACTTGTTGAGCTCCTACAGGTGCCAGACAGCAATAGCTCTGTTCTCCTACATGTCAGCCCAGTGATGAAGCCCTACATGCAGGACCAAGGTTACAAAATTATGTAGTCTCCATTTTGGTAAGTCAGTGAAGGAAAACTATAAGAGCAATGAAATTGCTTCTAACAAGGGGGCCTAACCACTTGATAGTGGGGTACAGGAAGCAGGAGGAAAATTTTTTAAAATTGACACTGACTGGTGGGTAAGAGTGACTGAGACAAAGAAGTTTGGGACCTACCAGCCAATAAGGCAAAAGAGAAGAGTGATTGAAAACAAAACAAAACAAAAAACAAAGGTGTGTGTTGGAGGGGATGGGGGGTAAAGGAGAGGTAAGAGGACACTCTATTCCACTGCAACAGACATCATATTTTCTGAACTACAAAACTGAGCTATATAGATTCCCATAAACAGGAATCAAACAAGCTATGAATCAAAGCATTAGATTTGCTAACAGACTCTGAGAGTGTTTTCTGGACATGCTAAGGGAAAATAATTCTGCTTAAGCTTCTGCCCTCAAAACTCATAAAGTGAAAAGAATATCCTTTTTTATTTTTTATTTTTATTTTTAACCCAAGGGTGTTTTATTTACCACTGAAGTACATCTCCAGTCCTTTTTATTTTGAGAGGAGGCACGGTCTTGCTAAGCTGCTGAGGCTGGCCACGAACTTGGTATCCTCTTTCCTCAGCTTCTCTGGCATTACAAGCGTGTGGCACCACGCCCAGCTATTCTCCCCTCCTAACAAGGCCAAAGGTTTTAAACTTTGGGATCACACAACTTGTGATCCTCCCCCCTTCACTCAACTTCCCCATGGGTTTCCTACTTTTGATCTTGGAATCTTAACAGCCATGCATCCCTCAAACTTGGCAGAATCTTAAAGACCCAGGATGGTAGAAGGGCCGCTGCCCCCACAGGATGCAGGTGTGCGACGGGTTGTGTGCATGTGGCAGGAAGGGGCTCGATGCATCACCGTTTGGGCGCACCTGGAGCCCCATCTGCCGCAGGAATGCCATCTAAACACACCCTTGACCCCTCACCCCTACCCCAGGTCCCGGCGGCAAGGGGACCTGCTCACCCTTCTCCTTGGTTAACATGGAAATGAGGGGCACCCTCGGGCGGTCGCTGAAGACCTCCGCCTGCTGTACCAACGCCTCGCGCACGCTGTGGAAGTCGTTGAGCACCACCACCAGGTAGTGGCCGATGAAGAAACTGAAGATGTTGCCGTACACACGAGCCAGTTTTGCCAGGATCACCTGCGGGGCCTGGGTCGTGGGGTCCATCCCTGCGGCCCTCGCAGTGTGGCTCACCCAGCCCTGTCGCCGCAGGAAGGGCGGCAGTAACACGTGGCCAAAGTTGCCCACCAGAGGCCAGGGCGTGGGACCCGGGGGGATATCCCGCGCCCGGTGCCACCGCACCCAGATCCAGCCCAGCAGCGCGATGAGGCCGCACAGCAGCAGCAGCGCGCCGCCGCTCGGGTCCAGCCGCAGCAGTCCCCGAGTCGCAGGCAGAAGATGCATCGTCCAGGGCGGGTCGTCAGCCGGGAGCTGCTGCTGCCCGCGAGAGGACATACTCCATACGCCGGCGTCAGCACCCGCAGCAACCGAGTTCCTCTAGGTGACCCAGGCTCAGTGTAAGCAAACGCCCGCCCTCGCCCGCGGCCAGCTCCGCCTTGGAAGGTCAGGGGCGGGGCCTGGAGAGCTGAGAGCGCCCGGGATTGGCTGCGCCCAGCACATTCTCCCCGCCTCCTCCAATCAGCGGCGCTCGAGCGGAGCCCGGAGAGGAGGTCGGCGGGTGAACTGGTCGCGCCTTCTGATTTGTCCCAAAGTTTCACCCCGTGTTTAGGTCGGGCTTGATGGTGACAGCCCCTGAAACTAGGATGCTGCAACACGACCTTAGGCACTAACTGAAGCACTAACTGCCGGTGTGTGTGTGTGTGTGTGTGTGTGTGTGTGTGTGTGTGGTGTGTTTGTGTTTATCACTCATCTCGTCTGCATCCCTCATCTTGTCTGCTGAATACATAAATTCAAACAGGTTCTCGCGTCTGTTTCTGCGTCTGACCTGAGACAAGCAGAATACTTTATTCTAAGAATATAAAAAGAATTTGCTTGGAGGATTTAAGAACTTGTAATATAAAAACAAAAGCAATCGGTTGCGGAAGGTGACAGTATTGTGATTGGCCTTAGACCAAACCTGAAATGCTGAGGTTGCAATTTAAAATATAAATTGCGTAATATTTTAAAAACAAAGTCCTTCTTCAGTCTCTCTTGATAATGGCTCGGGGGTGCTTCCCTTTCCGTCTTCTAACAGACCGAACCCTGTAGTTTCTCTTAGATTGGTCATAGAGTTGTTCTGTTAGACCAATATTTTGATCCTTTTCCTTCTCCATACACTAAAAGTTTGATCGCCCTGCACTTAGAAAGGTGTGACCAGAGCATAATGAGCTCTCTTCCGTCCATGGTCCATTCTATTTTGTTTCTATAAACAAGTGATTCCAGTAAGATATGTTAAATTTCCAGACCACTCTGTTCTCACACTATTTTTTTAACCTGTTTTTCCTAAGTTAAGCTTGGAGTTGTGCCCCCTAAAAAACAAAAACACACCTTGCATCTTCTGTAACTAGCCATTAATTGTTAGATTACTTTTCGTGTTCTTTTAATATCTAAAAGAATTTTTAAAATCTAAACTCTGTCTTCAGATATGACCTTCAACATAGGATCTCATTTTTTCATAGCCCTGCTCTCTATAGTGGTAGCCACTCAGTCTTTTCTTACAAGCAATTCACAAATATTTTTAAACTGTTTGAAGCTATACCTCATTTACCAACACTAACAGCCTTATTCTTGTGATATTACTACTACACACATGGTGTTTTCCTAAATATTCTCTTACTTTTGTTAGGTTAACAGCTCTGTGAGGCAGAGAGGAAGTATCCTGGGTTGGATTGTGTGTTTTCACCCCAATTCATATGCTGAAGAACTAACCCTCAGTACCTCAGAATGTGACTGTATTTGGAGAAAGGCTTGATAACAGAGGTAAAAGTTAAAATGAGGTCATATGTGTTCATATGCGTGAACGTTAATCCAATATGACTAGTGTCCTTGTATGAAGAAGAGGCTAGGACAGAGACACAGAGGAAGACTATATGAGGTCAGCAAGAAGGCATGGAGACTGCAGAAGAAACCAAGCCTGCCAACGCCTTGATCTTTAACTTCCGCATCCAGAACTGTGAGGAAATTACTTTCTGTTCTTAACCACCAGTCTCAGCACTTTGTTGTGGAAGCCCTAGATCAGTGCAGGAAGCTATATTGTTCCTCTTAATACTGTGGGTAACCCATACATGAGGGTGCTTCTCAGGGATGAATTTCACCAAATTGCATTCAGGGAATTCTTGCCAGGGGAAGAATATTTCCTTCTCTATCTTCTCTTTTTTAGATAGAAAAATACAATAACAATCAGTAACAGTATAGGAAGACAATAAAAAAAAAAAGATCTTTGGGGTAGGGATAGACAGCAAGAAAGACGATAAAACTTTAACAAAAAAAAAAAATCATTTTATTGAGTCCCCTAGACATTTTAAACTAGTCACTTTCCCACTGAAATCCTTCTGGATTTACATGGATTTGGGCCAGAACTGTTGGTAACTGTATAACTAAAATATCTAAGTACTTATTATTTTGTTATCAAGAGTGGTGTTAAATTACCCTATTTGTAAAACTACAATTGTCCAGCTGGTTTGTAATTCCCTGGGAGGTACATGCCACTCACCACACACTCTTGCAGAGTCAGTGAATGCGAACAGAGAGGGCTTATGGATTATGAAGTGTTTGCAAAATGCTAAAAAAGGAGAAGTGTTATTTATTCATACTACTTGGTTGTATAATCCCACTGATCATTTAAAAATTAACCCCTTCATGTGCATGTGTGAGACTGTAACAACAAATCCCACTATTATGTATTATAAAAATGCACCAATAAAAATGATAAAATAGGGGCTGGGGTTGTGGCTCAGCTGTAGAGCGCTTGCCTTGCATGTATGAGGCACTGGATTCTATCCTCAGCACCACATAAAAATAAGTAAACAAAATAAAGGTATAAAAAATGACAAAATAAAAATAATTGACACCTTCATATCCTTTCAGTTCACATGATTTGCTTCACATATACCTGAATGTCTTCTATTTATATGTGTGGTTATGCACTTCTTCAAGAATATAAACTCTCCATCCTCCCAAGTACCTTACCTGAAACTGAGGTAATAAATGTGTCTATGTTAAGCATAAAGCTCAAGTAAAATGATCAGCACAATATCTAGCATTTTATTAATAGTGAATTAGGTACAAGCTGTAATTATAGTAGTTATTATTGGGCCTGATACCTTAAATTCAACAGATTGGTGCTATCACTGACATTTTCCCCCACCGCTTGAAGTTTTATGAACCATGTCTGAGATCAGATTGTGAGACTGGACAGGGCATTATTTCCTATACTTAGCATTTATGCCTTCGAGTGCTGAATGAATACACTTACCCATCTTCAATATTACCCTCATTACCCTCTACCCGCTTGGTTACATGTATGTACTGTGGTAGCTGCAAAAGACATGAAGGGAGGGGAGCCCTTGAAATACCTGTCTATTAATGGAAGGTGGAATCTCAAAGGTAACAGGAGCCAATTCCTGAAACTTTTTTATTTGGACTTTTTCTGAATTTCAAACCAGAAATGGTCCAAGTGCTGTACAACAAAAGAGGGGGTCAGGAGAGAGGGAAACTGGTATATTTATTCAATAAACTGCTCCTGTCCAATAAAAAGGGGTACACTATGGTAGACTCCACAGCATGGATGAATCTTAAAACATACACTCAGTGAATACGCCCGGGTTGGGGTTGTAGCTCAGTGGTAGAGCACTTGCCTAGCACATGTGAGGCACTGGATTCGATCCTCAGCACCACATAAAGATAAATCAAAAAATAAAATAAAGGTATTGTGTCCATCTACAACTGAAAAAAATTACAAAAAAGCCATACCAAAAAAGAGTACATACTGAATAACTGCATTTATATGAAATTCTAGAGCAGGAAAAACTAACCTATGGTGATACAAATCAGAACAGAAAGTTGACTGACAGGAAAGGAATAGGAGAACTTTTCCTGGTGTGGTAGGAACATTCTACATTTTGATCAGGATATTGGTTACTTGGGTGTATGCATTTGTCAAAATCGAAGTGTGCATTTTACTATAAATAAATAAATTATATCTCCATAAAACAAATAAAAAATAATAAATAGAAACCAGTATTTTCGAGAAAAAAGACATGGTGAAGTAAAAAGACAGTAGTTTTGGTTTATGAGATGTACCTATTGTGAGGTGGGTGCCCACATGTATGTTGTTAAAGTGACAATAGCAATTAGAGGTTTAGTATGTAAATAAAGAAAAATGAAAAAAATGTTATTAAAGAGATACATTCCTCTTAAAAAATAACATTCTCTTAATTCCCCTGGTTGTAAATGTTACTGATTCTCCACATTTTATTTTTGTGTATACCTAAGCCTTGCTGAAATTCCTATTTCTCCCCATTTATTATGCAGAAACCATCATAGAAACCACAAGGGACCTCTGTCCAAATCTAATTGGGTTGCCACAGACATATCATTAAAGTTCTGACTTTGGTTCTTTTTACTTGGTGAAATTAGGGGTTTAATACACATGTTCTATGTCCTCCAGTCCCTAACATTCTCCTGCTTATGTGGATTTGCAGCACGTTGAATCTGGCCTTTGGTTAAAATAACATGCTTAGCCAATCAAATTGAAAAAATAGTAATATACAAGGTAAAATATAAGCCAGTTGCTTCTTCAACAAAGCTAGCACAGGGCTGCTACTTCCTGGTTCCAGAGATGAGACTTGGCCCTGTGCCTAATTATGAAGGCTCTTTTCCAAGTGTTGTTAAGACTCATATTTTAGAAAGGACATTGAAAATTTACCTATTCTTTAGGCAAGAACATATTCAAAGAAAACTGATATTTTATTCATTCACTTAAATTTAAGGTTCAAATTAGGTTTATTTTTCAATAAAATATACCTGGGGCTCATTTTGAACTTTAAGAAATCGTTATCATTCGTGTCACATAAACTAAAGTCAACTTCAGTTCGCATTTATTCCTTAGGTGACTTTAATACTCTTTAGTTACATTGAAGACAATAGTAAAGACCCACAATTTAACTTTTTTAAAATATAACTTTGTTATTAACTAAAGGATGTGTACAACATTGTGAAATGTAACAGATTGAAGTGTCTCAGCGACACTCCAGAAAACTAGATATTTTAAAGTAAATATTTCACTCTGATTTTTAAAATATTAAGTTTTTGTAGAAAAACTGAATATACAGAACATTTTAAAGTAGGAAATAATCTCATCTTTTTATTCTTACCATACAAGGGGAATCTTTGTAACTTAATATGCATACATATTTCTAGTCTGGAATGCATATATTTAATCATTACAAATATTTCATTTAAAATGTTTATATATCTGTTAATATGTGAATAAAGAGATATCATGAATATTTCCCATGTTGTTCTCCCACAAATTGTTTGAAACTTCTATATTGTTGTGTAGAGATCAGCACCCTTTTCTTGGAAAGGGCCAGAAAGAAAATATTTTGAGCTTTGTGGGCCATTATGGTCTGTGAACTCCACAACACTGTGGGTGCAGGAAATCAACCGTTGACAATAAGGAAAAAAATGAGCATGGCTCTACTCCAGGAAAACCTTTAACAAGAGGGAGCATCTGGGTTTAGTCTGCAGGCTGTTATTTGCTGATATATGGATTTTAAATTATCTCATCCATTGCTTCTTGGCCTTTTGGCTAGATCATTTGTAAAAAGTTTAGGCTGTTGTTTAAGACTATTTCAAAATTTACTGGATTCTTGGTTGTTGACCGTATTTTCAGGTGTTTTGCTATTAGGAAAAATATCTATATAGATATTTAAATGTTTGATTATTTCAGTAGAATACCAAGAAGAATTGGCACATTTCTAATACGTTGAAATATAAAACAAAGTGAACACACACACACACACACACACACACACACAACTTTGACCTTCTATCTCTGCAGAATGAAAAGTATACCACCCTAATGAAAAATATAATATATCCTTTCAGATTTCTTAGCTTTGGGTTCACCAACTGCCCTTTTTCATTGATTTCAGTGTATTTTGAGAATCTTCATGTCCTTTTAACCACTGTCTGGTATTTCATTGAATGGAATCGTTCATTGATGCACATATACTGAGCCCCAATTATCACAAACTGTTCTCGGCACTGGGGATATTATGTGAACAAAAATAAGTGCTTGTTCTTCAAGGAGCTTAAGTAGGAGAAGACAGATGACAGGTGAATGAATGTTTAATGTATCAGTTGGCAATATTATGGGCGAAATAAGGCATAAAAAGGAGACGCAGGAATGCTCTGTGTGCTGGGGAGAGTTGCCATCTTTTTCTTTTTTGCTGGGAGTACTGGGGATTGAACTCAGGGGCACTTGACCACTGTGTCACATCCCCAGCCCTATTTTGTATTTTACTTAGAGACAGGGTCTCAACTGAGTTGCTGAGTGCCCACCTTTTTGCTGAGGCTAGCTTTAAACTTGGTTCCTCCTGCCTCAGCATCCTAAGCCACTGGGATTAGAGGTGTGCACCACCATGCCCAGCGAGAGTTGCTATCTTATATAGGCAGTTCAGGAAAGTTCTCTCTGGAATAGAGAGCTGATCACCCACAGGAAGGCCTGTAGATGTCCAGGAGGAGACTTCCACACAGAGGAAACTCCAAGTACTAAGAGCATGCCATTTGCAAAGTTAATTTTACTTCTTCCCTTTGAATTTCAATGTTTTTATTCCTTTTTCTTGATTAATTACTCTGGTTGGAACTTCCAATACTATGCTGAAACAAAGTGAAGTGGACTTTCTTATCTTGTTCTTGTTTAAGAGGAAAAGCCCTCAGTCTACACTGAGTATAATGTCAGCCACACCTTTTTCATGTATGACCTTTATTGTGTTGAAATTGTTTCTGTTTATTCCTGGTTTAGTGTTTTTAATCATAAAAGATTGTTAAATTTTGTAAGAAATTTTTTTCTGCATCAACTGAGATGACTGTGTTTTTTCTTACTTCATTCTGTTAATGTATTACATTGATTGATTTTGATATGTTGAATCTTCCTTGTAACTCCAGGAATAAATCCCACTTGGCTATGTATCTACTCCTTTCAATATATCCTGAATTCAGATTGCTAGTATTTTGTTGAGAGTTTTGTGTTAGTATTTATATGGGATAATCTGAAGTTTTTAAAAAGTAGTATCTTTATTGGCTTTAATATAGAATAATTCTGAACTCTTAAAATGAGTTTGGAAGTGTTCTCTACCCTTTAATTTTCTGGAGGAGTTTGAAGATTCATATTAATTCCTCTTTAAACGTTTGGTGGAATTGACAAATGAAACTATGGTTTGGGGTTTTTCTTTGCTGGGAAGTTTTTGGCTACTGGTTCAAACTCTTCAGTGTTTGTTTTAGCCAGCTTTTTCACTGTGGTGACTAAAAGATCTGACCAGAACAATTGTAGGAGGAAAAGTTTATTGAGGGCTCAGGGTTTCAGAGGTGTCAGTGCACAGACAGCCAGCTCTATTCCTCAGGGCTTGAGGTGAGGCTGAACATCGTGATGGAAGTGTGGTGGAGGGAAGAGCTCACATGATGGTCAGAAAGCAAAGAGATAGATTCCACTCACCAGATAAAAAAATGGTACCTTTCAATGCCCACTTCCTCCAGCCACACCCTACCCACCTACAGTTACCATTCAATTAATCCCATCAGGGGATTAGATCACTGATTGAGTTAAGACTCTAAAAACTCAAATCATTTGTCCTCTGAACCTTCTTGCATTATCTCACACGTGAGCTTTTCAGGGACACCTCACATCCAAACCATAATAGTAGTTATAGATGTATTCAAATTTTCTATTTCTTCCTGATTCAGTATTGATAGATTTTGTTTCTACAAATGTGTCCATTCCATCTAGAATGTCCTGTTTGTTACTATAAATTGTTCACTGTTCTCTTATAACCCTTTTTATTTCTGCACAATCAATAGTAACATACCCAAATCAGAGGTTTGTCATTTGTTAGAACCAACTCAAAAAGTCATTGCTTTCTGTGTGGTGGTGTTGTTGTCATCTTATGTCAATCCTTTTTCCTGCCTGCCTTCCTCCCTCCCGACTCCAATGCCAGGGACTGAAGTCAGGGTCTCACACATGCGAGGAAAGTGTTTTACCACTGAGCTACCCACCCAGCCCAGTCAATTTCATTTTAAATAGTTTCAGCAGCAGGTTTCTCAACACTTTTCTTTAAAAGGTTGTTATTTATCAAAATAACTTTTAGACACTTATTTTTACTACCTCCCTAATTCAAAAGTCAGCTCACTGGTTAGTTACTGCTGAAATATGGAAACTTTGTTGCTAGTACAATATGGTAACAGACACATGGCTCTACTGTGATGGATCAGACTTGACACTGGGGCAAAGTGACCATTCTTTCCATAGTCCAAGGCAGCAGGGATAGAGTGAGATAGATTATTTTATTGAATCAACTGTTTTATTAGAAAAAAAAAATTCCACATCAGGAATGCATCACTCATATTTCTGGAAGTTTCTGGGGAGACAGAGCAACACAATTCAGGTTATCAGTGTGTAAAATATGGGAAAGGTAGGTAGAATAAGCCCTTTGGAAATAGAAGCTTGAATTGGTGACATTAAATTTCACTGACAATGAATTTTCTTTATACTAACAAGCTTATGAACTCAAAACACGTGCAAATTCTCTTGTGCTCAAGGCCCTTTTGAATTGGGAGCCAGCTTTCTCCCTTTTGAAATGTGGAAAATTGAATTGCAAGAAACAAACTGTTTGAGAGTGTAATTATGACAGGGAGGCAATTAGTTATCTTCAGTGAAAACAAAACTCAAGTTTCAGCTCCAACACTTATGAACCCTTTCATCTCTTGAAATGGGGTCACCACCTCTTTCCTCACTTACTTCATAAGGTTTTATGAAGATGAAAGAATGTATGTCAAGCATGAACTGTAAAATGCTGCGCCTTATAAAACATGCCACATGAATTAAATGTGCACTACGTATGTACTCATGGTAGCACCTAATCCATTACTGTTCTAATTTACATTAGTGAGCAACCCAGTTTTACACTTCTGATATTCTTATGTACTTTATTAGAAGAAAATGAAATGTTAGGTGTTAAGATTTGTGAAGCTTCTATGACTTTACTTACCTATTCCTTTTTCATGGGTACTGGGAGAAGATACAACAAGACTCCTAGGTCATAGACAAAGGACTTCGTAACTCAGCACAGCAGTAGCTGAAATGTCAGCATGGTTGCTTTGAATTCCCTTGTTCCCCAAATCCCATGGAGAGAGGTGACTTGGAGGGATCAAGAGAGATGCCACACATGTAGTGGGTTTGCCAATCAGTAGAGGAACACTGAGTTTGGGATGTTATTGCATTAAACAGAAACAAGCCTCTTTATTTTGGGCAATATGCTACCTAATCCCTCAAGATGGATTGCTGCAAGCACAACAGCCTGGGTAACAATCATCAGGGTCATGCACTCTTGGCAGACTCAGCAAAAAATTGTGTTGGTATAAATGCTCAGGGCCCATAGCTGGTTGCTTCTCCCAGAATTTAGATGAAATAAAACCTGGTATCTCAAATAGTAAGTAAAACCTTACTATTCTACTGCAGTTCTGCTAAAATAGTAAATAGAAAACAAAAATGGCAAAATAAGTGGCAATGTATCCAAAAAGTAATCGGCTTCCAGTTCTTCAGAATACCTAGTCATCAAGGCCCTCCCCAATGTTTTCTTAATCTTGCAAACCCAAGATACCATATTTTATGCAATTGAGGTTTGCTGTTCTTGTTGCTGTTTTGTAGTACTGGGGATTAAACCCAGGGGTACTCTACTACTAAGCTAAAACCAGCCCTTTTTGATGCAGGGTCACCCTAAATTGCTAAGGCTAGCCTCAAATCTGTGATCCTCCTGCCTCAGCCTTCTGAGCAGCTGGGATTACAGGTGTGTGCCACTATGCCCAGCCAGTAATTTAAGTTTTTAAAGTTCTAACTTAGTTATAGGTGAATTTTACATTGCAGACATTCACCTCTTGATGTCAGGAATTGTATTTATCAGCAGCTCTGGTATGACACACAGTGGTACTCAAGAAGCTAGTGAACAAGTTTAGTTCCTATGTTCCTATCTCTCAGGAGGAGATTAAAAATATTGAAGAAGATGAAATATCATCAAAACTTGCAATCCCCTCTAAATAGCATGACATTATCATTCAGATCGAATGAAGGCTCTTTCTGAGTTCAAGATGTAAGTGTCTTTAACCTAAAAATCTATGTCCATAGATAAAACATGCATATAGATGTTGCTTTTCCATCTTCAAACATGGTGGGGATGGGATGGAGGTAGTACCTCTCAGTGATACTAGCTAAAGTCTTTTATTACTTACTCTTAGCATGTCCAACACTGGTCAAGACTTGAACACACCACCACACTCTAATTGTAAAATCAACTGTGAAGTCTCAACCATGCATGCGTGGTGATCAATTTTTCCTGTCAACCATTCTTTTTTACTTTTTGGTACTGGGAACTGAACTCAGGAGTGCTTTTCCACTGAGCTAGATTCCCCAATCCTTTTTGTTTATTTTTAAAAATTTGAGACAGGGTATGGCTAAATTGCTTGAGATCCTCCTGCTTCAGCCTCTGGAGTCACTGGGATTACAGCCATGCTCCACCATACCCAGGTCCTACCAATCATTCTTATTTTTGTTTTAAAGTAGTTATTACTTACAAATCTTACTCACAATTATTATGATTCAAAATGCCACTTTAACTGGGTGTAGAGTTGCCTACTGATTCGTTAACTGGAATTAGCTTAAAAAAGAGAATTGCCATTTTAAAAATGTCTAGAGATTTTTACCCTCTCATAGGAGGGGCATCAAAAGTTTTCATATAAAGAGAACAATGGAACCCAGAATGAATCCACCAATTAATAAGAGCTGCCTGGTCCCCTGTATGATGAGCAAGAGTTCACATTAGCCTCTCGTACAACACATTCTAGACAAGGGCATAAGGGCAGTCTGGGGCCATGGTCAGCAAAATCAGCATGCAATGTTTCAAAAAGGACAGGACTTAGGCATGATGAGCTTTCCATCCCAGGCCTGGGTGGATGTGGTGGAAAAACTTTACTTTTCTCTATCATTTCCAGATTATATCTATATTCAATAATCCCTGATCTTTGAACCTCAGTATCTTATCCTACTCCCTTTGACCCACTGAACTACTTTCACTAACTTTGACTTTTGGGTGGGGGGTCATGGTCTCATCATTCATCAAGGGGTCTAAAAATAACACCCTGCAACCTGCTTTGGCAAAGACTAAGGAATTCAGAGGGCACTGACCTCACTCAGATCCCTTGGTGGAGGCACAAGGAGACATTTCTTTCAGAAATGAGTGACAGGACTCTTGCTTTCTTTAAAGAATTAATGATTTTTGCCCATTTGTAAACAGAAAATCAGAATCATAGAGCATGTAACTAATTTTTTTCCATAAATGAACTTATATTGCTGTACCTTATTTTTTATTTTAAATTTAACGGCAGGAAAAATAATACTGTGCAGTTAGTTGACTCATGGTTCCATTAACTGGAGGTTGTCACCTTATTTTTAAAATAGTGCTAGAAGAAAATAACCCTCTGGTGGTTTTATGAAGTACTTTACTACTAAATAAATATAAGAGAACACATTCTGTTAAATTGAAAGAAACAGTAATACTAATTTTGAAAAGACTGTTGATGTCACTGTGGTTTATTGGATAAATACAAAGTATAGGCTCTTTAAAGCAAAACCAAAGGGA